>NW_026251983.1:0-433587 GCF_025201335.1 Gilbertella persicaria | reverse complement strand
CATTTTAGAAAAGAAAGGCAAGCCTCTCTTTTTTTTTTTTTTTTTTTTTCATTTTCTTTATACATTAAAAAAATATAGACAAGTTTTCGAGTTCAATGGTATCGAACCACTCATCGAATAGATACAACCGTCCAAAAATTACTCTTATACTTTAAGGCACGCATGCTGTAATAAAATTATAAAGCACATTGCCCTCAAAGTTTGTGTTTTTAGATCGAATAAAGAAGAAACTAAACTTGCAGGTTTTTACATTCAATTTATACTGAGAAAAACATGAGTCATGAAGTGACTCTTTTTTTAAAGAAACAAACAAAAAAAAAAATTTTTTTTTTTCAGTGGTAGTAGGGTAAAAGTAAGTATAAAAAACATGCTTTTTAGTCTTTTTTTTTTTTTTCTTTTTTTCTTTACAAAGAGAGGCGGCAAGCTTATGTATACGGGCAAACGTACAAAAAGACTTGTTCTTTTATCCATCCCGTGGGAAGGTCTGAGGAAAACCGCTAAATGTTTGCTGACAACCTGTTAATAATGGGGGCAGTGCTACCAGAAATTATAACGACTTGGGCCATTAGTACCTTTGAAAGAGAGAAATTTCTCTTGATGGGTTGGCTCAGGTATGTTTACTGTAATGGCTGCGGGTGGTAATGCTATGAAGTGCAATACATGAGACTGGTTTAATCACTAGTAACTCAATTCAGACTACTCTGTTGCCTCTCTCTCTTATTTTTAATATATAAAAAAAAGAAAATGAAAATAATCACAAATAAAAAATAATTCGCTTTTTTACTCTTTTATGATGTTTATAGAACTCATACCAGAAAGGATCATTGTAGGATGCGTGGTTGTGCTCATTACGTATTTGCAATTGACTACGAATTTTTATATTTTGGGCCCTGCTTTTGGAGGCTGGACAAGCCTACATACGCAAAAGATATTAGCCCTATGAATCTGTTCCTCATTTCACTCTATGTAAACTATTACTTTGCTTGTACAATAAAACCAGGCTATACACCTGAAGGATGGGTAAGCCAAATCTCTTTCTTTATCTGTGATACCAATCAAGTACAATACTTAGAACCTCCTCATGCCATCATTGAATCGATAGACGATGATTTATTAAAGAGTGGCATCACAGGTCTTCGTTATTGCAAGACATGTGAGCACTCAAACCTCCTCGAGCCCATCATTGTCGTCATTGTGGTCAATGTGTCTTACGTATGATCATCACTGCCCTTGGATTGGCAACTGTGTAGGTTTTGCCAACTATAGTTACTTTGTTCGGTTCGTGTTTTCTGTCATGATCTGTTGTTCCTATGGCTGTTTCTTGCTACTCTGGCGATTACAGCGTATATTTGAAGCAAGACAAAATCCTTGGTAAGTAAAATATCTATGCAACACAGTACTCAGTATTTAAGATAATCCACCCTTCTATGCTTGAACTAGTGATAGTTGTGTTCAATATCATCTTGATCTTTTTTGTTCTTTTACTTGTGGGTGTCTTGGCTGTTTTATCATGTCTATTGCCTATTGAAAGGACAAACAACGATTGAAGGATCTGAAAGAACCAAGACAACACAATTAATACGCCGCCAAAAGATAGATGCTGTAAGTACTATGTTTTGTGATGATATCAAACAAAGGATTAGGTTGAATTTCCTTTTGACATAGGCTACTATCAAAATCTGTTCTGTCTTGGGTAGCAATCCCATCTTTTGGATGTGGCCACAAGGTACACCAGGCAATGGTCTACAATACGCTGTGAAACCAAATACAGGTATAAGAAACAATATTCTATGTGTATCTTACTCTCTATAGATCCTAGAGTAGTCTATGGTTGGCCTCCCGTGATCCTAAAGAACTCGATCCCTATAGCCAAACGGAAGAAACAACAACAAAACTCGTACGCCGTGATTCAGAAGGCTATCTTGTAAGAGAAATTACTATGGAAGATAGAATGCATATGTTGCATCATCACTTGGAAGATCAAGGTTTTATTGAGGCCTATTCTGATGATGAAGAATTCGACAAGAAAAACAAGTGATACAAAAGTTTTTATTTGGTTTAAGCCAATCATCTCTCTTTTCTTTTCTTTTCTTTCTATTTCTTTCGAATAAAATGTATGCTAATAGAACAGCAGGCTCTACAGCCTTGAAGCGTCTGATGACAGATATAAAGGTAGTTTGTTGTTGCTGTTATTGTTTGGTTTATGACTAGATTATAGAGTTGACACTGAATGCACCTGAAGGAATCACAGCAGGTTTGTTTAAAGCAAGAACAAGTAGATGCTGATTGTTAAAGGTCCTGTTGATGAAAACAACTTTTTTGAATGGGAGCTCTTATTGCGTATGTTATCTCTCTATGAAGTTAGGCTTGTTTCTTATTTCTTATTTTTGATAGTGGCCCTGAAGGTACACCTTTTGAAGGTGGACTGTTTCCTGCTACACTTACGTTCCCTAAAGATTATCCTTTAAGCCCACCTACAATGCGATTCACATGTGATTTCTTTCACCCTAATGTTATCAAAATGGGACTGTTTGTATTTCTATTTTACATCCACCTGGTGATGATCCCAACATGTATGAAAGTAGTTCTGAACGTTGGAGTCCTGTTCAGAGTGTAGAGAAGATTTTGTTGAGTGTGGTCAGTATGTTGGCAGTAAGTTTTTTCTTAAAAACTTCAAATAACTCATTTCTTCTCTCACGATAGAACCCAATGATGAAAGTGGTGCTAATATTGATGCCTGTGTAAGTCATGTATAGCACATTATTTGTCTCATTCAAATGTAGAAAATATGGAGAACAGACCGTGAACGTTATAATGAAATAGTAAGAGAGAATGCTAGAAAGACATTAGGTTTATAAAGTCTTTAATTTAAATATGATTGAAATTCAACTCCATTTTGGGATGATTCATCATAGCAAGATTGAAATCCATAGGGATGTCACTGTTGAGGGTATTCGTCTTTTCTTCTGTATTTCTAAGTGTTTGTCTATTTTCAGGTATTTGATAGACATTTGTCAGTAAATCATAATTGGTTGGATTAGCACGACGATAAGAAAATAAGAGGTATTGAACTGTCTTGTTGAGACTGCTGCATGATGCAACCAATTCAATTCAGTGGTTGTTGTATCTTGTGCTGTCAATTGATGAATCAAATTGTTTCGGCCTACTTCCAGATTAGCAGGCAAGAAAGAAGAAGCAGGTACTGGCTTATCAAGCATGTCTTTAGGCGGTTCTTCATCAGAGGGCTCATCTTCTCCTTCATCTACTTCATCTGTGTAATAATAATCATCTCTTCCTTACGTCCCTTTCGAATGATACGATGTCCAAATTGTTTAAACACAGAACGAGCTGTCACAACAGATATTTCACGCGTACGAAATGTAGATCGAAGCAGATTGGAATCAACCAAATAGCCTTTTTCAGCATTATCAATATGCACCTTGATGAGCTTGACATTCTTCTTTAGGAACACAAAACTATCTCGAAATCCTAACAAAGCAGCTGGATCTTTTGAAAACATGAATAACGTATTGTCTCTTGTAGGCAAGGTAAATGTAGGAACACGGTATTCACGCCCTAAACAGGTTAATACATCATTCACTACAGACCATAATTACCTCCAAGCAACCGACCGTATTTATCGACCTTGGTTTCTCCTGATTCATCAATATCACTTATATAGCCACTGGGTGTAGTTGGAGGATGATAACTGTGATTCGAAAGATTCGATGATGCAGATGATTGTTGTGACCTCGCATGTCTGTCTTCCCTTGAACCATAGTGATGCGACTTGGGTCGACCTCTTTTCCTTACATGGTGATCAGGGCTTGGATGATGACTTTCAAGATCACTTGTGTTTAAAGCATCATCGCCAGAAGATAATTCACTGTCTTCGTCAACATAGTTTAGGTCGTCTTTTCTATCTAGGCCACCACTTTGGCTTCTTGATCGCTTTCTTTTTGGCATGTCGTCTTTTTATGCATCAAGTTACTAGAAAACTCTATTATTATGAGTTATTCATAGTTTGTATGACAGTTCTCTTTTAAATTCATGGTCTGATTGACTCGTGTGTTTGATTCAATAGGCAAAGAAACGGCTTACCTGAAAGCATAAAATGGAACACAAAAAAAAAAAAAGAAAAGAGAAAGAGGCAGAAAGAACAAATGGCAATTGTGACGTAAATATGTCTAGCCAATAAAATGCTTGGAAAAAATTTTTTTCTGACTATTTATTCTTTTCTTAACAACCCTTTTTGTTCTTTCTCCCATTTTTTTTTCTATTTCAACAGATAGTGAGGAAGGTAAGTGGCAGATAAAGCGAAAGAAAGATCTGGTATTCACGATCTGTTAGATTTTTTCTTGTCACTTTATAATTGTTTGGAAAATAATCGAGTTATCTGAATCTAATATGCAAGTCTTTGTCAAGTCTCTCCAAGGAAACACTCTTGCCCTTGATGTTTCCACCAACTCTTCTGTTGCTGCTGTCAAGGCCATGATCCAAGAACGTGAAGGTCTCCCTGTTGACGCTCAACTCTTGTCCTTTGCCGGTAAGCCTCTTGTTGATGGTGAACTTGCCCTTTACGGCATTGCCAACAACAACACCTTGAACCTCAACGCTGAACTTCTCGGTGGTGGTAAGAAGAGAAAGAAGAAGACTTACACTACCCCAAGAAGATCAAGCACAAGCGTACTAAGGTCAAGTTGGCTATTCTCAAGTACTACAAGGTAGATGAATCTGGTAAGGTCACTCGTCTCCGTCGTGAATGTCCCAATGCCACCTGTGGTGCTGGTGTGTTCATGGCCAAGCACAAGGATCGTCAATACTGTGGCAAGTGTCACTTGACTTATGTCTTCCAAAAGGGTGAAAGTGCTTAAATAAAAGCATCTATTTCTTTGAAAAAAAAATGAAGCTCTTTTATATTCTTGTTCATGTTGGTTGGACTAATGTGTTGTGTTTAATAAGGCTTCATGTAATTCTTGCTGTTCTTGTAGTTCTTTCATGTTTAACCTTGTTCTCTTTCTTTTTCTTCGCTCTTCATCACGTAAGACACCTGCTCTTAGATTCTACAAACTGAGATCAGCTTGTCTTTTTTTAAAAGAAAAAGTCTTATAGTTACTGCTTTCTCTTATTTTGCAAATAATGAACACCAACACTGAACCAACACAGAATAAGATAGAACCTAATAAAGTTGCTTGGCTGCTCTGGACATGATTAAAAAAAGAAAGAAAAAAAGAACTAGGGTATGCATTGAAAGAACCGTCCAATTTTATTTTATTTTTATTCTCAGTGATATCGATACCTTGAAGGTCCATAATGCCTATTGACAGGCATCATAGGTGAACAATAATCTGGACTATACATGTAGTTTTGTGGATAATAAGCAGGCTCATAATAACAATACTCTTCTTCTCCATCATCGTCATCTTGATCTAGAAAGTAAGGTTGAGGATAACCTTGGGATCTTCTATAGTGTAAGGGTTCTTTACCCGTCGATCGACTTTTTCTTGGTTTAGGCGGAGGCAGAGAGAGTGGATAATAAGCACGATCAGGGAGATAATATTGCGGTTGCTCAAATTCTCGACGAGGATGCTGCCATTTAGCTGATTCAGTTGATCTTGCTCGCGGCCTTGTCTTTCTGAGTGATGCCACAGAAGATCGGTGACTGGGTGTAGGTACCAATGTAGTGGAAGGACTGGCTGTTGTATCTAATCGACTTTTATTGCTAACAACGCTGTTTCGACGTGAATGTCTAGGTAGAAAATCACCTTCAACACTACGAGACTTGTCAAATTCTTCCGATCGACTCTTGTTTAATGCGTGAGGCTCATTCAAGTTCAATTCGCTCATTTGCTGTTGCCATTGTTTGTGCTGTAGTTGTTTTTGATAACGTTGCTTCATGAGATAGTTATTGAGTTGTTCTTCTGTCATCATGAGTTTTTCTAACATTTGGTTTTGTTGGTCCAGATGAAGTTGTTCTTTTCTTGCCCATTCTTCTCGTTCAATGATGCGTTGTTGTTCCATGAGTTCGACTTGGTGCTTAAGTTCAAGGAATAGGCGGGTGTATTCTTCTTTTTCGCGCATTTGTTGTTCTTGAAGTCGTTGCTGCTCTTCCATTTTTTGCTGTTCTTCCAGTTTCTGTTGTTCTTGTAGTTTCTGTTGCTCTTGTAGTCTCTGCTGCTCTTGCAGTTTCTGTAGCTTCTGTTGCTCTTGCAACACTTGCTGTTCATAAAATTTTGTTGTTCTTCAATTCTCTGCTGCTTAAGAAGCTTTTGTTGCTCTTGCATATGGTATTGCTGTTGTTGCTTTTGATATTCTTTTTGCTTTTGATAGTAATGGGATTGTTGCCGAGGTGTGGCAGTGGCTGAGGAGGCTAAAGAAGGATTCGCAATGGGTATTGTGCTCTCATGATTGGTATCAAACTGAATTGATTCATTGTATCATCACTATCTTGTATTGAAGCAGGTGGAGGTGACACAAGAGGTCGGCGTGATATTTGCTTTTTTATCATGGGCAATTCAATTTGACTATGTGTATCCATTGTAGGATCAGACAAGGACTCAACAGCAGAATCATACTCTCTCGTTGAAGAATAATTCATGACTGACTGTTGTGCTGTATGTCCCTGGCTTGTTTCGATTGGGGGTTCTGTTACTATTGTTTTAAGCAAGATGAATTTTATGTGCGTCTTTTTACCTTCACGAGCTGTTGGCAACAGAATAGGTGAGATTTCTTCATGCAATGATTCCTCTTCTACTTGCGTCTTGTCATGATCGAATCTACCGAGAATAGCACGCGTAGGCGTATAAGGTCTTCTAGGTTTTGGCATAACAAGAACAGGCAATTCACTTGTAGACTGCGGCATATTAATCATAGAAGAAGTAGAAGGCGGAGCAAACATAGATTGCTTCTTTATCTGTTCATCAAGTAAAATAGAACTAGACAAGTTCTTTTCAGACTTTTTCTTTTTAAACAACTTTTTCATAGTTGAAAGAAACAAGAAACGAAAAGAAAAAGGAGAGAAAAAAAGAGACCATTTTAGTTGTTTATCATACAAAAACCTATATATAGAAATTACTGCTTCTTTTTTCCAAAAACAATAGCATCAAAATAAACAATAAGAAGCCCTGCTTTCTTTTCGTTTGAACAAGATGTACAAAAAAGGAAAGACCTTCTTGTATAGATTGCATGAATTTCTTTATTTTACGCCACCCACATCATTTTTCATCATCCAATTGACTTAGTTGACAAAATTGGTATTGTTAGTCAAGAACAAAATGCCATGGATTGATTCAAGGCCATCATGCTTATTTTTAAGAAAAATAAAACTCATTGTGAATACTTTCCACTCTCTCTATGCAATGTCAAATTCGAATCTAATGTCCGAAAAAGGATAACCCTGCTCGATAAAAAAAAAAAAAAAAAGTTTTTTTCTTCCTTTTCTCTATGTTTAAAGTACTTTCTTGTAGCCCAGTCTTGACTACTTGTTCAAGAAGTCTATCTACTGCCACACATACTAAGAAAAACACAATCTTAAAGACCTTTTTACTAGGCACAACATGTTTAGCAGGCTCCTATTTTGGTTGGCAGAAATACAATGAGATAGAAAACAAAGCAAACTGACCAAGATCGCTATGTGCACTTGATTTATCAAAAAGAACAGATATCACCCGATTCTTACCTTTTGAGACTGTCTATAAACCACAAGACAAAACATACCCTGTTCCTTCGTGTGTTTATATTAAAGACGATGCATTCAAGTCATGAGACCTTACACACCTATTATCAGACCATATCGTGATGGCTATATGGACCTGGTTGTCAAAAAATACCAAGATGGTTCAGTCTCTCGTACGATACCAGTTTTTGCCTTACAACATCAATATACACAGAGGGCCTATGGTAGAGCGGAATGCATTATGAACCTAATAGTTATAAGGAAGTTGGGATGGTAAAAGAGAAATGGCATTATATGATACACTAAAATGAGTTTGATAGATTGCAGGTGGTACAGGTATTCACCCATGTATCAATTAATTTGCCGAATTCTAGAGATCCAGATGATGAACAGACTCGTATTTGGTTGATTTATGCAATAAGACAGAACAAGACATCTTGTTAAATCAGAATTAGACGCACTTCAACAGAAATACAAGATAGATTTAGACTGAATATGTGCTAGAACATCCGCCTGCCAATAGCAGTTATGAAAAGGGTTATGTGACAAAGCAAATGATACAAGAAATGATGCTTGATCAAGGAAAGCGCAATATTTGTTTGTGGACCAACAGAATGTTGGCTTTTGTTTGTGGTGAAAGGAAGGGATTATTCCAGGCCAAGTGATGGATTGTTATCTGAATTAGACTTCATTCTGATGAAACATGAAATTCCAATAACAATAAAAAAAAAAAAAAACCTTGATATTTTATATGGCCATTCTTTTCTTTCTTTCTTCTCTTTAAAAAAAATCCCCTATATGATATCTACACTATTTCTAAAGATTTATTACAACCTCCTCCTTCACCTAGTTTATCAGCTACTTCGTCTATATCTTCTTGGTTAAGAAAATCACCAAGTGAGTTGGTGCTATGCTAAAGAATGCCTATACCACACTCAAAGACAAAGAGAGGGATTTGAGATTGGCAGCTGAAATAGGAAAATCCCTATTGGAGAATAATATCGCACTCAAATCTAACTATGAAGATTTATTATCTCAGTCTATTTACCCTACACCTTCCAACTCTTATTCTCTTTAGATGAACAACCTCAAGAAGACGTCACTTTTATGCCTTCACATACAACGCGAGAAGCCATGATTGAAATGCTGGAAAAAAAGAATACGGAACTATCCACTCAACTAGAGCAGACAGTCCAAACCCAGGAGAAACAGGGCCGTATGCATAAAAAGAAAGAAAGAGAATTGGAGACTGAAATCAAGTTCTTGAAAGGTAGTCTTGATCATGCTACAGTCAAAATACAAGAAATGGAAGAAAAACAATGCCCAAAGATAGTAATAACTATCACCACCACACCATGAGGAAGAAGATGTTTCGCTGCTGCATGAGAAAATCAAGCATTTGAGGCTGGAGAATGATCAGGTGTATCAATCCAAATTATCCATGGAAGAGAAGCTGATGAAAACCTTGCATGATTTACGTTCTTGAAACAGCAAGTGGACCAATTCCAGTTCACTTTGCATGATCATGAACAGCTTCAAAAGTCGTTTGAAGCTCAGCATACGCATATTCAAGAGCTCAAAGCAAGTTAGAAGAGCATAGAACATTACTGGGTCAGCTTAAAGAACAAGGCGTTATTTATTACGAAGAAGAAGAATACGAAGAAGAAGAAAGCAATCAAAATCTGCTTAGTGAACTAATCATGCTTGGTTAAAAGGGCATGAAGATAATACAAACTTGCTTGAATCAATTCTTGTTCAAGCAGGCGTCGTTGAGAAAGATGCTCTTGATGATGCACTGAGCTTAATCGGTCGTCTGGAACATGAATATGATCATAAAAAATTCCTAAAGAGAATGGGCATTGGTATGACGATAATTTTAGCATGGTGTCAACTCAACAAAAAGCGGCTATTGTAACACTACTACACCAACACCACCACCGGAACAATCCTTGGGCTTGGTAGGCTCTGTCCAGCGCATGGTGAAACAAATGCTTTACTTCACGTGGCGGTGGTTTAGATTTACTTTGATTATGACAATCGCTGTCTTTTTAAGTTTAAAAGAAGGCCCTCCTCCGCCACCACGGAAATCCGGTTTGATTACATCCACTGCATCACACACTAAACAATAGAGATATTCTTTCAAAAACTAAAATAAATACACAATTCACACATGATGCAAGTTGAAAAAAATAAGCAAATGTACACAAAAATGTAGTACAATGATTATGTCGTCAATCGAACATTTACATAAAGAAAAGGAGTAGTCCTTACTATATCAAAATGATTCAACTTTCTTTGAGTAAGCTATCTTGATAATCCATAACAATTTCTAGTATGTCTGGTTTGAACGTGTGCAATTCTTTATTGACGGTGGAGACATTGTACGACGCATGATACCTAAAAAAAGAATATGTTGATAAGAAAGCTGTCTTACATGCTGGTCCTTCGGGTGGTTTAAGATACTGAATAGGCATTTCAGCATAATAATTCTATTTTGTATTACTTTAACAATTCATGCATCTTTTTCTCAAGCATATGAAGATGTCATAAAACCTTTTTATATATGCACAAGTACTCTAAATGCCTATAAGCCATGTTTACTAATATATAGGATATTTTTGGTGTTGATTTGAGCAAAAAAAAAAAAGCGACTTGCGAAAAATGGCCAAAATATGCCTTCTGACCAAAGGGTACTATTCATGAAAATCATCATTTTGAAAACTCTTGATCTTATTTTGACGCTACGAGACGAAAAATAAAGATACCAACGCTACTAGATACACAGAATGTGCGCTAAAGGCTCTAGTTTTTTGATGAATGTATTTGTTTGCCTATTATACTATGAAAAAGATGAGATATGTGCGAAAAACCTCATAAACACTTTTGTCTATTTGCTCAATATTTTAGCAGCAAAGTGGTTATGTTATCTAAATCAGTAGACTCAGAAGACATAAATCTACAACTTTTGTTATTGTATTAGAACCAAATAACTGCATAAAGATGCAATTCTAAGCAAAGACTCTAAGTCAAAAGCAAGTCAAAAGCAAGCCAAACCTGCCAGAAATTTCATTCGGAGATAATATCGTACATGTTTCGTCACTCGTCTGAATCTAAAAATTGTAATATGGCGCTATGTAAAATTTGTCTCTGGTGTTTTGGTGTGCTTCTTTCTAAGTACTATCTACAACGGTGTTTCTGGTGTTGCTCTTGGTGTTCTTGTTGTTGTAGCTAGTTCTCATACCCTTGGGTATCTATTCATCCTCTTTTTGTTTTTATTATCCTTTTCTGGCGCTTCGACTGGCCTCGCCCAGTAAGTGTTTAAGACTTGTTTCTCCTATTCCCTAGATAAGTAAGACTTGATGAGTTCCATATTGCCTTGATGTGGTGGTCCCTGTTACCAAGAGCTTGCTTTACCATTTCATACGCCCGGGTTCCTTAGGGTACCAGGGCTATATTACTAACAGTTTTTTTGGTGTTCTCAACTTGTTGTATCATCAAAGACACTTACATACGTTGGTTTTAAATCAACAGTGTTTGTGTATCGCGATGAGAAGCAAAGAGTGCACTTTTTTTTGTTTCCTTTTTTTTATAGGTTTTTTCTTTTTCTTTTTCTTTTTTTTTTTTTTTTTTTTTTTTTTTTTTTTTAAAAAATAAAGTCTATATATAAAACAAAAAAAAAGCTTACAGTTTGTTTGTCATAGTTTAAAAATTAGTAAAAAGTAATGACCTTGATGAGACAGGTTTTGTATATCTGTTTTGTTAGCCCTCTTTCAAAGCCAGTTTTATTCGATGCGTAATCGTTATTTTGCTTATTAGCTTCAGCAAAAGTAATGTAACATCTACTGAATTTATCTTCACTGTGTGAGTAAAGTGAAATCCTTTTGATAAAGTTTGTTCTGCATGCTCATATTTCTGACGAAGAAAGGCAAAGCATCAAGAGAGAGTTTATAAAAAGGGAATACCGTCCACTCCAAAAAGGAGCATGCATGTGTAGATTTTGAAAATACAATGGCTACAAGTTTGAAGTATGCCAATTCTTTTCAATTTTTTTTTGCAATATCCTTCTTTTTTTTATCTTTGTATGCATATGACGAATTACTGGTTTTTTGTATGATAAATAACAATAAAAAACCTATTTGTTGCTATAAACTGATCAATTGAACATAATTTTGATAAATCATTTCTTTTCTTTTTCTCAATAAAGCGATTACAATTACTTTTTCTATTTCAGAAATGAGCATCATTCGCGCGAAAGTGGCTGCTTTTTAGAGAGAACATTAGAGTAGATAGAGTGCTTTCTTTGCGGGAAAGGCAAAAGAAATGGGTATCTAATACTAAGTGAGTTTTCTTGATTCTTTTCCAAAGCAACTTTAATCATTTTGCTTCTAAGGACTTGAAGGACACTCGATGAGAAGAACAAGATGAACAAAAAAATCACGCCTGCAGCAAGTGACATGTGTTTATCAGAAGCAACACAGGTAGTTTTGTTCGTACAAATGTAATTATTGCCAAAAAATCAACATAAAGAAGTTAAATAAAACTAACATAAAATTAACATAAACTCAAGAGAAAAATGCAAATAACTTAGATGATTCAAAACAAAATAAACAGGAAGTAGATGAATATGTAAATTCGGATACAGATTCTATTTGTAGTAAGAATCCAAGTATATTAGAAGAAGATCACTATTCTGGATATAAAAGATAGCATCAGTAATAAAAATACTGAGAAGATGCTAACAATTGCTGCTGATTCCTTAGGTTTGATAGATAGTGATTTTAGAAATATTTTATCAAATTCTAAGTTACATAACCACTTTGTATCTAAAATCATAAAATATGATAGAACATCAAAGATAAAAATACAAATATATCAATAAATTATACCAATGAGAACTCATGCCTTAAAATCAATCAATATGTCAAATGCTCCAGTGCCTATAGATGAAAGTATCGAATCGAAAATAAACGAGATAATTAAATTTCAGTTAGTATTGACTCATTAAATATAGAAAACACAAAAGAAAGGGATGTTGTAGTCGTTATGATGAAAACCGTCATTGATTCTGATGGGAATATCTCCTCTCAATCGTGAAAACACAAAAGCTATTAGCAAAAAGCAAAAAAAAAAAAAAAAAAATTAACGAAATACTCATACTTATATTTTTTTGTAGTTGGATTTTATTTACAATATTATTGATTAGTCACACATCGCAGAGAGGTGGGACGTCGAAAAACAGGAGTAAAGAAAGACGAAGTAAAGATCATACAATAATCAGGGCTATTTTAGCAAGGAGTGATTTTTTGTAGCTAAGGCTACCTGGTAAATTGTATCTGAAATGATACAAGAATGTTCAAAAGCAACCTGGTTAAGAATCAGGTTCCAATAGGATTTCCAGATATTCTATTGAGCTATCGCAACTATGGATACAAGCTTGGAGCGGTTTGTAATGGCAGGGGAAGGCTTGAAGAGTGAGGATCTTGTGGAGGGAGGAAGGAATAAAGTATACCAGAGGGTAGTAGCAGTTCAGTATTTCCAACCAAACACTCCACTTGGTAGAGCAGTGGGCTATGAAATGATCATACGATTCCGGTTGTGATTTGCACAGCCGCAGACAGGAGTAGAGACAGTACCAATCTTAAAAGTTCGGACGCAGTGGACAGTTTCTTGTGAAGCACACGATACCACAGTGTTCTAGCCTGAGGAGCATTGGAGTCCTCCAATACAGAGAGAGCGAAGTACGAGAAGCCTTTATTCGGGATTTAGCTTTGTCTTCATAAGGATGCAGGCAGAAATCCCTAGAAGTGAAAGAGCGCCACAATCTTGTGTCAGTTAATTGCTTGGTCAAAGCATCATAGACAGATACAGTAGATGGTGTCATATCTTGTGTAATATATTGCCACAGGAAAGATTGAAGTTTTACTGTTCGTCTGCGAAGAACGTCTATAAAGAGCTGATGGCACAATCCTGGTAATGTCCCATATTCATGGCGAACCTTCAGGCGTAACCGGTTACTCTGTTCGTCAAAGAGGAAGAAGAGAGATGCTGGTACTTTTGAATGTCGATGAAGCCAGTGGTTCTGAGGTACCTCTTGAAACATGTTAATTAGCGGAAAGTAAAGCAAGTTGGCTAGAGCACATTATCAAGTTTGAAGTGATACCAAAGTGATCAAACGCAGCATAAATACCATTGACAACTGAAGTGGGATGACAAGGTCATGACGGCGAAGAGTTCTAGAGAAAAAGGGTAGCAATGTATTGTCAGCATCCGGAGACATGATGCCAAAGTGTTCTGTCATAAGCACTCGGAGCTGAGTGTTAGATTAGACGAACTAAACAGAGTAAAGACCCATCTCATCTGCAGCACCAAGTATTGTGTGATAGGGTGAGAGCTCCTACACCACCTTGATTCTTGGGAGACATAACTGGTCAAAAGAAACATAAGGAAACTTCTTTTGCCACACGTAAGCATAGATAATGAACGAAGTTCATTCAGAAATCGCTTAGTAGGCGCAAACAACCGCAAGCGTACCAAATTTTGGATAAAATCAAAGTGTTGGCAACGGTAGCTCTTCCTTGAAGCGAGAGATGACGCTGAGAGTAACCATGAACCCGTGTACGCATTTTTCCAATAGCATATCCTGGACACGATTCGTTGAGAATTTGTGTATGGCATATAAAAGCCAAGGTATCGAAAAGCAGAAGGGGAATGATGGTGGTAGTATGTTTCGATATCGTGACTCAAAAGCAAAGATTCCCAAGATTCTGACTTGACTCCACTCAGTGAGAAAGCTTCCGTCTTGTGCTTGTTAAATCTTGCATTTGATACAGCACTATACTTAGTCAAGTGATGTTGGAGACGCATAAAATCAGTGGTATCTTGACAAACACACAGATATCATCAGCATATGCGATGCACTTGATCTGTTGAGACGTAGTGCTCATTGTCGGACATAACCTTGATATGTAGGGTCTTGCTGGATTGAAAGAATCAGCGGCTCCAAAGCGATGTTGAACAATAAAGGGGACAAAGGATCGCCTGCCTTAACCCACGTTGCTGATGTACTGGACCGTAAAGGATCCGTTGACATTGATTGCTACTGAGTTATCAAAGAACAAATTATAATACTCTGCATAAATAAGGTAGGGAAGCCTAGGAACACAAGAGCTTGTTGAAGATATGTTGGTAATACTCGATCATAGGCTTTCTCCTGGTCGAGAAGCAAACCTACACCTTGATGATGTTCATATCTTGCTTGTTGTAGAACCAAGTGAACGTACATCCCATTTTCGCCAATAAAACGTCCTTGGATGAAGCCCTTTTGAAGCGGGTTGATAATTCGATTCATTATAGGAGCTAGACGTTGGGTAATGAGCCTTGTGAAAATTTTACCATCACAGTTGATCAATGAAATTGGTCTCCAATTTTTTAATTCTGACAAATCACCTTTCTTGGGTAGCAAGCGCACTCTGATTTCCTTCCATGCTGAGGAAAATTCCTTTTGTCATGGCATCATTGTATACCTGGAGTATCAGGGGCTTCAAACAAGGAAAACCAAACAAGAGTTGAAGGTATATATACCCTAGTCCATCACTACCTGGGCTACTTTGTTTTGGACTACGCTTTGTCATTCTGACAATATCCTCCCAATCAAATTCCATTTGGAGCAGATTTGCTTCATCCTGATTAATTTACTTGGAAAGTGAATATTACCTAAATACTCTTGTATTTGATTCATAGGTATTGCATCAATCGCATATAGGTCTTTATAAAACCGTTGTACTATATTCTGCATTGTCGATTTGGTGGTATGTACAATTGTTGGTGTTTCAGAATTGCTATCTTTGAAGCCAGACATATATTGTTGGACTGTTCGACTCTGATGTATTTTTTTCAAGTACCCAGCATTGCACTCACCATTCTCTTGCCAGCGAAGACCAGCCTTTAGAATACCTATTTCAGCCAGCTCTTGTTGTAGTATCTGTAGCTCATTGTCAATAGGTGGAATTACCAAGCGCTGAACGTCTGGAGGAGGCTTTGTGCGTAGTAAACGATTGCGTTTCTTTTCTAAAGCACGAATTCTCTTAGTACGTCAATCAACGTAATCCACTAAATATCCTCTAATGATTGACTTGGCTTTGTGTTTTACTTCATCCCATTTTTCTTGGGGCGATATATTCTCATCAAATCCTTGAACCAAATGTTGTATATTCCTCTCTAATGTATTTTGTAGCTTAGGGTGGGAAGCATACACTGGATTGGCACGCCATAGTCCATGACCAAACTGGGATTGGCCCAAGAGTAAGGATGTGTGTAATATGGAATGGTCTGACCATTTCGCTCCTAATCTGGTAATAGATGATTCTGATGCGCATTGGTACAAAATTTTACCCAAGTATATATAGTCTATGACAGTCATCACTAATTCACTTGAGACGGTGCGTTGAAAGGTGGGAACTTCGTGAAGACCATTGATGGCCAAAGCATTTTGAAAATTTGCTTGCAAGAGAGCTAACCATTGCGTTGATGTTGAAGACGAATTATAGTGGCGGCTGAGGACTGAGTAATTAAAATCTCCTGAAATAATCAATCCGTCAAAAGAGATAAATGATCGAAAATCATGGAGCATTTGGGTTAGATTGCTAAAGAATGTTCGACGTTTTGCAGCAAGGCCTGCCGGTGCATAGACGTTCAGAACAAAGAAAGGTTCATAGAAATGATGTGGATGTTCAACCATGCATAGTTGAAATCAATCGGAAGTAAAGGATGAGGAAGTGTCGATGATAGAGATGTTGTAATCGGTAGAGAAGGAGAGTATGCCCATGTGACTGGTACAATGGGACTGTGTAGGTTGAAAGAGGACGTTGAGGTTGTCTATAGTTGAAGGAGTGGAAGCATAAGTTTCTTGAAAGCATAATATAGAGAAATTCTGCATTCGAAGGTATCGTATATATTCTTTTTGTATTTTTTTGGAGTTTGTTTTCACTAAACTATTGGCGTTTAGTGAGGCATAGTGGCACAGGATATTTTCCTTATTCATTGATGCGGATCTATAAAGGGTGACTCTCTACCCTCTGATTATTAGAGGCAGAAGAGGGTGTCGTAGATTTCTTCGTGTCCAATTGTTGGTTCAAATTTGATCCATTACGTCTTTCTCCTTTCTTCATAACGAGGTGATCTTTTAATTGTTGGCTGACGCTGTACATCTTGGTATCCTTATAGAGGTCTTCAATCTCCATCCTGTCAATATCCTCGTCTCCACTTTCTATTTCAGATTCATCTTCTTCCATGCTCTCTTTATCTAAAGGGTCGTAATCACTATCGCTAGTATCGTTATCATTATCTTTGTCGACATTGATCTCTTTCTGGCCAAAGTTGCTACTTTTGACTTCAATACTGCTTTGCCCTTCAGGCTTGGATGCTTCTTTTCTTGGTTGGGTGGCCTTTCCAAGAACTGATCTTTCTCTCTTTGAACGCTTGCTGGGTGTCATAGACTGTTTCCTAGGACATTCAAACGAGCGGTGTCCTAAGTGATGGCACGCATAACATATAATTCTAGCTTTCGACTTCTCACATTCAAATTTTGTGTGTCCAGTTTGGTGGCAATACCTGCACCAAGTGAACATGTTGTTCCAGGTTGCGTGGAATATTTGGCTTTCGCTTTCGCACCAACGAATGTTATGCTCCAAAGGCTGATACTTGAGGTTGTCTGTTGATTCTGAGGGACCAGAAGGAATACCAATGACGGCATATCCTGCGCCCATAAACCATCCGGTGGTGGTTTCTGAGTAACTGCGGCAATCGCACGAGATCGAGTGCTTTCTATGGTATACGACCGTAGCTTACTTTTCGATGAGTGTAATGAATTCACCAAAAAAAAAAAAAAAAAAAAAAAAAAAAAACTAACAGTTATGCCGAAATTACAAATATGCCATTTGTGTACTCAAAAAAAATTTTTTGAAAAATAATAAAAACCACTATTGTAAATTAAATCAAGAGTATTTTCTGCAATGACAAAAAATAAAAAAGAAGTAAATTTTCCAATTTTTCTGCTTAAAATTTTAAAAGAAGCTTGTTTTTCAATTTTTCTGTTCTAAAATAAAAAACGAATCTACCGGATGATAATCTTACTGTTTTAGTTAAAAGAAGAGATTACTGGTTGGTAGATTCGGTTTTTATTTCAAAACAGAGAAATCCAAAAACAAGCTTTTTTTTTAATTCAAGCGGAAGAACTAGAAATTCTCTACTTTTTATATTTTTTGTCATTGCAGAAAATATTCTTGATTTAATTTACAGTAGTGGTTTTACTTTAGAATAGTGGTTTTTATTATTTTCAAAAAATTTTTTTTGAGTACACAAATGGCATATTTGTAATTTCGGCATAACTGTTAGTATTTTTATTATTGAAAATGCTTTTTTTTTTTTTTTTTTTTTTGCAAGTCCTTCATACTGGTCACGTATGCCTGAGGCTTACGAGTTTTTACATAGGTTTTTTTATCGCTCTAGCTATCTCTTTTGTAGGTCTATCGCTACAGCGTAAGGGACGGAAGAAAAATGTAATCGCTTACTCTGTGGTGTATGATCGCTATAGCCGCTATTATGGTTGTTATGGTTGCTATGGTCGTAGCAATCATTCTGCTGTAAGAGTGAACTTGTTCAAGAAACTGATGATCAAAAGCATTTAAGAAAGAGTTCAGATTACTGGTGTTGTCATTTGGGAGGTGAAGACGTTACAGATGGCTGACAGTTGCTTTCCAAATAAGGTTTCTAACTGCTACTTACTTGACTAGAATTTGCTAAAATTTATTTAAGGGAAGGGTGTAGTTGACTCTCGAGCCCGATTCATAGAAAAAGGAAGAACTAACAGCTTTGAGAGCAGTGTCGCCCGTTGGCTGAGTAAGCTTAGATGCTGAGCCATACCTTTCTTATTCTATTTTTCTGGTCCAAGCATAAATTTTAGTGTTCAAAGCCTCTTCCCAAAGATTGCAATAACTCTACGAAAAAGTTAGCTAGAGCAATAAAAAAAAGTATAAAATACTCGTAGATCTCAGGCCTTCATGATCCGTGTGATACGCTTACAAAAAAAGAAAAAGAAAAAAAAACATTTTCAAAAATAATAAAAATATCAACAGGTATACCGAAATTACAAGTATGCCAATTGTGTACTCAAAAAATATTTTTTGAAAAATAATAAAAACTGCCATTTTAAAATAAAACTATTCTTGTAGAATAAATCAAAAGAATTTTTTGGAATGATAAAAGAAGTAGGTTTTTCAATTTTTTTTTGTTTAAAATTTAAAAAAAGCTTGTTTTTCAATTTTTCTGTTCTAAGATATAAAACGAATCTACCAGATAGTAACACTACTGTTTTATTTTAAAGAAGAGACTACTGGTTGGTAGGTTCGTTTTTATTCTAAAACAGAAAAATTGAAAAAACGAGCTCTTTTTTTAAAATTTAAAACAGAAAATCTAGAAATTTTCTACTTTTTATATTTTTTTATTACAAAAAACATTCTATTTTTACTTTAGAGTAGTAGTTTCTATTTTATCTATAGAATATTTCTTTTGAGTACACAAATGGCATACCTACCATGTCGGCATAAATGTTGGCAGACTTTTGAATACGTTTTTTTTTTTTTTTTTTTTTTTTTTTTTGTAGATCCATTACATTCATGAGAAGTTCCTGACATCTACGGCTCTTATCGTAATTTTTTCTCATGGCTCTGGCTTTAGTTTCTGTATATATATCACAGATTTTAGTGATCTCCTGATTTTCCATATTTTTGATCTATGTTGGTGTTGGCCATACACACCTCACTGTTGACGAGTAGCACAAGTAGTCCCAATTCGTAAGAAAGGAAACTTAACTGATTCAGTCAATTACTACCTAACTAGCCTGACTACTAGTTCCAGAAGAGAAAACGCTCAAAGCATGCATCAAAGAACTTCTCCGAGGTAAAGTATCGTTCTTAAATACTGCTCAAGGTGGCTTTAGAGAATGCAAAAGTGTTCTTGACCAAGCTCTTTGTCTTTCAGAGATTTGCAGATTGTTTCCTCATGAAAACGCTCAAGACTGCTCGCTCTGTACTTTATTGGAGTAGCACATGAACATTTATGTATTCGCTTTTATCCCAAATCACCTCTATGTAACATGCTATCACAAATAATCTACTCCTTCTAACATCCAACCAAATGTTTCTATTTCTTCTCAGGTCACAAACAAGCATCCAAACATACCATTAGATTGACGCTCTCCTCTCTAACCCTTTTCTTCCCTTGTTCTCTTAAGATATTTTTAGCTTAGTATAGTCATTCTTATGAATTGATCAAGTCCGATCAGTCAAAGGCCACATTGAACCATGTGCTCAAAAGGACCTTTTCTATAAGATCAATAAATTAATAAACTTTAACTATAAGTCTGAAGAAATCAATACCAATGTGCAACTATGCTATTTGTGCCAACAGAAAAACATTTCTAGAAAATAAACATTTTTAGGCAAAAGAGATACACTCTCACTGCAGCGTAACCGGTTGCATTTTTCTCCATTTCTGAATGCATAACTCTTCCATCACTTATGCTGTAGTGTCTTTGATTTTAAAAGAACTAAAAAAAAAGAAAAATGTTGTTAAAAATGTTGTCAAAAAAATTAATAAATTTTGCATAAATTTTGCATAAATTTTGCATAAATTTTGCATAAATTTTGCATATATTGTCAAAAAAAAGGGTCAAAAGACTAACTTTTTTTTTTTTTTTTTTTGGTTTTTCTGTTTTCATAAATCCATTACGGTAAGGAGCAAATTAATTTTAAAAATCTAAGATGCATATTTTTTTTACTATACTACTCATCCATGCTATTTCTTGCTATTAAATGGTGTCTGATCATGAGTAATAGGCCTTGAATGATTTCCAATCTTAAAGCTTTGTGTCTGAGGTAGATTTACTCTGATTTTGAACGTGTTGTGACTCCAAACATAATTACATGTTAGACTTGCGTCTTTATAGTCTATCAGATGCGTTGGTTGTCGATCTTGTAGATGTTTATATATATATATATGTATATATATCTCAATAAAATAATCCAAATGGCATGTAATGATAAGAAAGAATACTCTAATTTAGGTGTATACATGTGCTTTCATGATTGGTATTTTTATCAAAACAACATACCATTGATTTTGGCTAAGCCATGCTAATGACAATGTACCTTTTGAGCTGAATGTATCTTTTACTGTAGGAAAAGTCAGCAACCAAACTAGAGTTGTAATTATATGGCAATTTATATTTTGTATATTGAGCGACGTAGAGCCAGATACTTACTCAATATTAAATACTTGGTGAAAAGAAACTCTTTTCTACTAGCTACAATGTGCAACGTGCTTTGAATGTAGATTTAAAGGCAATGTTCAAATGGACTCGGCTTTTTCGTCTCAGTAGACCCGTTTTCTTTTTCACGAGAGATACCCATAAACGGCTTCAGCTCACATCAGTTGGATCAAATCTACGTTGGGGGGTCAACCTGACATGTGATGTTTGGGTTGTGAATGAAGATAGAATAGAAGATAGAAAGAAAACAAAGAAATACAGTGAGATTGTTCAGTACTTCTTTATTCCAAAATAAAATTGATTGTTCTAAAATATATCTTTTCCAGGTTGTCTTTTATACAACCTGATTTATTGACTAATTATGATTACTGATTATTGATTACTTAACACCTTGACAGCGTGTGCCTGGGAATTGATTATATAAATTCTCCTTTAATTCTCCTTGTTACCTAAAAGGTACAATTATGGTTTCCTTATTTGTAAATATCCATATTATCCCAGTTACCGTTATTTACTGTCATTATACAGTGCTTACTTTATATTTATAATGTATAGTGCTATAAGTGATTATTCATTTATATGATGAAAGATTATTTATTATATTTTGTATTGAAAGTGCTCAGATCACCACATGACATTCTAAAAAATTTTGATGAGTTTTTCTTTTTTTTTCATCTTCAAAAGCTCTTGGAATCCTCCATAGGTCAAGAAAAAATGAATCTTACCCAACTGCCAGACCAATGATACCGTTTGATTTTTGGAATCAAAAGAGCATGTCTTTAATAATAATAAAAAAACGGACTGTTTCGATGATTTAGTTGTCGAGCAATGTCGCATCAAAGGTTGGCCTCATTGAGCTGTGTTTCGAGCATTTTTGCTCTTGACATCATATAAAACTTGTCGACAATGAATCTATTTAAAGCATCTTGTGCTATTTAGAGTGTCATAGAATATAGAAAAATAGAAAAATAGGCATTTTATAATATAAATGGGAAAGGGGGACAAAATTTTTTTTGTAGTTGGATTTTATTTACAATATTATTGATTAGTCACACATCGCAGAGAGGTGGGACGTCGAAAAACAGGAGTAAAGAAAGACGAAGTAAAGATCATACAATGGTCAGGGTTAGCAAGGAGTGGTTTTTTGTAGCTAAGGCTACCTGGTAAATTGTATCTGAAATGATACAAGAATGTTCAAAAGCAACCTGGTTGAGAATCAGGTTCCAATAGGATTTCCAGATGTTCCATTGAGCTATCGCAACTATGGATACAAGCTTGGAGCGGTTTGTAATGACAGGGGGGAAGGCTTGAAGAGTGAGGATCTTGTGGAGGGAGGAAGGAATAAAGTATACCAGAGGGTAGTAGCAGTTCAGTATTTCCAACCAAACACTCCACTTGGTAGAGCAGTGGGCTATGAAATGATCATACGATTCCGGTTGTGATTTGCACAGACGGCAGACAGGAGTAGAGACAGTACCAATCTTAAAAAGTTCGGACGCAGTGGACAGTTTCTTGTGAAGCACACGATACCACAGTGTTCTAGCCTGAGGGATCATTGGAGTCCCCCAAAGGGGGGGGGCAAATGAGCATAGGGCATATCAGATGGCTATCCTGCAGATATTGAAATAAAAGGCAACTCCAATCCTTCCCGCCACAATAAAAATCGGGCTTTTGCTTAGAACTATATAAAGATGTCGTTATTTGGCTTTAGTGCAGTAGCAAAAGCTGTAAATCTTGGCTTTGTAAGTCCATTGATGTAAAATACACAGCAAAGTTGCTGCTAAAATACTGAGTAAATAGACAAAAATGCTAATAAGGTTTTTTGTTCATATCTCATCATTTTTATAGTATGGTCAGCATGCAAACACATTCACCAAAAACTAGAGCTTTTAGCACACACTTTGAGTATTTAAGCTTGTCGATAACTCCATTTTTCTTCTTGTAGCGCTAAAAAGAAGATTTCTTTAAAATGTGTTTATTGATTGAGCCGCATACACTAAGAGTAATGGTCAAAGTGAAGAGGCGGGTGCAATTAAAATGAAAGTTAATAAAATAAAACGAAATATACTAAACAAAATAACTAAGCTAAAATAAAATATATAGAAAAAAAAAGTTACAGGATCGAATGGCATTGATCCTCTTCAATGGTCTGACGTACATTGAGTCGGATGCTTGCTAATATGGCTGTGGGTACAATGAAAGGGTCTTGTCAAAGATAAATCTCATATGAGCAAGCCAAATTTGTGAAAGAGTAATTATGAGGATTCTGTATGGTTTTATTCCTTTCCATTGGCAGTACAAAAGAAGATAAAGAGTTGTCAAAACAAGCAATTTTCATGACTAGTACCCTTTGGTCAAAAGACCAAAATGATCAAATTTTACAAGTCGCTTTTTTTTTGTTCCAAATCAACTCCAAAGTTATTATGAATGTTAGTGGACATTGTCTGTAGGTATCTGGAGCATTTACGCAGGTGTAAACAGGCTTTATGCTACCTTTATATGCCCAAAAAAGCAAAGAAAATGTGCATGGATTGTTGTCTTCTCTACTGTCGAAGCATTTGTTGTCTAGCACCTTTGCTGTATAAGCACATAATGTACTACCAAACTGTTTCTTTGAATAGAATACCTCGTCAAGGCACACTTGATTTATTGAGCTGGTGATTCTGGTGAGCCTGACAATTCTGATAATTCTGATAATTCTGACAACAGCGGACTGCTCAATAAGTATTCGATTGGAATGTATGGTCTAGGTGGTTTATACGGTCTTTAGGCTTACAAAGCATTATCCGCTTCATGTATGACTTGTTGAGGCCAGGGCTTCTTCGCTGCTAAATATGATTGATACCTGAAATTTTTGGTTCATATGTAAGACACTTCAGAGTCAAATTTCTCTATTTATTGATTACTGTAGTTGTTAAGGACCTTTCTTGTCATTGTTTCGCTAAATGAGTATACATCAAAATGGTCCTGAATCAAGAACAGTCACTTTCCAAATATGGAGCTATTTACGAAATTAAGCAAGTGTTGGCGTCATTTTTGATTGGGTCATGCGATAACAATTGAGTTTGTATAAAAAGGTTTTCTCTCCCACACTATCACTTTTAACCCTTTTTAAAATATGAAGTTCTTATCTCTTTCTTTATTGTCTCTTACTGCTCTTGTCTCTTTCACTAGTGCAGGTCCTTTGGGTGCTCTTGACCAACTCAGAGTGTTTCGTAGCAGTGAACCCGAACTTCGTTTGATACAATATAGGTAAATAAACATGTAACAAAATACTCCTAACACATGTTTAGTGAGGATTCTCCTGCTAAATGGATGACTGAATCAGATAAGGATGCATTGCTTCGTGCCGGTATCAAATATATGGATATTACCGAACATGCTAATCCTCCTGTTGCTATTCATTCTGCCTGGAAGCCCGGTAAGCACACACTCACATATAGAATATCATGCAAATACTGACAGAGCCTAGATATTCCCAAAAATGCTAAATACCAAGATGAAGTATCTCCCTTCATCGGCAACTTGACAACAGAGACAATGAAGGATAAATTGCAAGAATTCACAAGTTTCCGTACTCGTTATTACAAGTCAAGTTACGGTGCCAAGTCTTGTCGTTGGTTAATTCAGCAAATCAGAGATGTTGCAGATGGTTTTGATCATGTGTCTGTAAAAGAGTTCGAGCATTCTGTAAGTAGAAGTAACGTGTTTCACGAATGACTGATTTGGTCGATAGTGGGACCAGTTCTCTATTATTGCTCGCTTTGAGGGTTCCAACAAAGATCTTGAGAATGAGCTTGTCATTGTTGGTGCTCATCAAGATTCTGTTAATATGTGGTTGCCTAGCTATGCTCGTTCACCTGGTGCTGATGTAAGCAATGAGAGACAATAGAGAGATTATATTCATATATGCTTAGGATGATGGTAGTGGTACTGTCACTATTTTCGAAGCATTCCGTAGTTTAGTTCACAATGGATTTAAGCCTGAAAGGCCTGTTGAATTCCATTGGTACAGTGGTGAAGAAGCTGGCTTGTTAGGCAGTCAAGATGTTTCCGAAGCTTATGCCAACCAGGGTAAGCGTGTTCTTGCTATGTTGCAGAATGACATGACTGGTTATGTTGGCAATAAAAAAGAAGTCATTGGTATTGTTACTGATCATGTTGATGAAAAGGTATGTTGATCTGAAATGTGACAAGCTTCTCACCTTTCACAGTTGACTGATTTCCTTAAAAACTTGGTTGACAACTATGCTGATATTCCCTATGTTCTTACAAAGTGTGGCTATGCCTGCAGTGGTAAGACTACAAAAAAACCATACTGAAAATCTCATTTCTGTTTGATAGACCATGCTTCCTGGCGTAAACTTGGCTTCCCTTCTGCCTTTACTATTGAAAGTGCCTTTGACGATTCAAACCACTTTATTCATACAACTGAAGATACAATTGATAAGCTTTCTTTTGATCATATGAAGGAATTTGCTAAAGTAGCAGTTGGTTTTGCTGTTGAACTATCACATGAGCGCAAGTAAAAATACCGGGTTTTGCATTTTAAACTTTTTTTTTCTCGCCCATGTTATCGTCTCAAGAAACAATAAAGCTTTCTAAACTACTTTCTTATATTTTGAGACATGGTGCAGCAAAAGAAAAGCTGACCATGACTTCAGACGGTTTTATATCTGTTAAAGACTTGGTAAACAAAGTAGTCGCTTAATGTCTATTGATGCCAAATAGTTGAATCATCGCAAGTTTAAGAACATCACTTTTGAACAGATCCAATATGTAGTAGATGCGAATGACAAGAAACGTTATGAATTAACACAATCACCTACGGGTGAGTATTTAATACGAGCAAGCCAAGGCCATTCTCTCAAAACAGTGGTATCCAAAGATTTGCTTGAATCAGTCACTGCGCCACTAGAGACACCAGTCATTCATGGTACAACACAAGCAGCATGGCAAACAATCAAAAAAGATGGCTTATCCAAAATGGGAAGAAACCAGATTCATTTTGCAGTGGGACTCCCGGGAGATCCTAAAGTTCAGAGTGGCATTAGAGAAACAAGCGAAGTCTTTATCTACATTGATGTAGAAAAAGCTCGAAAAGGTAAATAATGTGTATTTGCTTGAATAGATAACTAACTCTTGACAAGACGGTATTTTGTTTTATAGATCAAGCAATAATGTCATTTTATCCGATGGCATCCAAGGCATTATTCCCCTCAATATTTTGAAAAAGTAACTGATACAGAAGGCAATCTTCTTGAAATATAATAAATGTATGCTTAAGCCGTTCATTGTGCTTTTCTTTTGTACAATTCTGTTTGTCATCTTGATTTGGTAACAAAGCAGCACTCTCTTGAACTTTTTTTTTTTTTCATTCAGGAAATACGCTCTTAAACCATATATTTTTCTGGTTTTAATTGAAAGATCACTATCCATCGTGGCTGTCTAAAAAATCGATAATGATTTGTCCTCTCGTTATCTGGCTGGGTTTGGAAAAAAAAAGGAAAAAAAAAGAGAGTGGCATCAAGTGAAAGTGTTACTTTACTCTTTTCTCTTTCCCTTTTTTTCCTTTTCTCATAAAATTTACTTCTGAATAGAATGAATATGTTTCTTTTCGACTCGAGCCAAAATAAGCCAAAACCAAAGAAACACAAAACTAAAAAATCAATTGAAGCAGCCGAAGCAAGAGCAGCAGCCAAAGCTAGGAAAATACAGCAAGATGAGATGGATGCATTACAAATTACCTTTTATGAAATAGAGTCATGGATCGAAAAAACGGCACCAGCACTCGAAAAGATGACAAAAGAACTAGACAAAGCATCCCAACATTTCACAAATAAAAAGAGAAAAGACAAACATTTACCCAACAATACCACTGCTCTCATGAACCCTACTGGCAATACAACAAGCATCAATTCACTATTGGAGCACTATCAACATGAACTAGCAGCCATGCAATGGAAACTGTCTTTTCAACCGGGAAATTCACTCAGACTTGAAACAAACATCAAGTCAGTCGAACAGCTAATTGAAGCTGTACAAAAGATACAACTCTTGGCCGAACCCTCTACCACTTTCAATATTTCTCGAGATTGTGACTCTGTGAATGAAGAAGATTTCAGTTCTTCGGGATCGTTTGTTGATTCTTGTATTGAATATTGGAATTTAGCTATGTATCGCCGCCCTGCCATATGTGTTAAAGATTACGAACATGATGATATGAGTCTCAAAAGCCTTACCGAAGACGTAACGCCAAGCGTTCTTGCTTATATCTGCCAGACCTATTGGGATTGCCTGCATCCCAAGTTTTCAGAAGACTGGTCTACTTTTTGGGAGAGTTCAGATGATCCAAATCGCAATCAACTTCGTATTGATTCTGGTTTAGCTATGGTTTTTGAACATATTGTTCGTCATGACAGCAATGCTTGTGCTAATGCACAAGCCTTGAGCCATTACTACTATGGCCGCGCACGTGAGTCCGTGATGGAGTACTTTGAATCACCTGATGTAGCGATCATAGAAACACTGCTTAATTTGTCTTTTGTCACCGTACTCAAGAAACATGACTTCCAATCAGGCATTTATATTGAATTTGCATATCGTATGATGCATCAACTTGGAATTCACCAAATGTCACAATGGCCAGAGAACAGGCTGATAAGAAAAAGAAATTTCAAGCTCTATATGGTGTTGTATTATAATGATACAATAATTTCTGTCTATTCAAGAGATCCACCTGTCCTAGACGAAACATCAAGCGATGTTGATTTTTATGAAATGATTTCGCTTAATGAAGCACTGGTCGAGCATGGAGAAGCCAATTATGATGAAAAGACGCTTGCTAGAGAGACATTTTATGTTCATTTACTGGAACTCATTCGTGTGTCGAAGCGTATTGACGCCTTGACCCGAGAATATCAGCGACAAAACTTACAACATCATCATTCAGGTACATTGCCTACTCGTTGGGCTAGAAAAGTGCAAGAATTAGAAGTCGCATTGGCTACTTGGTTTGATCGATTGCCTGTTATGTATCGTGTGGACCCAAAGCCAACAGAACTATTCTCCAAGTCTTACAAAAACAACTTACACAACCACAGTACGATGGAGATGGAACCATTAAGAGAGCAGTCAGCCCTTTTATTGATGCTACAATATCAGACACAATGGCTTAAGTTACACAAGACGTTTCTATCTAATAACATCAAAAAATCTTCAATTGGTCATGTTGTATCTGATGCAGACAGAGATACAGCTTCTTCAGAAACAAGTCCTTACTGTACTTATCGATCCTATATCATTTGCTCTGATGCTGCTAATCGCATAGTGATTATGGCTGAAATCATCACTGAAAGATTCAATTGGTGTGCTTGCCAGCAATTCATCAATTTTGTTTATCAAGCATCTACAGTCTACTGCAACCGAATATTAAACAAAGACGATGATTATAAATCAAATAAGGCCATGATTCAGCGTATCATGAAAGTATTGGCTTCCAGCAAAATCAATTATGAAGGGTTACCTGATGATCTAACTGCATGTTTAAATGACTTTTTAGCCGAAAATCATGATGAAACCCACCCTACTTCACTTACCGTGAATGATGATTTGCTGGATCAGATCTTTGCCGCATGTAATGAGCAACATAAAATAGTGACACATAACGATAACATGTTTAATTCGCCACACATGCATAAACAATGTCTTTTGCAGTCAATCACAGCCAAGTCACCCTCAACACTCAACCGTGAATTGTCTCTTGAGGCAATGTACTCAATTAAACTACAAAACCCTATTGCCGCACCTACCAGCATAGAAACTGATGATTATGAACAAAAGAATTGGAGGTAAATATCTACTTTCTAGGAAATGCTGTTATATTCATCTATTTTTTTTTTTTTTTATTTTAGATGCAAGTTCTCTTCATTCAATGTCGCTTCAAATCATGTCAATTAATACCAATCAAGTATTACCAATAAAGAACACGTCGATCTTAACCTTCCACTAACCATTTTCAACTCTCCTAAAAAAAAGATATGTTAAGCACGAAACATATAGGAGAGAACAACATCTATCTTTTGTAACACTATGTTAAAAGAGCCTTGTTTCAAATCGTGGTCTGTTTACTTGTTTAGGAACAAAAAGGGTCTTTTTATTTATTGATTGACAAAGAAAGATTTACCAAATCTTGTGTTCCAAGCCCATTTCATTGTTAGCAGAAAGGCCGACAGCAGCTCTAAAGATGTTCTCAATAGCAGAACGTTGTCTGCTTAAGGCGTTGACAACGGGAGTACCAGGTGTTACCATAGGAGCCTTCAACATGTAACTCAAGATAGACAAGACAGAATGGAAACTACTAAACTTGGTCATGTCAGCCGTCTTGTATTGAATACGAGTCATCAATTCAGCCATAACAACTAAATCAATAATAAGAGGAGAAGCCAAGAGTGAGTCTTCACAGACATTGTACATGGAAATGGATTGACGACCACCCATAAAGATGTCACATTCGTATTCGTCCAAAGCACGCTTGGAATCACCTACAGAAGGGACATACTTGATAACAACGGTGTGATCAGGATGCTCGTCTTTAGCGTACAACAAGTGGTTAGCAGCAACCATGTCATCAACGACAGTGGACTTGGAGATTTCCTTGGATCTGAATTGTCTTTGAGAAGACAAGTTCTTACCGTCATTGTTACCCAAATGATTGTAAGAAGTAATAGCAACAGGCTTAATACCAGCATTGACCAAGAAGTCAACTAAGGCAGACTTCATTTTGGTTTGGCCAGACTTGAAATCATCACCACCAATAAAAGCACGATGACGCTTAGCCAATTCGATCAAACCAGGCACGAACGTGTTTTGAGGAGAACCATTGATAAAAGGTGCGTTTTCTTCAATACAAGCCAAGGCAAAGATAGAAGAAGGAGCAACTTCCTCATGAGAAGATTGGACAGCAGCTAAGAAGTTATCAGCTGTATCATTGACACCAGTGATAAGTTCAGCAAAACGCTCAGTATTGGCAGTCCAGAGCACAATTACCTTGTCTAATTGATTGGCAGCCTTAAAGTCACGAATATCTTTACGGATTTGGTCAACATGAGCACGCTTGTCAGAGCCAGGAATCAAGTTATCAGCACGGTCTTCTTGGTTAGCAGCAATAAAATCAGGGTAGTAAATAGAGGGCAAAGGAACCATCTTGGCCATATCATCATAGACTTGACGTTGAAGGTCATATTCAAGAACTTGAGCACGTTCCATAGATTCGGCTAAATTCTTGCCAGAAATATCCCAGCCGCCTAAAACAAGGTCGGTAGGGTTGATAAGGGGCAACATTTCACTTAAGGGAACATAGACATCAGCACCTTGAGCATCGACACCTAAACGAACAGTGGAGGATTGAGTGACAGAGCCATAGTAGTTAGGCTTTTGGACACCATTCTTAGTACGCCAAGTTAATTTGTTCTTATGGGCCAAGATTGCAGCAGTTAAAGTGGAACCATTATTTCCACCCCAGCCAACCATCATGACACTGATATTGTATTGATAAGAAAGTTTTTTTTTATCATGAACCAACTTACCCGACTTTAGGAACAACACGTTCAGTCTTGAATTCATAGATAGTTTCTGTAGGTTCAGCAATCAAAGAACCATCGGATTGACGAGTAACCAAGGTGTTTTGATAGACATACTTGCTAGTGATATGTTCATCTGTATATTGGACGTTGGGAGAGTTAACTTTGAACAAAGGAGCGCGGACACCATGAGTAGTAGTGGTAACAGAGTGAGAGAGATCAGCGTTAGGAGGAGCCATGTTTTCTTGATTTTTAGGTTGATTTTTTAGGTCTATCACTGCACCTCTGGTATCCTCTGTATGGGTTGTGTGTGGAAGCAAGGAGATTAGCAAACTAAAGAAGAGGTTAGTCAAGTTAACTAGTTGGTTCCCATCTTACCGTTTTGAAAAGGGAAAAAAGAGGAGCGTCTATTTAAATTCGCGCCTCAAAAAAAAAAAGAAGAATCTAGTATTTTTTTTTTGTGAAAGAAAAAGAAAAAGATAGAAAAAGAAGAAGGTATATCTAAAAACCCTTTCAAATGCCCATGTAACAGCCCGGAAGTCTATACAGAGATTTCCTAGGCATCTACATTGTACCCCACACATAATCTTTTATCCTCCATATTCTCCGCTGGGATAAAGTAACCGTTGTGTACCACTGACAAGAAAAACGTGCCATCTTGTGATTTATTCATAAAAGAAGAGCTTGATAGAAAAGTAAATGACAGGCAACGCAAGAACAATACCAACAAAGGAAGTCAAGAAAAGGAACCTGTTGCCTTTATAATCAAACAAGTACATAAAGGCCAACCCAGGCAAAAAAAACCCCAGAATAGTCGTTGAAAATCCTCCAATCAGACTAAAGATCTTTCCCAGAGAAACCAGTGTTGCTCCAAAATATAAGATAATACTGAAAACAACTATTGTCACTATAAAGTGCTGTTTATCTGTTGACTGACTGTAATCATAATGAGTGCCATAGATCATCATCATGACAGACTCTCTGCAAGGATAAACACATAATCTACAGATAAATCAGCATTGTGTATGAAAATATCTATACTTGCGGTATACTCAAGACCATAAACAATCCAAGTGTCATTTTGGCAAGCTGAATACCAACATCATTGATTGGGAAATTTAAAAAGACATTTGCCTGTACACCTTTTCCAAAGCAAAGATAAAGGATAATAGCAAATACCATGTTGATCACAAATGCAATGCCTATAGCCAATGAACAAGTAAACAGCCAATTAGAGGGGCTCTTGTCCCTTATGGAATCATGAATACTAAACAAGTTTTGCGCACAACCAAAAGCAAGACTCATAATAGCAAGTCCTTGAAACATAGGTTCTGATAGTGTCAACTTATTCTCTATAGGTATCTTTTCATAGTAATTAGGTGACCGTACAAGAACACCAATAAGCATGAGAAACAACAAAACAACAGACAAAGCAGACCATTTGGCAAATTTAGCAGTCGACCTTGATAGGCTCAATGGTAATGTCTAATTTTTTTTTTCTTAATTAAAATGACAAGTCATTCTTACTTACAAAGCATAAACCAAACAAAAGAATGACAATGGTACGATTAGCCAAAGCTGGGTAATTAGGTAATACCCAAGCAATTAGACTTGGGAGTGTATCACCTAATACTATATGCAAGTCAATCTAACAGTATTGATAATGCTACTTTACATAAGTAATAAGAGATAGCAGTACCCGCTGTATGGAAAAAGACTATAAAGTTCATTATACTTGATCCAAAAGGACCCACCAGCCTTTCAACCAATGATACTAAACTGGTTGTTTGTGTTTTCATGCCACACACAATTGTGATATGCATGGTTAGACAAGAAAGACAGGCAATCAAAACAGAAAAGGCTACACCAAGCCAAAATCCGCACAAATGAAGTGCAAGAGGCAGTCCGATGATGCCAGTTCCCATCATGGCATTGACTAAATTCATAGCAGCACCTAGACTAGAAGACTTGTCAATCAATGTCTCTTTGCTTATAGCACCATAATCATATTTCAGTTCATGAGGATCTTTGGCTATGGAAGATAACGATGCTTGTTCTGATAGGGTATTTTTTAATAAAAGAGGTTGCTGTTCTAATACGTCTGAGCCACTTTCCGAAAGTGTTGAAGTTGAATCAACTAAAGTAGATGAAGAAGCAGTATCTTCTTCCACAGTAGGAATGCAATTGAAATGATAAAAAGAGGGGTATTCCTTCATGGAAGAGATTGTAGAGATAAAGAATGGAAAAATACAGGTGCATCTTTTTTATAATTGTGTATAAAGCGACAACAAACAATACAGCATAAGAGCCAGCCAATCATAAGCTAGTACTACCATAGTCAAATAAAGACAGCTTCCCCTTGTCTCTGTACACACACATTTTTTTTTTCGATATGTCAACTTTTAGTTTTCGAAACGCGATCGCAAAACCACTATCACAGTTGACACATATTGAGAAGCGTGCTATTCTTAGTGCACTGTCGACACCTAAAATAGCTACAGAGCAGCAGTTCAGTATTCCTATACCAAAACTTTTAGCTCACGTTGAACAAAAGCCTAACGTTACTGCCTATTGTCAAGAACTTGCTGGCAAGGTAAGATACAACAAAAAAATAACTGTGCCTAACTTGCTTGATTCTAGTTTGAGCCTAATGCCTACATAGAAAAAGCAACGGCTTCAGGGCCCTTTTTGCACTTTGATGTACGTCCTTTAGAGTACATCAAATCCACTTTGCAACAAGTGTATAAAGAGAAAGAAAAGTATGGCCATCATCAACAAGAGAATCCAAAGACAGTTGTGATTGATTATAGTTCACCTAATATCGCCAAACCTTTTCATGCAGGACATTTGCGTAGTACCATTTTAGGCAATTTCATTAAACGCATTCATCAAGTCAATGGTTACAAGACAATAGGCATTAATTATTTGGGTGACTGGGGAAAGCAATATGGACTATTAGCTGTTGGATTTGATCTGTTTGGTGATTCACAAAAGCTTCTTCAGGATCCTATTCACCACCTTTATGAAGTCTATGTAAAAGTAAACCAATTAGCAAAGGAAAACCCCAAGATTGATCAACAAGCCAACTTGTACTTTAAGAAAATGGAAGAAGGCGATGAGACAGCATTAGGTCAATGGAAACGATTCCGTGAACTCAGTATTGATTCATACAAGCAGATTTATCAACGACTCAACATTGAATTTGATTATTATTCAGGCGAATCACAAACAGAACCATTTATACCCCAAGCCTATGATTTACTTGCAAAACACGATTTAATAGAGCAGACAGAAGATGGTGCCTGGATTGTCAATCTAGAACAATACAATCTAGGTAAACCTATTGTACGACGAGCAGATGGAACCAGTCTGTACATAACGCGTGACCTAGCAAGTATCTTATTACGCCGACATTTGTTTGGTTCGTTTGAGAAGGCTGTGTATGTTGTGGGGACCGAACAAGAGCTGTACCTAAAGCAACTATTCAAAATTTGCGAGTTGTTAGAATACCCTATTCAGATGCATCATGCTAATTTTGGCCGTGTTATGGGTATGTCAACACGTAAAGGCACTGTTGTATTTCTTCAAGATATTCTAGACACAGCAAAAGAACATATGCTGGATAATGTACGTTCAAGCAATCCTTCCATGGACAGCGAAACACAAGAACAAATAGCAGATAAGTTGGGTGCTTCTGCTGTCATTGTACAAGATATGGTGGCCAAGCGTGTGAAGAATTATCAGTTTTCTTGGGACAGAATGACAACCGCAAAAGGGTACACAGGTGTTTATCTTCAGTACACCTTTGCACGCATGTGTGGGCAAGTATTATGCATATCAACATAAAAGGGAATTAATACTTTGATAGAATTCAATATAAAGCCAATGTACCTATTTGTGCTGATGCTGACTTATCTTTGCTTAAGGAAAAAGAAGCATTTGAGCTGGCCTTGACTATATCACAGCTGCCAGATATCACACAATCTGCTTGTCAAGCAATGGATCCTTGTATTCTTGTGCAATATTTGTTTAGATTAGCCCATGTGACAGGTCAAGCCAATACTAAACTGAGAGTCAAAGGCTCGGATGCAAGCACAGCAGAAGCTAGAATGCTCTTGTTTTGGGCTGCAAAGACCACTTTGGCAAATGGCCTTGATATGTTGGGCATTGATCCTCTTCATCGCGTGTAACAACGTCACAAAAAATTAAAATAAACCCTTTTTTTCTTCTTTTTTTTTTTGGGTAATCATGAACGAAAAGAGAAAGAGAGAAGACTCTGTCGAGGAAGAACAAGAGCCCAAACGACCTATCAAAGTATGATAAGCAAACATATAATGACACGTTGCCTCATACTAGCTGTAGCCTATTCCCGCTTCAAAACTACAAGCATTTACCATCGGAAAACATAAGAAATCAGCATTTCAAAAGCATAAGGAAGAAGAAGAATTGAAGAAACAGGCAAGTAGTATGGCATCGTTATTGTCCATTTACTCAGTATCTGTAGCAAGAAAGCATAGAGGCAGCCAGAGTATATGCTGAATTTGTAGCATCCTTTGAAGAACCCAAAGCATACAAGTTGGGCACAACATCATTTGTCAAATCAGGCACGCTTATGCCCAAAGGTAAAGAAAAGAACAAATGTTATGACAAGATCTCATGTCTTTTTAGATCATATTGCCGATGAATATAAACCAATAACAACAACCACTATAAAACCAACATTTAAACCAATGCCATTTGTCAAAGCAGGTGAAACAACAACACACCCTGCTCCATCCAATTTAACCACTATGAAGAATTCAACAAGTACTAAGACTATGAATGAGGCAGAATATTCGGATGAAGAAGACGATGTACTCTTGATGTGTAAAACGTTGTTCAGTATAACTAACTCCAACTCGTTCAGGCTTTGGCAAAGTTAAAGAATGCCACCAAGGCACAAAAGAAACTTAATCTAGATTCATTCCTTGAAGAAATCAAAAAGTAAGCAGCATCAAATTAGAGTGTATGAACTCACATCATGATAGAGGTCAAGAAGTGCGAACACGGTTTGATCCCAAAGCGAATCAGACTTCATCAGAAGCTACTGGTAATACTCATGTTTTTGTTATGTAGACATTTAAACAAATGTATGTAGATGACTTGATTGGGTCTTTTGATGATGGCAATCCAGACACAACCAATCTTTATGTTGGCAATATCAACCCTACTATGACAGAAACAGGTCTTTGTCATGAGTTTGGTAAATATGGGCCTATTGCTTCTGTCAAAATTATGTGGCCAAGAACACAAGAAGAGAAAGACAAAGGCAATAATTGTGGATTTGTGAGTTTTATGACAAGAAAAGATGCTGCTGAAGCTATTCATGCGCTTGACGGTAAAGAGATCAATGGATATACATTACGTGTAGGATGGGGAAAGGCCGTTCCTTTACCTCCTACACCCTTTTTTGTGCTAGACAAAAAAATATCTCAAGGCAAAACAAAGACAGGCTTACCATTTAATGCTCAAGTATATCCTGGCCCACCCGGTGTGGTAAGTTGCAGTTTATATATGCCTGTTGGTCTAAAGAAAAAAAGAATTCTAGGCCTCGAGCTGAAGTACGTGTTGTGAAGCCTGTCAATGTCAAATTATTGCGTATTATTCACCGTGTTATTGAGCGTGTGCTCAAGTATGGCCCATTATTTGAAGCTATGATTATGGATAGAGAATTCAATAATCCAACGTTTAAATTCTTGTTTGATAATACAGTAAGTATAGTTATTGTAGCATGCATTATTGACTTTATTAGTCTTCAGAGCACATTTACTATCGATGGAGACTCTATTCATTATCACAAGGAGACACAAATCAAAGGTGGAATGATGAGCCCTTTCAAATGTTTGAAGGTGGTCCTTGGTGGATTCCTCCTGAATTGCCTTTAATGGACAAAGTAAAAAAGAATGAATTATTGAACATTAAACTCAAATCTTATATAGGAGACTGCAGAACCCATGTTTGATACAGACGATGAATTGGCAGATCAAGATAATGTACCCAAAGGAACACTAGGCCAAGTAGCAAAGCAAAGACTAGGTGGTCTGTTACGCCAAGTGACATTTCAACGAGGTACTATTGCTCGTACAATGGCATTTGCTATTGACCACTCAGATGCAGCATCAGAAGTTGTGAGTGTGCTTTGTAAATCCATTCTTCTTCCAGGCATCCCATTTTCAGTCAAACTAGCTCGACTTTATCTTGTATCAGACATCCTTCATAACAGTAGTGTTCATGTCTCCAATGCTTGGAAATACAGAGAAGAATTCGAACAACAATTGCCTGTTGTGTTTGATCATTTCAACAGTATCTACCGGTCTATTAATGCACGCTTAAAAGCAGAACAAGTCAGAGTAAGTCAGCTAGCATTGTTACCATTGCTAAATGATTATTAGAAACATATTTCTTCACTTATTAGTATTTGGGAGAATTGGATGATTTTCCCCAAATATTATACAGATCAATTAACAGACATCTTTATGAAGAAAGAAAAGATCACTCAGGAACTACCGGGAGATGTGGATGGTGAGCCTATAGAAGAAGAAGAAGAAGAGGAAGAGGAAGACGTAGATGGTGAACCATTAGAAGAAGACGTAGACGGTGAACCACTAGAAGAAGAAGGAGGACAAGATGTGGTTCAAATGTCTATAGAAGAAGAGCCAAACTATATACAGGTTGATGATATGTTTGCTCAATAAAGTTTCTTTATTATCCAAACCGAGTTTGCCCAGTAGATTCCCAACTAAGTCCAGTTACTTCACTACTAAAACCTGAGCCATCTAAGGCTAAAACACCTGCTGAATCTGCATAATAATTTGTAGGTCCAGTCTCTGATATACCTTGATTTTTTCTTAAAGAAGTGATTAGCACAATAAAGCACTCGAGACATTAACTCACTTTTTGCGATCTGCTTCATCCATGGCTACAGCAACACCAATTGTCTTTTTTTTTATTCCCTTACTGCTTTTTTTATTCTGGCCATCACAATCAGAGGCATGCTCTTCAATCTCTTCTTTACTATAAAACAATTTACAGATAGGACATTGTATCCTTTCTGCTGCATTATTCTTTTTAGGACTTGAACTTGCATTTTGTTGATGAAATATCTTGTTTCTAGCATGAATGTAGTCAAGGAATGATACCATGTCTTCTTCATTATCTTCATCGAGAATGTCTGTAAACTCTTTTGCTTTTTTGATTTTAGGAAGTGAAAAGAATGAGTTTTCAGTTGATGCTGGTGAATGAACCATTCTTTTTTTTATTGCCGGTCTCTCAGGACTAAGTATTTGTGGTAGTGTATTTATTTGTTCTATTTGGCGCTTTATGACAGGTGGTTTGCTTATATTTACAGGGCGTGCATCTTCATGTTTAGGAGGAGTTCGTGTGGCGATGGGTGTTTTATTTTGAAAAATTGGTTTGCTGTTTTTCTTTTGAAGAAGCTTGTTAATATTGACTGAAGTTTTGCTTCTGTTAGGACGTAAAGAGCCTATAATACTGGCTATCTCGTCCTCTTCTTCCTCAATTATCTCAATTGTATTCTTGGAATGTGGTGAGTTACAGTTTGATATCATAGTAGGGCTTTTTGTAAAAACTGGTCTAAGGGGCTGTTTGTTCTTGGCATGTGGCGATGGCGATTCAGTAGAAGGTTGCGATAGTATAGAGTTGTTTTTTTTTGGCTGAGTTAGGCTTGCTTTGTTAACTTGTGCAAAATTTTGTTTAGGTTGAACTGATGTCGGTTTCTTTGAAGAAGCATGTTTGCCATTTGACCATAATGAAGTAGATTTAGGAGTGATCCTTTTTTTTGAAGTTTTGTCTGAAATCTCTACCTCATCTTCAGAGTCAATAATAATGACTACTTCATTTTCTTCCGAGGACATGGAAGTCTATTGTCTTTGTATTTAAAAAAAGAAAAAAGAGGTACACTTGTTTTGACAGATGTGATCTAATAATAATAATAATAATAATTCTGATTCAATCATGCAAACAGGTAATTGCATCTCTTTCTAGACACTATAGATTGAATGGGAGACTTCTTTTTGGCTTCTACAATTGAACTATAGTTATTCCAATTGTTCTCTTTTAGGCATGACCTAAAAAAAATTCCCCTCCACATTGCCTTACTAGGTCGTCTAGCAAACAAGATTGGTTTTTTATGTTCAAGAGAGAATTTCAACTATAGCTATGGATTCTTTTTCTTAAAAAAGAAGTATTGGGCTAATACATTTCTTCATGGTGTTCTTTTCTTTAGATATTTCATATAATAATCAATGGTGTACAGAAAGGAAGGTTCAGAAAATAACAGTGGGAGCAGTTTTGGACCAAAAAAAAAAGCCAGTCAATTTGTATGTACCAATTGATAAACTATCAAAATGATAATCTTGGGGATCGCTAATTTAATTCCAAAGTCTAGGAAGTGAGCAGTCATTCTCAATTACAAGCTGTTTATCAAGATGAAGCCAGTTAGATTATCATCTACGATCTTTATATATATATATATATATATATATCCTACAAACTTATTTCAACTAGACAATGTCAAGTATGTCTAGCTATAAAACATATCCATTCATGATATACATCAACAATTCTTTACCTACTATAAGAAAAAAGGAGATTCCTCCGCGCCTTAGGTTGTACCAAGATGCGATCGAAAAATGACAGTTACTTTTGGTTCAAACTAACAGTCATGTAACCAGATTTATTTCATCTTGAATTAGCTAGATTTTGTCAGACGTTTGAGTTCTGTCTGATTCCTAAAAGTCTTGGCTCATTTTATTTTGGACGGAGACGTCGGGTTATCTCAGGGAAAACAGAAAAGACACAAAGCTTATCTGATCAAGTACTCAGTAATCTATGGAATTAGATAATCAAATAGTCATTAAAAGCACGAGTTTAATTATTAGTCGAATATCAGATAAAAAAAAGTAAGCAGTTCTTTCTCAAATATCATGGATGACATAACGAAAAGAAATCTAGAGCTTAATCCTTTCAGGTAACCACAAACCTTGTCCTGTGTAAATGGAATCATTTTCTTGAGATAATAAAAGGATATTTGTTTAAGCTAAGATGAACAAAATTCAATCTGATAAACAGCTGCTTTTCAAATCATGGTACAACCTAAACGATGTGGAACTTGGTATGGTTGCACTAAACTGTCTAAAGTTTGATAGGCTTTATTCACCTTTATATTAACAATGACCACGCATGTCAGGTCTAACCATATTGATAGTAGTGCGTTTTTACGTCCCTGGGATTAGAAGGGTTCAATATGTTTATACAAAGCTTGTTTGATATTCCTGAAAGCCATGTAATTTGAATGATTCAAAAATCATAAAGTGAATGAAGGATATCAAAAGACAAATAAAGTTTAATGCATATTATAAGATTAAGAGAAGGGGAGATAAAAATAAAGAGAAAAGAGAACGAAAAAGATTATAATGGAAGGTACAATAATAATTTTGTAAGCAGTAGTTATGGAACATTACTTTTTAAAAAAGAAGAATAAAGGAAAATATAATACAACAATTTACGAAAACGAACATACAAATATCTAGGTATGCATGTCTAGAATTCAAAGGTTTCGTTGTGAACATCAAAGTGATGACGGACAGCTTCGTTGATCACTGTGCAAGTAAATTCATCTCCACCGCATGCATGAGCCCATACACGACGCTTGCCGTTGACTGTTTGGACCTTGTCCATCTCCATATCAATCTTGGGTCTTTCACCGTAAAAAACGCTGAAACCAGGCATGCCTTCAAACACATTGGGCCCCTCAGTCATACGTGTCACATATACATTGACATTGATATAGATGGGCAAGATGGCTGTCTTTGATCTTTCGTTCCAGTAAGAGAACATGTCGATGAAAGCATTGACTTCCTCTGTAATGAATAGCAAAAGAGTTAGCGATGAACTTGCAGCATTGTCTTTTTTTTTTTTTTTTTTTCAACAACTTACCAACTGATCTGATAGCCCACGTCAAGTACACGTTCTCAACAGCAACAGTCTTGACGCCGTTGGCACGCTTCTCAATAATGTCCTTCATGATCACAAGAGCAGGAGTCACACCGATACCAGCAGCAAACAAAGATACAACCTGATAGTCTTGGTACTGAAGTTGAGGACCGTAGACACCATCGACCTTGACTGTCAGCTTCTCATGAGTGGCAGCAGAGTCAAGAAGTCCCACGGTCTTTTTACCGAGGCCCTTGATGTGGAAAGAAGCAATCGTCTTGGCCTCTGATCCAGGAAGAGCAGTAGTACGGCGACGCAAGCTAGAAGTATCAGAGATAGAGTCAATGTCGGTAAGACTACCAGAGCCATTCTTGTGGTTCTTTTCTTTTTCGTCAATAACAGCAGCTTCGTTCTTGCCAATGACACGTTCTTCAATACCCCCATCAGCAGCTGAGCTGACACGGAAGACCTCAGAGATAGTGTAAGGGTGCCAGTTGGCATACTTCCAGAGCTTAAACTTACTCTTGGCCATAGAGACAAAGACGTATTGACCGGGCCTGAAGGCCTTCATCACATTGGACTCGAACAAGACACGAACGATACCTTCTTGAGAGTTGGAAGGGCTGACGACTTGGTCCACACGAACAGAGGCAGTCTTGACACACCATGATTGGTAGGAACGAATGACACGATCAACAGCCCAGAGAATGATAGCAGGAATAAAGAAGGCAAAGCATGTGTGCTCGTGCCAGCAGGCAAAGATGATGGCGACGATGAGGCCGATGATATGAGACCAGTAGAAGATCTCGAAATGGTTGCGACGCATGTACTCAAAAGAAGTGACGAACATAAGGAGGAAACCCAGCATAGAGATAGTACCAGTTGTTTGTTCTTCATTATAGAAAAGAGTGTCTGCAGCAATATAGGTCTTTTGGTAACCGTGCAACCTACGAGCTTTGTGTAAGGGTTATTGTGATAAAGAATTTAGTGTTGCACTTACATACGCCACACAAAGTGAGGAATAAACTCTGCTAAACCAACTCGTGCAATAATTCGATGATAGGGAATGAGTTCTTCGAATGTAAGACCTGACATCTTGGGCAAAACGGAGTTTCTTTGAGCCAAAAAGAAAACAAACCCCCAATTGACCATACCGACAAAAGCTGCACGACGATCAAAAATACCAATGGTAGTCAGAGTGTATGGCCCAGTCATAGCAAAGGGAGCAAAGAAAATGAAAAGAAGGTTGATAATAATGAATAGCGAAATACCAATGACATGTTTGACAGGCATCATTTCAGTCACAAAAGGAATACGAACAACATGGTCAAATCGATGTAACCATCTTGTTCCCGGCAGATTCTGCACTACATTGTCGTCCTTGCCGTTGATTCTGCTCTTTCTGACATAGTACACACGAAGACGGTTGATCTGATAGAATACACAGTAGATTGCAAAAAGAGCCCACCAGAAAAAAGCATAAGAAATGCCACAAACATAAAAAACAGATGTGGTTCTGATATCGTATACCATATCTGATTATGTAATTATAGTGTTTAGTATAATGACAGGTGAAGAAGAAAGAACGAAACTAATCAATCTACAATCTGAAACTTTTTTATACGAAATTTTTCAGTTGTTAAAAACACAAAATTAGAAAATGAATTTAACCAATTAAAAGAATGAAAGTGATCGCTAAAACAAATCATTAAAAAATTATCTGATTTCAGTCATTTTATCAGATTGCTCCACAAGGGTAGAGCTGATTCGGCTAGGGGCAAATGCCAGATTTGAAAGAAAGTTTTGTTACACCTTCTGTAGGCCCCGGTAATTTATTTCAGTTGTTTCCGTCTCCGCATAGAAAAAGTATATGTTGTATCAAACCATATTTCTAAACGTATTAGTCAAATAATTGATTTCTTAATTCGTTGATGGTAATGCATCCGAGAAATTTTAGAAGGAGGAAAAGAACAAGAAAGTTAGTAGGTTACGCGCTTCAAGTGGACTGTCCATAAAGACGTAATGATTGTACTACTTTTGATTATCTGATCAGTTCTATTTATTGAAAATTCAGCAAGTTACATGATATCCAAATAAAGATTTTCTTTACCTCCCCTTGTAATGTTTGTTCAACCTGACATTTTAGGTAAAGAAGGTTTTTCTTTTTTCAATGCATGTGGGTTTTCTCAGCCTTCCATACTAATTCGATTTTCAAAAGAGTTTATTATATGTGCAACCTATCAATGTTTACATAAAAGTTGTTTTTTCTTTAGCGTTTAGATCACACACTTTTTTTGTCTATCTTTTTTATGCGTTCCTCTAAACATCTTGGAAAGCTTATCCTGTTTTTTTAAAAAAAAAAGAAAACAACTTCATAACTCAAATACTCTTGTTGGTTATGTTGACACGGCGCTTGATATTATTTTTCTTTTTCAAACTAAGGAGTCAATTGGTTGTGTATCATGTTCGGGACAAAATGGGTTCAGCTATCTTCTCAAAAAAAAAAAAAAAAAAAAAAAAAAAAAAAAAAAACATTTGTATAGATGCACGTTTAAGAAAAAACAAAGACAAATGCTTGTCAGAATATAGAGAGATTAATAACTATATGTCATCAGTTAAATGTGTGTATAAGTATAGATTACACAAGTGGGTACTTTTCTTTTTCAAGGCATAAAGAAAAGCGGATTATAATTTCTAGTAATCAGATCTAATTTCGTGTGTTTAGGAGTTTCATCTGGGCTGATCCGCCGTGTGTGGATTAAAATCTGATAAAAAATACTACTAATTTCTTCAATTTAAACACACATTATCGACTTGATATTATCTTTGATCAAAATAAATGTGCTTATGCTAAATATGCTTTTAGAAAAGTTATCAGATTTACATATTGTTACTAATTTCAAAAGCAGTTTTTGATGTCTGTTAATCTAACCCTGTGATAATATCTTATCGAATAGTACATTATTATCTATTACCCCCGGGTTCATACATAACTGTCCAATCCTATAGACTTTGATTATCTGCATCAGTGTAACACATGCTACAGTAACTATTCGTCATTTCTTTGTATCCATTAAATCATGATTTAGTGTTTTATTAAGCAGTCAAGGCAGTCTTCTTCTTGTTATTCCTCTTCTTTTTCTTTGAGGGCTCGTTTTTTACTGGAGTATCTTTTTCATCTAAAAGTCTTTTCTTGGTGTTTTCTTCTTGTTCTACATGATCTAATTTTCTAACAAAGCAAGAGACAAAAAAACCATTCGTAAGGTCTTCAGCAGGTATTGTGCGTACAAGACGATCCGCAAGGTCTAAAAGGTACACTTTAATATTTTTTCTTGATCAAACTGTATTTATTTACCTTTGTTTCCGTCTATTTCTGCAGGAATACCTCTTCTATGCCATGTAGACAAGATGCTGTCACGAGGAGCAAGCTCAAACTCAGGATGTTGTTCAAGAATGGTCTTTACAACATGTTCGTTTTCTTCAGCATGAATAGAACAAGTAGAATAGACAATACGCTTTGCTCTAGGAACTTGTCTGATTGAGTAAAAAAAAATCTTTTTTTTTTTCATAATCTTACATTTCATGGCGTGTTCTATGATAGATATTTGAAATTCGGACAAGTTCTTTAATCTTTCTTCTTGTGTCTGTCCGTTAGCATCTTTGTCATCATCTAATGAACATTAGAGTTTCTGATTAAATACTTTGTGTTGACTTACTTTCGTCTTCATCGTCTACAAGATGATCAAGTCTACTGATAATACCAGAACCAGAACATGAAGGGTCTAATAATAAATATTCAACCTATCGTCTATATATTAGTACTTACTATCTCATAAAAAGAGTTGCCATTACCTGAGAAAAATGAGCGTCGTTTGGATCTGTTTCAAGAAAAGAGCCGTGTACAGGAATGATATCTAGTCTCTTTATAAGCAAAAATTTCATGAAATAATACACCAATGTTTACTTTTGCATCCAGCCTTGTTTGTCAGTCTTTTTAACAAATCTAATCGTCGAGAATCCAGATCAAATGCCCAAATTTTGCCTGTGTCTTTCATTAGAGCAGAAAGATGTGAAGTCTTGTTTCCAGGAGCAGCACAAGCATCAATAGCATGAGCTCCCTTTGGTGCCTGGCATACATGAGCAGGGAAACATGATGCTTTGTCCTTTGTTTATGGTTAGAGACACTTCGAAACGAAATAGACATACTTGTAAAATAATGTTGCCTGAGGTATACATGGAGTGTGCATGAAAATCTGTCTTTTGATGAAAAACAAGCATATCATATAAATGTCGGTCTACACAAAACTCCTTTTGCCTATCAAAAATACGTCAGTTGATTGAAGAGGAAATCAACAAGTCATACTTGAGATCACGAAGATCATCGGGATAGTCAACAAGCGTATATCCTTCATTCTGGAAACCTTTGATTGCCTTCTCAACTGTGATTTTGTGCTCATTTACACGGGCATAACGAGGAATAAGAACTAGATCATGATTTAAGGTTACATTAGCCGAAATTACGCATATATTTTCTTACCTGCATTCTTTACTTTCTGACTGACTAAATCGTCATTCATGGAAGCACCTCGCTTGATTTTGATCTTGGTTAATTCAGCCTTCAGTCTAGCTTGATGACGCATAACACATTGCTTGAGTGGCACATCATTTCTAACTGTAATACCACGCTTTGTAAATAATAAATCATGAATTAGAACTAGGGCTAGTGTTCTCTTCAACTATACTAGCAAATTAATACTGATACCGAACATTCTGAATTTACCTTCTTCTCGATCTCGCAGATCTTGGAAGCGTCAATGATCTCGTTCAAGACCTGTTTGTCTTTACAAAGAGTGCGGTTAGTAACAAGTAGATCTATAGATCTAAACTATATTTACACTTCAAGGTCTCGCAAACAAGAGCATACATCTTTTTTTTATCCCAAACTTTTGGGTCTCCAATAACAAGACCCTTTATGGTGCCTTCATGTCTTGCAAGTTTATCGAGAATACGGCCAGCATGTTGATAAAAATTCATTTTTAAAAGTGAAAAAAGAAATCAGAAAAAATTTTCTTGTCTCAATTGAAATCCAAACGCCGGATGTCAAAAGTTGGCATAAAAAAAGGGAGAATTTCAAATAAATAGTATTTATTACAAATATAGAATAAGAATATCTAGTCAATAAAAATGGTAAAGACAAGACCACCAAGCAGGCCACCCAAAAAAGGAGCAAACATGGGTACAAGAGCATAGTAGTGGTGAATACTAAAGACTTCAAAACCCCAACCACCAATGGCAGTGAATAAACGAGGGCCCAAGTCACGAGCAGGATTGATGGAGAAGCCAGAAGTGTAGCCCAAGCCTAAACTGATTGTCATAATACCAGCTGCAATCATGACACCTTGTGCAGTACGGAAAGGCATGTTATTGGGATGACCTGTGACCATGATGACAAGTAATAATAAGGCAGTACCAATCACTTCAGAAGCAATTGCAGAGCCAATACCAACATATAAAGGAGGATAGGTACCAAAAATAGAAGCAGTGCCAAGCTCGCCTAAAATTTGACGCTCACCATGATCAAATTGACTAATAGCAGGTTCAATCATGGTATATAAAATAGCAGCACCGCAAAATGCACCCAAGTATTGAGCAGCAAAATAGATAGGAACCTTCTTAGTAGGGAATCCACTGAATGCCCAGAATGTAATAGTGACAGCAGGGTTAAGATGACCACCCTATATGGCAACAAAAAAGATCGTCAGGGCTAAATTTCCTAAATATAGTTCTTTTTTTTAATACTTACAGAAACGTGTCCAGCAACACAAATAGCAATAAGGACAGAAAGACCTATTTAGTGTGAATACCTTGATTGCATTTTTAATTCGTCGTATTACCTGAACCAAGAGAGGAAGTTAACCAAGATCTGTTGACACCAATACCCAATACTTCTTCGGCAGAGGTACCACATATCAGCAAAACTAAAATTAATGTACCCATAAATTCGGCCAAAAACTCTCGGTTCTGAATGCAACATAATTTTACAGAATTTAGAAAATGCGTAATAAATATAAAACACTTACATTTGTTTTGAACCGCATAAAACTTGATGTAATTGTACCAAAGCGAGTTTTGCGGCCTGTACTGAGATCATCTGAACGATATTCGTAAAATGTTAGTGTTTGATTTGAAGACATTGGCTTTTTGTCAAATGGGCTATGGCTACCATCCTCAGGAAGATGGGTAGCAGATATAGTATGAACAGCAGTAAAAGAAGAACGACCGGAAGATGTCATTGTAAGAAAAAGAATGTATGTTACAAATAATAGAAAAAGAGAGGAAAAAAGAAAAGAATAGTTGTGTTTAAATAGAAGAAAAAGGGACAACAGATAATAATTAAAAAAACATGTGAGTGTGTATCAAGGCCAGATCTCTTATGAGAGGAATGGTAGCCCAGTGACTAAATTCTTAATTGTTCGTTTTTAACTTACCATGAGGATAGGAGCTTTGATAGTGACTATGGTGCTGCTCATCATTGGAAAGCAAAGGATCATGCTCAGAGGAAGCATCGGACGAATTTGATTTCCACCTCAAGGCCATTGTTTGTATATTTCTTTAAATTTGTTTGATAAAGAGAGAAAAGGGGGAAAAAAGCAATTAAAGTTGATTGATGCGCTAGTTTCGCTTTGGTATTTATACGCGAGAGTCACACTATTTAGCTTCTTTTCTAATAGGTCTCCGACATGGTTACATAAAAAACAACAATAAAAGTTTTGTTGGCATTGAGGAAGACTTACTTACTACCAAAAAGAAAAAACTTGAGCAGAACTTGTACTTCAATATAAGGATATATATCGTATAGTTTGTTTTCAAATTATTATTCATCATGATGCTCTCTTATTTTCCAGCGGAATGTAAATTATAATCTTTGCGACACTTTGATACCCCCTTTGTTAACAATTATAATTGTCCCTGAATTGTTTCAATAAAAAAAAGTAACATTAATCAAAAATGACCTATGGTATCATTTCGTGTACGTCAAAAGTGTCACAATAAGGGATAGAGTCTTGTGTTGCGTTTCAAAAGTATCTGTGGTTTGAATACAACCTTTGGCAACATTAAAAGTCGTATTAAAACTGCTTAAATGGTAATTTTGATCATCATTGTTTATTCGTTGTGAAACAATCATTGGAAATGGCAAGAAGAAAAGACGTGTATGTAATTGTTGGAGATGTACACTCTAAAAGCGAGGTTTAAAGTCGATTCTCAGATTGATAGGTCTTACGCCACCGTTTCCTTCAGCAATCATACCATCTCTATGCACAGAATCAAGAGCCAACGTCCATTCAAACTTGCGCACTAAATATTTGGTCAATTAGAGTTCTCTTTTTGCATATATCATTAGCTTACACAGCATGGCCAAAAACACACGTTGTTCGGCAAGACTGAAATTTTGACCAATACACACATGAGAGCCATATCCAAAGGGTACATATGATAGGCCTTGTTTCGTAGAAGTAACATCAGCACTTTCAAGAAATCGCTCAGGTTTGAATTCAAATGGATCGCTATAATTAGCCTCGCTCATATGCGTAGCAGCAATTTCAACATCGACAAGTGTCCCTTGAGGAATGAGGAATCCATCAACAGCAACGTCTCTTGCTGCAATTCTTGGTAGTGTTTTTGTGATGGGAGAGTTCAATCGAAGAGTCTATCATGTTTGATTCAGCTTAAATTAACTCAGTGTAACCTACTTCTTTGACAATAGCGTCTAGATACGGCATCTTTTTGATAGATTCGATAGAAGGTATGTCTTCAACATGATCACCTAGAATACTCACGACTTCCTCTCTTGCTTTCTTTTGAATCTCCTGATGTCTAGCTAGTTGGCCAATGGCAAAAGACATACCTGCAGCCGTTGTATCATGGCCTACCATACAAAGATGGTGAGATTAGCATTTGAATGACAACTTGGAAACGAACCAGCGAAAAAGAACATGACCATGTTTCTCTAAATCTAGTTTTAGTCACGAACCTATTGCGCCCACTTGTTATGTCTCACTTACTCTTAATTCTTCATCTGAAAGCTTGCCTTCTCCTGCAATCTCGGCCTCCATCATGAGTGTCAACAAATCCTTTTCTGCGTCTGATGTTGTTGAATAGTAGTCAAGCGAGCCTATCTTTTCAGTCACGGTGACACGCTTTAAAGCAATCATCTCATTAATTCTTTTTAAAAGGTGATCCAGGCGTTGATGAGCTTCTACTCGAGAAGGAAAGAGCCATTTGAGCTGATCATCAAATATCTGGAAAAGTACAAAGAATAGTCGAGTCATACTGTATCGAATAATATCGTACGTCTCAAGCCATTCACTATTAACTTGAGTGGTGCAATGGAAATCATAGCCTGTTTATAGGTGTAAGTCAGTCGTGTATGTGTGTGTGTGTGCGTTTTTTTTTTGTTAAGATATTACCAAAACCAACAAGACCGATTGTATCCATTGTCATTCTTTCACAAAGAGAGGTAGCATGAATATGATTATAACCGAGTTTTTTAATCATGTCAAAGACTCTTTGACTTAATTGGCCATAGATATGGATGGGAATGCCTCGATGAAAAGCAGGATTAACAATCTATACTGAATCAGTATGGTTCAGTGAGGTCTTTTATGCTTACTCTTCTGTGACGTTTCCATTCGTCTCCTTCAAGAGAAGCAAGATGTTTACCGCCAATAAATCGAGTCGTCAATCCATTTCCTTTACCAAACAGATGTACCACTTTAGGAAACAATTCTACGTATAGCTTAAGAGGTTAGTATATGAAGCAGAACCAGGTGGTTTATTGATTACCAATATCAGATAAAATCATTTTGCTGATCGAGGGATTCGTGGAGCGAATTTGCCATCCGATAGGAGTAGGTTCCTGCAGATTGGCGGGTATGTCAACAAGTTTTTTTTTTATGTCTGATTCTTACTGTATAGACGCCTTTGGCTTTTCCTAAAAGCGGGAGAACAAGTCTTTTCCTTCTTTCATACACAGTGTCACCTCTTATGAGTGATTTAATTACATCAAGATAAGTAATGCATGGTATTCCCTCAAGATGTTTTGGAGGAAGATTCAATTTCTTATATAAAAGACGAACCAATAAGGCTAATGTGACAGCCGTGCTGATAGAATAGACCGTCTTTTTGTTGTTCTTGAGCTTGAGTAAGTAGTTCTCGACTAGTTTATTCTTTAGAATCTCAAAATGGTCCATCGTTTTCATTTTGAATAAAGAAAAAGAGAGAAAGAGAAAACGAGAAGAACAATTGAGAATTGTACACATCAGGAACTGGAACCATTTAGCACATGTCCTACCTTGGGGACAAATAAGGTTTTTTGTGTATAGAACAAAAAACTATTTTGTACATTCAATGGAAGAGCCTTGACACATATGTAGACACATTTGCTACTGGGCACATTACTTGAGCTTGAGGTAAAAACAATGAAAAGAATGAAGAAAAAAATCTGCTTCCCAACTAATTGAATGTAAGGCAAGACTGTAAAATTAACTTATAGAGATTAAAATCAGCATACAGTATCTGTTTTGATCCATTACAAATTAGCAAAATAAACGAAAATTGACATGATAACAGGCAGAAAGTATAACATAACGTTAATTGTTAGAATATATGATCTTTTGAGACTTTTTAGGTGTAAAAAAGCAACATTTAAAAATCACCCATTTCGCTCGAGTAAAATGCCTTTTGATCAAGTTGAATCTCCGACGCTTTTGACTCTTTTTCATATTGTGACACGAAGAGTACAGAGAATAGCATGTTCAAGTATTTGAAAGCACCGCAAAAAGCGATTTTTTTTACTGGCCTTTTTGTTTTGACAATTCTACTATAAAAACAAATTGCAATGTCTAAAAAGCTGCAAAAGCAAGCTTGCACTTTTCTTCAAGAATTTATTAGTAGAATTCCTAAGATTTTTATATCTTTCGACGGGCAATTAAGAGATGTGCAAGTTTTGCCATAACGCCAAGAAGAAATAAGTACGTCCTGAAGCATGTCAATCAAAAGTTGAATTTAGCGATTTTTTCAGATGGATTTTTGAAAGGTTTAATTGCATGTCTTTTTAAACTCAGAAATTATTATTTGAAGGCCTGTTTGCTCTCATTTGATGCCAGCAAATTGACTGACTATAACTCTAGAGCAGTATCATGTATTCAGGACAACAAAAGCACACATAAATGACGTTCCAATACAGTCAAAACATGCAATTCCTTCACGTTTCTTGTAAGCAGCCCAAAAAAAAAAATTATCAGGGCCAAGCCACAAGTTTTCTGAGCCAATCATTGAAAAAAGTTTTCGATTAAGAACCCAACAGCCACTGGCAATTCTTTTGTTCCTTCTCTTTTCGACATGCAACTTTTTGTCAAGTCCCTTGCTGGTAACACCCTCGCTCTTGAGGTCGCTCCCTCCACCTCTGTTGAGAATGTCAAGGCTATGATTGCCGCCCGTGAAGGTACGAGTAGATATAAGAACGCGATTGCTTAAACTAACGCGCGCGCGCCCTCATCAGGTATTGATGCCGAATACCAATGCCTCTCTTTCGCCGGTAAGCCTCTTGTTGATGGTGAACTCGCTCTTTACGGTATTGCCAACAACAACACTTTGAACCTCAACGCCGAACTTCTCGGTGGTGGTAAGAAGAGAAAGAAGAAGACCTACACTACCCCAAGAAGATCAAGCACAAGCGTACCAAGGTCAAGTTGGCTATCCTCAAGTACTACAAGGTAGATGAATCTGGCAAGGTTACCCGTCTCCGTCGTGAATGTCCTAATGCCACCTGTGGTGCTGGTGTCTTCATGGCCAAGCACAAGGACCGTCAATACTGTGGCAAGTGTCACTTGACTTACGTCTTCCAAAAGGATCAACAAGCTTAATTTTGTGTCAAGTTTTTTTTTTAAATAAAAAAAATCCCAAAAAAGACAAAAAAAAAATCAAACAAACTATAAAACGATTTACACTTTATAAAGAGTAGAGTATCTTTGTCTAACAACAAGCTGTATCGTTTTCTTTTATATATATATAAAGTCAAGAAATGAAGGTAATATATACTCAAGATCCATTTGTTAGTGTCCTTCTCGTTGAACATATCCCAAAAAGAAAAGTCACACTATCGAGTGTTCCAGAAATCTCTCTTGCTGTTATGATAAATAAAAGCGCTTGATGCGACTCAATTTTTTTTTTTTCTATTCCTTTCTCTGATATTCTTTATTGAAACATGTCTGACGATAACAAACAATTAGCCTTGGCTGAAAAAGACCTCGGTAACGCAGCTTACAAGAAACGCGACTTTGAAACTGCTCTCTCTCACTATGACAAAGCCTACGAGTTGGATAACACCAATATCACTTTCTTAACAAACAAAGCTGGTAAGTTCATATTTGCGTCTCATTTGACTTTTGACGCTTGTCTTTTCTAGCTGTTCTTTTTGAACAAGAAAAGTTTGAAGAATGTATCAAGGTCTGTGAAGATGCTATTGACCGTGGTCGTGAATTACGATGTGACTACAAGTTGATTGCCAGGTAAAAAAAAAAACAGAAAAGGCAAAAACCGTGTTTGAGATACTAAACTATGAACAGAGCTCTTCAGCGTATTGGTAATGCTTATGCCAAGTTGAACAAATTGGATGAAGCCATCAAGTACTATTCTAAATCATTAACTGAACACCGTACTCCCGATACTCTTCAAAAGCTTCGTGATACTGAAAAGCTCAAGAAGGAGCAAGAAAAAGCTGCTTATTATAACCCTGAACTTGCTGACAAGGCTCGTGAGGAAGGTAATGCTCTTTTCAAGGCTGGTAAATGGTAAGTAGTCTTGTCCTACATTGAGTGGACTTACATTTTTTTTTAAAAAAGGCCTGAAGCTATTGAGCAATACACCGAAGCCATTAAGCGTAACGACAAGGACGTTAGACCTTTCTCTAACCGTGCTGCTTGTTACTTGAAATTGATGGCTATTCATGAAGCTGAAAAAGATGCTGATCGATGTATTGAACTTGATCCCACTTTTGGTAAGTAAAATATAAATATATATATATATATATATATATATATAGCACAGTGATCATTGACCTGTATATATATATATATAGTTCGTGGTTATATTCGTAAGGCTGCTGTTCAACTTGTCAAGAGAGAGTACCAAGAATCTATCGATACCCTCAAGATTGCTCAAGAACATGACAAGGACGGCAAAGCTAGTCGTGAAATTCAACAACAACTCATGAAAGCTTACACTGCTATGAACCCTGGCAGCAATAACGAATCTCAAGAAGAGACTCTCAAGAGAGCTGCTCAAGACCCTGAAGTTCAACGTATTTTGGGTGACCCTGTCATGCAACAGATCCTTCAACAGATGCAAGAAGATCCTAAGGCCGCTCAGGAGCACTTGAAGAACCCTCAAGTAGCTGCCAATGTTCGTAAGTTGATGAGTGCCGGTATCATTCGTATGGGATAAACTATCATGTATCATAATAATAAATAACTGTCATAATACTATTTACATATGTGTTTATTGTATACATCTATTTACAAAACAAGGAGATCCCTTTTAAAGTTCAAATTTAAACTTGTGTTTGATTCTGCTTGGCTTCTCTTGTATCTTATGCGATTGTTCTACAATCTTCTCAGAGAGTTTACGCGTCATGCCAAGAATTGTATCGCGTTTCCTTTTTTTGACTTGCACAACAACAATGCTGTCCTCCTCTTGTTTAGATAACGATACGGGTTTTAATACACCTCCTGTGCTATTGCTCCTATGAAATGTAGCGCGAAGTAAACCTAACGCCTTGCTTCGTTTACGATGCGGGAGTGGATGCATATCATCTGCAATACTGTTACTACTACTACTACTACTACTACTGCTGCTGCTGCTGCTGATACTGATACTACTATAACTATCGGTACTAGAGGATAAGCGAGTATTGACTTCCACAAGGACAGGCAATTCACAGGTGCTTTTTTCTTGTAATTTACGCTGAGATTTAATGACTGAACGATGAGAAGAGGGGAATGTACGGAAAGCGTTCAAGAACACAGGCAAACGATGGTGTGTTTGTTCAATTTCTTTTACTTTGACAGTAGGGTCCAGACTGGTGATCATTGGTTTAGGTTGCTTTGTAGGCAAGAGCACTTTAGGTTTTGTTGTCAATGATTTCTTGTGAGTTCTTTTGTATTTCCATCTTATCCGTTCTTCGGAAGGTGTTATTTTATGATAAGCAATAAAAATGATAGAATAAACCCAATAGAGATGAGAATAAACAGCAGCAAAAGATACAAATCCGATCACTGTATATGCTTTTTCTTTTGTTAAATCTGTTGTAGTCATTGCAGAAAGAGAGAAAAGAAAAGGAAATGCATATATGGTCTATATTTATATCCCTATATTGACCTGTGTGACTTTTGAGTTTAGTTAAATTTGGATTTGTCTAAAATGGATTCTGAGGCTGTTGCTGTTTTATCAAAACAAGTAAAATTCAGTTAATTACTGTGGCTCAAATTTACTTTATCTTGATAAAAAAGAAGTGTATTTGTTTCAATAGGATATTTACTGTACAACCATTAGCTGTCTATCCTTTGAACTCTGTTGAAAATGATGGTTAATTAGCAGATGGATATCAATCATCTGAGGTGCACTTTTTTATAAATGATGCCAAGCAAACCCTATTGGTAAAAAAAAAAAAAAAAAAAAAAAAAAAAAAAAAAAAAAAAAAAAAAAGGCAGTTTAACATATTTGAAGCAGGTGAAGATCTTAAAAAGTAGTATATATGTATGTATTAGAATAAATATTAAATGGTCTCCATCCAAATATAAGGTAAAATAGAGACACATGCAGTATAGAGTACAGTAAAGAACATGATAAAACTTTTATGAGCACCAGCCCATCCATTTGCCTTGGCTTCAATATAGATAGCATGAAATGCCACGGCAAAGAAATGGTACACAAGCACTAGAGGTTTCTTAATCAAGCCAGATAAGAGACCTACAGGCTGATTGACGCAATCCCCACCCATCTGGAAATAAGAGAAACATCCTCGCTGTAGCACTTGAAGATCGGTATCTAGCATACAGATCGTGATCAACACATAACACACAAACGGGTGTTTTCTAACTTACCATTATTCGCAGCAAACAGACGATAAAGAGCCATGGCTAGCACATTCACAGCTGTACAATGATTCTTTCTTTTCCAATGAAAAGATGTCAACTGCTGCTTGATCTTTTCAGTATCTGTGAAAGAAGGTACTTTATCAGGGGATAAGAAGTCTCTTAACAAGACCACATCGTTAAATGCAACTGTCATACCGCCTACAATGTGTAAACAAGATGGGACTCGTCAATGCCAGAAACCACTTACCACCAGTCAAAGGATGGCGTACATTGAAAGCATCGCCTAACAAGATCATACCTTCATGTTGGTTCTTTGAAGGAGGTAAAAATCCATTTGGCATAGATCTTAATCTTTCAGTCTCCAAAGCTTCCAAGAATTTCGTCTATAGATAATACATTGTCAATAAAGTAGTGTCAAATAGAATAACTTACACGAATATTCTCTGGTAATTGTGGAGCAACAGAATCCTTTAAATAAGCCTTGAGTTCACCTGTTGAAGCAGAAGGTAATTTACCAGGTATATCAACCAAGACACGAGTATCATGAGCTTCAATTTGGTACATCAAGACAGGAGCAGGTGAAGCAAGTATAACATGGCCATGGTTTGGTGCAGGCAATACGACATCCTTCATAATGAATCTATTGTCTGTATAAGTTGGATAGTTTTTTTTTTTTGTGTTGTGTTTCTTTACCCTACAAAGTTGGATCGAACATCAGGTGTCTTTACAGTGATTTCTTTACGAAACTTAGAGAATAAACCATCGCATACAATAGTAAGGGGAGCATAAAACTAAAAGAATGAACAACTCTATGATTGTGATCCATAGACACCTACTTTGAATTCTTCGTTTGATTTGGATTGAGTAGCAACACCTACTACCCTATCTTCTTCTTTCAACAAGGTAGTTACCGTAACTTCTTTAACGGTGACACTATCAGAATATATGAATAACCATTGTATATGTTACACACAGGACTCACTTTTCGGTATGAGTGGCAGCCTCTCTCAACTTTTGAATGAATCGACCGTGATGGAATGATTTGCCAGCTGCTTGTTTCTCTGTTACTTTGTCTACAGGATAAGGAATAAGGACAAATTCGTTCTCTCTAAAGACACCATAACCAAAGCATGGAACACCACCAATGCCTTCAATACAGTCTTGCATGTCCAAGGCTTTTAAGGCATTGACACCACCTGGTTGAAGTAGTTCGCCTACAATACGATCTGGTTCTGAGAGATCACGTTCAAGTAACAAAACTCGTCTGCCATCAGAACCAAATGCTTTAGCAGCAGCACAACCAACAATGCCTGCTCCAACAACAATCAAGTCGTATTCTTCAATAACAGATGTCATGAGATGAAGAAAAAAAAGTGAAAAAAGTAAAAAATTAAAAAATCGCCATGAATTTAAATAGAAACCATACTCCGTTTCATGTTCAAAAAGCGATCACTTGTTTTATTTTGACATGATGATATTCTATCGAGTACACTATACACTCTCTTTCTCTTATATAAACACTGTATATCTATTCAAGTTTATTATTATTATTTTTATTTTTATTATTATTATTATGATTGTTATTTTCATGTGATAATGCCTTTAAACGGAGCCTCAACAACTTTCATCGTCTGATAAATTTTCATATGTGTGCACTGGCCTTATTAAATAATCCTGAATATCAGTCAACATGTTTAATCAACCGGACATTGAATATTCTTCTTTTTCCCCCCCTTTTTTTTTTTTTCTTTCAATGTTTTGGCGGTTTGGGCTTACTTCAACACCTTCTGCTATTGACATACTACTCGAGAAAAAAAATGTTAGACTTGAGACCTTACTTGCCGAACCAGATATTATTCAAGAAACTCAATCACATAACCCTAAACTGATTGCATTGTAACATAATCTACTCCATCTTGGAATAGTTGTTCTAAAAAAAACACATACAACTTGTAGTCTATCCAAAAGAGAAAGTCTTCTAGACCTGGTCTCCTTGTTTTTCTGCTTGGAAATGGACCAACAAAGGTAAATCCATTGTGTGTTTCATTCGTTATTTACATTCAACAGACTCCCGCTTATTGCTTGTGAAATTCTTGCTTGTGAGATACCCGAGATTATAGATGCTATTGTGATAGACCATTTAGACGTGTTACAAGCATTTTGGAACTTTCTTAATATACCTTATTCCTCTCAAGCTACTTACTCTTTTCAGTCCTCTTATTTTTGCAAAATCATTACTGTTTTTATTACCAAAAGAACAACCGAAATGCTGTTGTTTATCAAATCTTCTCCATCACAACTCGACAAGATCTTGTCTCATCTACAGAGTTCTGCTGTCATGGAATTCTTGTTTAGTCTGATTCATTTAGAAGAGTTACCAGAAGGAAAAGGAACTGTTCAGGTATTTGTTTGAGATCGGGTTTATGTTGATCTCATCTATTTTTTAGTGGCTTCATGATCATGGTTTACTTTCCAACCTCATTCAGCGACTCGATCCAAATCTGGAGACAGACGTAAGTCAATATGCCAAACCTACTCTTTTTTCTTATATATGACTAGCAACATCATATTGCACAACAATGCTTATGTGAAATCATAAGAATATCACAAACAAGCTTAATGGACTCACCCAGTATAGGCACAAATGACCTTGTGCGTCAATTGATAAGGTAAGTCTGATAATTAAAACCATGGACTGATACGATGCGTCAATAGCAAACAAACCATGCAAAGATTGGTTGAATTTATGCTTGACAGAAATGCACCTCATTTGACTTCGACCTTGATTCATAGTGTCACTGTCATCATTGATCTCATTCGACACAACAACAGTGACCTAGATCAACAGACAGATACCAGTGCCATGCCTGAATCTCATGTGTGTTTAGCAGACATGTTGCAAGTCCTGACGAGTCATATCCACCGATTCAATCAGATATTAGTGGCAGATCAGACCAGAACAACACTTGGTTTTGATCGACTCAAGATATGTGAATTATATGCTGAATTGTTGCATTGTTCCAACATGTCCAGTCTAAATCAACAGCAGTCGAGTGTAGGCGATGCACTCAAGATAGAGTTTGTTGATCAAAAAACGATACCTATCTGCATTGTAACGAGATCAAGTTCAAATAAAGTGTGACTGACCTTGATTTAGGACTTGTTTTTTGCTTTTCCTTGGAACAACTTTTTACATTATGTTGTGTATGATACACTGCATCAAGTATTCAATGGTCCTATGGACAATCAACACAACTTACGCCTGGCTATTTCTGTATTTGAACAAGCTCGTTTGACAGACAAGATCATAGAAGCACAAGACAAGAATGATAAAGCATGGTATAGTAGTCTATTCAGAACAGTCCAGATTAACATGGCATTAGTGCTCAACCTAAAGGAACTCGTTTAGGCTATATGGGCCATTTGACATTGATTGCAGATGAAATCATGAAGCTTTTTGAAGGATACCCTGAAAGTGTGATTAGTGCTGTTCAAGATACTGTTGATTTGGATGCATGGTCCATGTACTGTCATCAACAGTTGAAAGAAACAAAAGCTAAAGACAGTTTAGTTTTGGGTCAAGTCTTTGATGAGACACACATCATACTGAATGAGTCTTATTGGATAAAGTAAGTGGATTGTCTTGAATGTGTCTAACAAGATGTGTAGTCCATCCACATTCAATCAAGTGTCTACTCAAGTAAGTTGTATTTGATTGATCTGTGTTTAAAGTGTATGTTAGCAAAAAAACCTAAAGAAAGATCTTGATCCATTCTCAACTGTTGAAGAAGAAAAAATATACACACAAAAGAGTGCTTGGGAAGAAAAACATGGTTCAGGTTTTTCAGATTTAGACTTGAGTGTGATTAGATTAGACGATCCTAAGAAAGACATCACAGCCAATGGTTAATCAGCATAAAATTGGCGAATACAATTATCATTCACTTGCAAATCATTACGAAATCTAGCACACAATAAACAAACCTGCATCAGACTACCATAATAATAACATTTTTTATTTTTTCTGGGTCAGTATTGCCAAGGATAGGATAGCCATAAAACCCCATAAGGTATTGACGCCATCCTGATTTGTCCGACATTTTTCGATTTGACTTGATGTTAAACAAAGGCTAAAGACAATACTACACTTTCCTGTTATCAGTCTATACTGTATCTATCTATTTATCCTATATAGACTGCATTCTATGCCGTCAAACATGGTTTTTGATGTTCGGTTGGGTGTGTATAGGACACAAGCGGAGGTTAAACATTCATAAATACCTGTGAAACCATTGTGGCAACTATATCAGTTATCTCAATGATGGTTTCCCCCTTTCTCTCCTTCTCATGATCACACTGCAGAAATCCCTTTTAATGCATTTCATAAAGTTGATTGGGCTTCATAAAAGAAGAGAAGAGAACAAAGTATATTCACTATAGAAACTATATACCAACCACAATATCACTGGAAAGAATAGAAATGACGTAATGATTAAATCAATGATTAGACGTAAGCTGCCTGTTATAAATTTGAATACCCGAATTCAACTGCTCGTCTTGTTTTTTTTTTCTTTTTCTTTCTCTTCCTTTTTTTTTTTTTTTTTTTTGCTTACTCTTTGTTGAATTAAAGCCTTTTATTGGCCAGAAAAACCTTTTTGTTAATTTGATCATTAGTTTCAATTCCATTTTATTAAAGGGTAAAGAAAGAAAGAAAAAAAAAAAGAGAGAGAGAGAGAGAGAGAGAAAAAAAAAAGATATAAGCAAGACTGACATGACACACAGAACACTCATTCTTTTCAGCAGCAAATCTATATATGAACAACAATACCATGAATCAAAAAGAAAAGGAAATCAGCCTAATGGCAAATACTACTACGCATAGAAAGTCAGTCGGTGATGTCCAGGTGGATATACCAGGTAAATATATAGATATAGATATAGATATATGTCTTAATTATGTCACTACTAGATGAAGCACCCATGGCTGTCTTGCCTTTGAATTCAAGTTCTAAATTAGATCAAGAACCTAACCCATTTGAACAAAGCTTTTCTGGTGCCACACCTACCAATGAAGAGAAATCCAAGGATAAATTGACACTTCCTCCTGTTGCTTCTATCACAAGCACAGCACCTTTGGTTAATCACTCTGTCATTGGCGGAGGTATTTTACCTAAAGAAGTGTCTAACCAATTCACTTGGGACACACTTCGTACGGGTCCCTTGTCTCCCTCGATGCTTCAAGGCCCTGCTAATCCAGAAGAATATTATGCTACGGCTAATATGCCTTCCAAGTTAAACAACAACTACCCCGCTGCTTCATCTTCTTCTATCTCAAGAGCATCATTTTCGAGTACAGGTGAAGTCTCCTATCCTGTCAAGATAGAACAATCACAAGATGTGTATTTGCATCCTACTGCAAAACCACCATCACCACCTACCAGACAAAGTACTCGCACACGACAGACTAGAAAGCGATCTTCTTCTTCTTCGCATCATCATCAAGAAGAAGATGCTCAGTCTATGGACAGTAGTGAGTATGTGCCACACAAAAAGACAACCAGAAGAAGATCTTCTGCTCTTACACAGGATTCTGATGAAGAAGACGAAGAGCAACAACATGAAAAGACAACTTCAAGAAAGAAAAAGTCTGTAAACAAAGATGAAGATGATGAGAAACGTAAAAACTTTTTGGAGAGAAACAGAATAGGTAATGAACTTTTATAGTCATATCACAAGTCAACTCATACCTCCCCTTTATTATATTTAGCTGCTTTGAAATGTCGCCAAAGAAAGAAGCAATGGCTAAACAATTTACAAGCCAAAGTTGAATTCCTAACAAATGATAATGAGAGACTTCAAATGCAGTCTGAATCCCTGAAAGAAGAAATTGTCAATCTGAAAACACTGCTGCTGGCCCATAAAGAGTGCCCAATTGCACAAGCACATGGATTCCATTCTAATGCCATACAAAAGGCTTCCATGTCTTCTGTGTTATCTACGCCTATTATGAGACAAAGTACTTCATCTTCTATGATGATGCAACCCTATTTAAACAATAGAACTTCTACTTCCAATCCATCATTACCGCAACAACAAGGCTCATCAGGTAATTCTGTGGCAGCCTCTTCTTCATCATCATCATCGATTCCTCAGTATCAACGTACATCCACTGCTAATATTGGCATGCCTATTCAATCACAACCTGCAGGTCAACAAGGCATGGTAGCTGGTGGTTCTTCAGGTGTCTTACGATTCTAAAATACCTAAAAACGATATTAAAAGTTTTTTTTTTTTTTGAATATGCATTGTTTTTATTATCTCTTTTTGAACCCAAATTTTTTCCGCTCATAAAATAGATCTGTTTTTGAAGAACCAAGGTTAATGATCTTCGGACAACCTTCACGGTCTTTTTCGAGTCGCGTACACCCAACGCAATAATAAGCATCGGATACACCTGGACCACCACAGACAACACAACGACCTTGGAAAGAACCTAAATCATTGACTATATAAATATACAGATATTAAAAACATCATACAACATACCAAAATTACATTCATCACAAATACGAACAAGTGTTGCTGGACGCACATAACTAAAAAAAAAAAAAAAAAAAAAAAAAAAAAGTAAGTTGATCAAGTACAGATGGTGTTTCTTTTACCTATCGCAAAGAACACAACGACCATCACACTTTTCACACAAGCGACCAATGGCAATACCAGGTTGTTTGCGACAAAAGATCAAATCGGGGTGATGCTTTGCCATTTTGTTAAAGGGACAAGAAAGAAGAAAATAGAAAACTACGCTTTTTAAGTCAAAGGAAAAAATGCTGAGTTTAAATTCCGAGATGAGTAACAAGTCACTTACTCTTTTGAATGATTTGAGGATGCATCAATTGACATGAATAAAGGAATATATTAAGTATTCTCTTGCTATCAATCAATCCAAACTGTCTATTTAGAAACCAATTCAATTGATGTTTTTTTTTCTTCTTTTTTTTTCTCTCTGTCAAATCAGACGAATAAAACCACGCAAAGACCATGGAATCAACTCTATCCATTACTAAAACTACAAGCATCCATGTCAATCCAAAGTGAAAAAAAAAGGCGATAACTGAATGTATTTCATCAAATAAAAAAGAAAAAAAAAAACTCAATGCTGCCATATTTCTTTTTTCAGCAAGCATCTTTTGCTTTTAAAAAGCCGCAGGAAGACGATTTGCTTGGCTGGCAACTTTTTTTTTTTTTTTGGACCCTTACCCCCAGTCTCTTCTTTTCCCTCTCTTTCTTTTTCATATACAAACAAAAAAGAAATACTGCAACTCTTGAGCTTATCTCAAAGGGAAACGCTGTATTTGTTTATCTAACCCATAACAAAAGACTACCCTACTCTATCTACTTTTTCTTTTTACACTATGTCTGAAACTATCGATAAACTTGAACATAAAAACGAAACCCCACTTATCAAACAAGAAACTGACTTGAATCCTTCAAAGCCTTGTCAAGAAGAACAAATAAACGATACAAGCAACAACTCTTGTGAAGAAGTAGCTGTGAAACTGGAAGCAATAAAGCAGGAAGATACCCTGGTTGAGTCCACAACGAAACCTTCTCCTATCACAGGAGAAGAAAGCACAACAACAACAGCAACACCATCACCACCACCACCACCTGCAGCAACAAAAACAGTAGGTACAACTATCATTGCTCCAGAAACAACTGTTTCCTCTATCACACCCATTGTAGAAATGTCTATGTCTGCGCCTGTGCCTCCTTCCCCTGTTGCTGTTGTTGCTTCCCCTGTGACCATCACTGTCAATACGACACCACCTGTATCATCAACAACAACGCAACCAACAACAACAACACAACCAACAACAACAACACAACCAGTAACAACAACACAACCAGTAACAACAACACAACCAGTAACAACAGTACCTATCACAGTGACTTCAGGAACACCATCGTCTGCTCCCAACATGGCCACCTCAAGACCATCAGACACAACGGCACCACATGAACCTCCTACAGCAACCAAAACTACGCCTACACAAAGCACATCTGTTCCTGCTGTTTCTACACCCATCACAACATTTGAAGAAATTCAAAAACAATTAAAAAACACACTCGATCATGTCGAACAAAGAAACATGGTTAGTGGATTCCAAACACTCAGTAAAGCAACAGGTGCTGTTGTGGACCATTGTGAACAATTAGGTAAGGTGGATCAAGTGCACTGTAAAATCGCTGATCCAGACATCATTAGGCTTAACTTCAGATGATCACCCGTACAATGCTATTGATCGAGAACAATTTTGGGCTGGACTTAATAATTGCTGGCTTTATGCATTAGCACAACGGCATGAACCAAGTAGTGATGCCGAGCGTATGACAGATCAGCACTTGTATAGTTTAAGAGAAATGGTAGTGACCTGGGCAGATAAACTAGAACGATATGGTCTTGTGGATTATGAGATGGGATGGTGGGAAGCAGATATTTTGGCTGCCATTGATGGTATTCTAGCCATGAATTATGCTGCTGCTCAAGCGGCTGCTCAAGCTGTTGTTGCACAAGCAGCAGCAGCCTTGTTTGGAGATGATGTGAATATGCAATAGATTTTAGATACTTTAGAAAGAAAGAAAGCTTGTAAATAATAATAAAAAACATGTACAATTCTTTTATATGTATATATATGTATATATATATATATAATCATTCTATTCATCCTCCAATTCATCAATATCTGGTATAGGAAATGTCAAAATAGCTGCAACACCTGTCAATTGATTCAATTCTATAAAATACATTAAAAAAAGAAAAGAAATAACCATATATTTAACTTACGCTCGCCAGATGGATGCATACTGGAAAATACATAGACTTGACCATTCTGAGCTCTGACTTGTTCAACAAGGGCCACATATTTCTTACGAGTAGTAATATCTGCAGATCGAAATAGTTCATCTGTCACAAGTAATGTGCCTACAGCACCTCTATCATTTGCCTTAGCTACATGATCATAACCATAAAATGCTCTATCAGGATCCATATTCATCATTTCATAAAACTTGTCTAATGCTTGTACTTCACGAGCTGCTTTTGTATCTGCCAATTTAGCCTGTACAGAAGGATCTTGCATGACTTCAGTCAATGCATGTTTATGCCCACTAGAACAATGGATCAAAATAAACTTTGATTTGTTCTCCAATACTGTCTTGTTACCCGTTTTCTAATTAAACCAAATCAGTCTCTTGTTAAGTTCGTCTTGAGGATGTGGTCCTTACTACAGCTTGATCAAAGATATAAGCATAGACTTGGTCCTTAACAAATCCAGGACTAGCAATCAAAATAGCCTTGGCAATATCGAAATGAACATGACGAAGAATGCCCTGATAGATTTGCTCATAAAACTTCTCGAGACCTTTATCATGGTTGGCAGTAGATCCTTTTCGTTTTCTGGGAATTGGACTTTCAATACGTTGGCGAACAATCGTCATGTGTTGAGTCAAAAAGCAAATGTTGGCAAGGCCTTCTTGACACACAATAGCAGCTACATCAGCTTGCTTTGTGATATCACAAGCATCATGTACACGCTCAAGAGCAATGGTATCCCATTCTGTCTTGAAGATAGTAAAGTTTCGATTGAGTTCAAGATCAATGGTGTGATAACTGCCCATCTATATATATTGATGCTTAGTTTCTCTTTTTTTTTGTGAACCATCTTGAGTTACCTTCACGAAATTATTTTCACTAGCGACTCGTCCATTGATACGCAAAAGACCTACATTAGGATCGAAATCCACACTCTCTACTGTGATTGTCAAGTTTAAGCGAACACGCTGACTTGTAACAGAGCCTGTTGAACTCTCAGACTGCAAACGACTAAGCAAAGAAAGTTTAGTCGAGACTCATGTGTATGACATACTGTTTTTTTTACCGAATAGTCGTTGCTCGAATCATATCGTCTTTCGAGATCAAGTTATATACGTGCCACATATCTTCAAGTTCTTCGGGAAGAAGTGTGACAGATCCAGAAGTGTCTTTCTCAACTTGTTTACTGATCAACTAATATAAACTGTAAGAAAAAAAAAAGTCCTCTTCCCTCTTTCTACATATATACTAAAAAAAACTTACTTTCATTTTATATTAACAGAACAAGAAAAATAAAAATAAAAAATAAAACATGCTATGGGACTATTTTACTGTGCCATCCTATTGTCATATGTCATAATTTCAAATAGCGCAAAAATAGAATAACAAGCTTATTTAAGCAATAAGTCTATTTGCTTCATAGTAAGACAAGGGGGTTTCAAGCAAATCCATATCAAGACCTTCTCCTAATAAAACAAAGAACACGATAATGAAATGATTCCAGAAAGTTTCTTTCATCTTGAGTTTGTCTTATAACGAAAGGTAAAAAAAAGTCAAATAGTATAAAACGATACGCTATCATGATAGACATCCAATGTTCTCATCTGGTAGTACTATCTATTGGTTGCCATCTAAAACTTAAAACCCCGTAGGTGTCGACATCAATAGTAGATATAGGCGCCCCACATACTCGTTGAATAACATCCCCTTTCGACTTACTCTTTTTTTATTTTCTTTCTTTCTTTTTCTTTTTTTTCAACCAGTGAAATGTCAACGACCGAGATGAACATGGATCTAGAAACAAAGACAGTAAGTTTAAAACACAACTAGCTATTTTCTCGGTTAAACAAAAGGAATTTCTAGTTGATTGGACTTATGAGCGAACAAGAACAAACAGGTACGAAACTGAATAAGAAAAACCCTTAATTTAAATAATGTGTATCTGATTGGACATGTTTCATGTAGATAAAGCAAGCACTCAAAATGCCATTGTAAATATAAACAAAATAGGATATAACCTAACATGTTATATAAAAGATAACTAGAACCTTGGCCCTAATCAAGCCTGATGCTATGCAAGCAAACCACAAGAATGCAATTATTGAGAAAATTAAGGAGCATGGCTTTATGATTGTTCGAGAACGTGAAATTCACTTTTCAAAAGAACAGGCTGGTTTGTTTTATGAGGAACACGAAGGAAAACCCTTTTATGATCAACTCACAGACTGGATGAGCAGGTAAATTTTTTTTTGTCTTTGTACTACTCATAACATTCTTATTTCGCATATACTAACACGTTTCAAGTGCACCTATTTATGCACTTGTGTTGGAGAAGCAGGATGCTATTCAGGCATGGAGGGATTTAATGGGCCCTACAGATGCAAACAAAGCAAGAGAGAGTCATCCTGATAGGTAAATTATGCAAGACCTAAAGTTTGTTTGTTTACAGTTTTTTTTTTGTATAGTATACGTGCACTCTTTGGCACAGATGGTTCCCATAATGCGACGCATGGTAGTGACTCGATCACTAGTGCAGAACGCGAGATAGATTTGATATTTCATGAAGCTGTAAACAAGCAAGGGGATGTGACTACGACTGTGCCTGAAGTCATTACTAAAGACACGAGAGACACACTTTCTGCCGTTTTGGTAGAGCCCTCTGTCTCTGCTGTGAAAAGCGACGTTGTTCCTGTGGATCCTCGTATCGCCGCTTCAAATGAAGATGTCTTGAGAGAAGACATGAGTTCAGATGAGGCTATTTTGAATCAAGAACGCATGACATCAGTCGGAACCGAATCTGTCACTGAACAAGACGCACCGACTATATCAGTTGACATTGTCCAAGCCACACTGTTGGAAGAACAACCAAAAGAAGCCGAATTTGTCAACATTCAACTTGAAGACAATAAAGAACAAGAATCTGCTCAAAAAGAAGAAGTTCAACCAGATGAAAAGGCAACAATTATTCAAGAACTACGAGAAGAACAAGAAATCATTATTCAACCTCAACAAGAAAACTCTGCTCAACTTGATAAGGAAGCTGCTGTACCAACTCAGGACAAGGAAGAAGAGACTCAAGAAAAAGAAGAACTTCCAAAGACAAAAGAAGGGGAGGAAACGGCTGTTGAAAAACACGACAATGAACAAAAGAGTGAAGAGAAACTTCAGGAAGAATCTGTTGATGACAATAAAAATGATGAAAAGTCTATTCATGACGAACAAATTTATGAGCACAAAGAACAAGAAGAGTCCATTGAAGAGGAAAAACACCAAGAAGAGAATAAAGCCAAAGAAAAGACTGTCCATGAAGAATCCAAGGAAGAACTTCAAACAGAGCCTAGAACCGAAGAAGCATTCGCTCATAAAGAACTTAAACAAGAAGCATCCATTCATGAAGAACTCAAAGAAGAAACACTCATTGATGAAGAATTCAAAGAAGAGATTTTGATTCATCAAGAACCCAGAAAGGAAGAAGAAAAGCTTACTCAAAAACAAGAACTTGAAGAACACAAAGAGCTTCAAGAAGAAAAGGAACACAAAGAAGATGAACAAAAAACAGTTCAAGAAGAGCATGTCAATGAACACAAAGAGGAAGAGTCTCATGAAAAAGAGAATCAAAAGCAAGATGAACACAAAGAAATTGAAGACAAAGAAAGCGTTCAAGAGTTGCACAAAGATCATAAAGAAAACTCTATTCAAGAAGAAAGTGAATCTAAACAAGATCAACATGCCAATCAGGCTAAAGGAGAATCGACCATCTCGACTCCTGTTGACAGTTTGTCATCACACTCTATCCTTAGCCATAGCGACAAGGTGTGTTCATTATTTATTTTAATAGATGATCTAAATGTTTGTAGGATCAACATTCATCATCTCAAAACTCCAGTGTCACCACAGATGATGTAAGTACTAAGGAGAAAAAACAGAAGCCTGTAACTGCAACCAAGAAGCAGTTACCTAAGCCTAGAACAACCACTACTGGTACTGCTGGTGCACGATCTACAACAGAAAAGAAGGTAGCTGCGCCCGTCAAAAAAGTACCTTCAACTCTTAAAAAAGAAGGAGATGTCGACAAAAAACCTAGTACTACCAAACCAGCTACTAAAATGGCTCGTGTACCACGCGTTGCATTACTTGCTAATCAAAAGAAAAAATCAGCTGAAGAAGAACAAGACAAAAAAGAAGAAAAACCAGCCAAAAAGACAGTTGCATCATCTGCTACAAAGAAATCTGTGGTTTCTAGATTGTCAGCACCTACTACTGCCAGTGCTCGCAAAAAGCCAGCAACCCCAGCTACAGAAATCAAGAAGCCAGCTGCTTCCGAGAAAAAGACTCCTGCTTCTGTAAAAAAGACAACTTCACCCCCTACTTCTACTCCAGTAAGAAAATTAATTGGATCTCGTATTCCTGCAACTGGTGCTTCAAAGGCCACAACTGAGCCCAAGGTTGCCACCAAGACTACCAGTGGCGAAAAGCCCTTAACAAAGACAACAGTTCGTCGCACCTCACCACCTAGTTCGACTGTTACAGCAAATAAAAAGGTAATATATGTAGTATTATGTCAAATTCTCACCCCCTTGAATCATTTTCAAAAATTTAGTCTGTTGCTACGAGTCATGTTACACCCGTGAAGAGAACAAGCAAGACATTGAAAACTACGGAGACCCGTGTCACAGCTTCTACTGCTAAGACAAGAAAGGAAACCTCGTCAACTAATAGCGTTGGTGCAATGAAAAAGACTCCCCAAATCAAAAAGAAGCCAGTAGAGAAGCCCAAGGATGGTCACGAAAAGCAAGAAAAGTTTGCCAAAAAGCCTGAAGAGTCAACTTCCCTTGAGAAAGTTAAGGAAGAAGAGCTAATTGAAACTGAAAAGCCTGAAAAGGTAGAAGAAACAGTCAGTGATAACACAGAGGTTCATGAAGAAGTCGAAAAGACAGAGGAACAAGCTATTGAAAAGCCAGTTGAAGAGCAAGTTGAGGCTCCAGTTCAAGAGCAAAATAAAGAACAAGCTGAAGAGCAAGCTGAACAAATTGAAGAGCAAGCTGAACAAATTGGAGAGCAAGCTGAACAAATTGAAGAGCAAGTTGAAGTACAAACTGAAGAACAAGCTCAAGAAAGCATTGAACAAGCAAAAAAACAAAGCGAAGATGTCCAACCAGAACAAGTTTCTATTGTTGTAGAAGAAGACGTTCAAAGTATTGCTGTATCTAATCAGCAAGAAGATGTTCATCAAAACATCAAGAACTCTGATGCGGAAATTGCTTCTATCACATCTCACAAACCTCAGATGGCTTCTCTCCTCAGTAAATTTGAAAATTTTAATACTAATGGTACTCAACCCCAATTACATACTACCTTATCAAAGGAGATTCGTGCCAAGTCTCCTAATCGTATTTCTGATATGATTAATCGTTTTAGCTAAATAAATGCATGCATGCTTGACAGATAAAAAACTACTTGTCAATCTAACTAGACGGGGTTTCAAGTCATTTTTGAACTAGCAGGGAGGAGACATTTTCTCTCTTTCTCTTTTTCATCAAGGAGTAATGAACACAAGAAAATTGATACAATTATTTAAAACAACAACTTTAACAGGAACGAGGGTAGCACCTGGTTATCATAGAAATTACTTTGTACCAGCTACACGACACTTCTCGACCAGTTTGTCATGGCGTAGTACTATGGCTCATGACAAAAAGTGTTGGCAGTGTCAAGCTACGAACAAGCCTTCTGCTCTGTTTTGCGAAAACAAAGTCTGCAATGTCATTCAGCCTATTCCTGCTTCACTTGACTTTTTCCATTTACTTCAGGCTGGTGAAGGCCAAGAAAAGTATGTACATTTTTTTTATCAATTTTTGCTGACAAACAATAGAAACAAACCCAAGTTTAATATTGATTTGAAGGCACTCAAGAAACGATTTTTAATTTTGCAGCAAAAGGCGCATCCAGACAGTTATTCTCAAGCAGCCAAGGTTAGAAATTAAATGAATGTATCTCATGCATATTTACTAATTTTTTATAGCAAGAATTAGACTATGCTCACTTACAATCTTCTATTATTAACAAGGCATACAATACATTGAAAAATCCTCTAAGCCGCGCTCAATATATCCTTAAGCAACAAGGCATTGAAGTCAGCGAAACAGACTCACTTAATCATCCAGAATTACTTATGGAAGTGATGGAGCTTAGAGAGGAACTAGATGAAGTTGGCTCAGAAGAAGAATTAAAGTCTTTAAAACAAAGAAATGATGGTAATACAACTTTATTCTGCATGTGCGTATATTAACTGCTTTTTAAGAAAAATACCAGGAAACTGTAGATAAATTACAAGCTGCTTTTGATCAACAAGATTATGAGAAAGCAAAAGAATTAGCTACTGAACTGCAATACTGGACAAGTATCCAGACTGCTATCCATGAATGGCATCCTTAGAACAAAAATATTTGTATATGTGTGCGCTTTTGTTTTTTTATGATAAACTGCCGAATTTTTTATATATAAAGAACAATGCATTTTCGTCACTAAAAAGCCCACTATTTTTAGTTTCTTAACAAAACAGCTTGAGATGATTGAATTTCCCTATTTAGCTCTTCATGCTAAGAGTTCCACAAAGGAGTCTCCCTTTTTTTGGGTCTTTTTTTGTTGTATTTAAAAGAATCCTCTCTTTTTGTTTTTCTTTTTTCCTTCTTCTTTTTTCTCCCTCCTCCTTTTTATATATATATAATTTTGGTATATTTTTGATTAAAATATGGCAACCAACCGAAGAAATCCTTCGGCCATGTCAGATATACCACCACCCTCACCTTCACCACTTAAACCAGTCAACACTGCTAGTAACAATACTTCGCCTGTATTATCAGCCACTACTACTACAACATGTACAAGTTCTTTGTACCATATCTGTCGCTCTGTATTGGGCAGATTAGCTTCTGTTGAGGGCATGGCTGAATATATTTATTCGGAAACATCAACCGACCCGCTTTCAAAATTGACATCCATTTGCCGTCAAGGTTTCCCTTTGTGTACCTTGTATAATGCCTTGAATCCTGCTAAACCACTTGGTGTAGAAAGTGATCCTAACCTAAATGCTCGCAATTCTTGCAAAGCCAATGTCTACCATTTTATTGTTGCTTGTAGACAAGATTTATTGTTCCCAGAAGAAGATATGTTTACTATCTCTGATTTATACCAAGATGATACCAATGGCTTTGTTAAAGTAAGCATCATTCTACATACGATATACTAAGCCCTTTTTGTTGTTGATAGGTCGTAAATACCATTCATAAGTTATTACAGCTATTGGAAAATCGCGGCATCATTACCGTTCGATCATCAAATAGAAACTCAGATAGTAATAATCAAAATATGGAATTAAACAACAATGCTCCAAAAAATACGCGAGATAAAGTTGTTTTGGAGTTGTTGGAAACAGAACGCAAATATGTACAAGATATGGAAATTCTTCAGGTAAGCGAACATATATATATATATATATATATATATATATATACAATAAATATTTACTATGACTAACAAAAATAACAGAACTATATGCGTGAATTGCAATTCAAAAAAATAGTTTCCCCTGATACGATACATTACTTATTTGGAAACTTAAATGCTTTAGTTGACTTTCAACGTCGTTTTCTAATTCAGCTCGAAGAAATCGCTGAGAAGCAACCGGAAGAGCAACGTATTGGTCACTTGTTTCTGCAAATGGAAGAATCGTTTTGTGTCTATGAACCTTATTGTGCCAATTATTATTCGGCTCAAGATTTAGTCGTGCAAGAAACCCCCCGTTTGCAAAAGCTGGATCATATTTTAAACCCAATATATGAGTTGCCTTCTTTATTAATTAAACCCGTTCAGCGTATTTGCAAATACCCCCTTTTATTGCAGGAGCTTGTCAAAAGTACCGATCCTTCCTGGCCTTATTATGCTGAAATGCAGCAAAGTGTAGACGCTATCAAACGTGTCACTGAAAAAGTGAACGAGACACAAAGACAACACGAAAACATTCAAGCTGTACAAGAATTAAAGAAGCGCCTGGATGACTGGAGAGAATTGACGATTGATGGCTACGGTAACCTCTTGCTTCAAGAAAAATTGTTTATCTCATGCCAAGCAACGGATAACAGTGAACGTGAACTCCATGTCTTTTGTTTCGACAAGGCTCTTTTACTCTGTAAAGAGTCTAAAGGAAACAACCTTCTACCCAAGAGTAACACTCTTTCGATCAACAAGAAGAAGCGCCGTGGCAGTCTTGTTCCCAAATTTATTGTCCAGACTTCTTCTATAGCAGACATGACAAGCCGATTTAAAAACAATGCTTGGTGGCTTCATATTGATTTGGAAAATAGTGAATCAGATCAATTGTCTATCAAATTCAGAAATGAAGAACAACTCAAACTTTGGGTAAATACGCTTACTAAGGCTGTCAAGAAAGCACTTGCTGATGCTGAATCAGACCATTTGATGTCTACTCAACTCACAAGTCCTTATTCAGATGACTATGAAGATGAGGAGGAAGACGACTTCTTTGATGAAGATGAAGAAGACTACATCATCAATCGTTCTCGTAGTAATTCAATCAGTCAACAACAACAACAAATGATTCGTGGCAAGTTAGGACCTGTCCAAAGTCACGACATGTCTTACAAGTACAGTAACACAGGTCGTCCCTATCATAACGTGCCTGGTATGAACCTGTCTCCTTTGCCTCGTTCCAATAACTATCATTATTACCCAGCCTCACCACCACCATCCAATCCTTCGTCGCCTACAAGTTCCTCTTCGCGCGTTCCTAGTAGCTCTGGATGGCTTCGTAGTGATAGTGGCCATGCTTATTCAGATATGTCATTGCTTGATTATCACCCAGATAGTCCTCAGCATTATCTCTTGACCACAGGACGTTCTCAATCTCATTCAGCAGCCAGTGGTAATAATACAAGACCTACTTTACCTATCAATCAAAACCGTCTTCGGTCACAGAGCAGTCCAAATATCATGAAGAACAATACACCCATGCCCATGATGACTATCTCTACCTCTTCTACCTCAACACATCAAGAGAAAATACCTCAAGTGCCTATGATGCGCCACCACAATCATAAGCCTGCTCCACTTGACTTATCACGTCCATCCAAGCTGGAAGCAGCTCAAATGATTCGTTCTGTTGCTTCTACCCCACGTTTGACTGACATTGCACTTGCTCATGCAGGATTGCCTCCTTCTCCCGGAACTATCAAAATCAAACTCAACTTCAATGATGGCATTTACGTGATTGTGGCCAATCATGAAGTCACTTTTTTCGAATTAATGGAAAGAGTGGACAAAAAGATTCGCTTGGTAGCCAATCTTAAACAGACTGATTTACTTCGACTCAAATACCAAGATGAAGATGGTGATTTCATCACTATCAATTCTAATGACGATGTTCAAATGGCCTTTGAAAGTCGTGGTATTCATAACACTGTCAATTTGTTTATCAATCTTTAAAAAAGTTCCTTTCCTTACACATCTCCCTTGCCACTCTTTTGATTTATACACCGCATTTCCAGTATTCCCCCCCTATATATAATTCATCACACACACAATTATATACATTTTCTTTCTTTCTTTGTATGTTACCTTATGTTTTATAGTTTTTTTTCTGTACATATTCCTTTCGTTTCTTTATATTCCCCCATTTTTGTGATATTACTTTCCTTTCTTACACTCTTTATATATAATAAAATTGTGATTTTTTTTCCAAAGTTTAACGGCGAAACAAAAACCCTTTTTTGTGATTTGATTTGAAATTCTGATTTGAGGAAAAAAGATTTCCCTTGTAAAATAGTCCTCTTAAATGAATTTGATCTATAATTTAGTTTCTCTTTTTTTTTTCTTATTTCTTGTATTATCTGATGGAACCAGCGAGACGTGTGTTATCAAACACATCTACAAGAAGCTATTTAGAGAAAGAGCTTATTTTGTCTTTGGATAATGAAGGGCCAATGATTGGCCCAAATCTAGAGACGATGGATACACATCATCAAGAAGATCGAGACACTATTGTAGAAAAGACACAGAATTTTTGGTGGAAAATGTCCCAAGACAAGACATTAGACCCTAAACAACTTCCCCCAATAAAAAAAAATATCATTTTATTGGTAGTTGCAATTAGTGGATCCATGTAAGTCAAATGATTGATGTTGGCTATGCATTTATATTATGTGTAGATCACCCGTATCTTCTACTCTTTATGTAAGCATATACGCATCTATATGCATCTTTTTAACTGTGTGTATGTATTATAGTATCCAGCTCTTGTTACAATGCAATATGCTCTTCATACTACTGCCACTGCCATGAATGCTTCTTGTAAGTCATTGCCGGTACTATGGATAGGTATTAACCTTATATTTGATCAGTATCTATATTTACCTTTTTCACGGCTTTTTTTGTAAGCAATACACATTCTGTATATTTTAACTTATTATTAAATAGCCGCTGGTGTGGGCCACATTTGGTGATCGATTTGGTAAATAGAAAAAAAAAGATAAATCATTTCTAAATATTTCTATGTAGGGAGAAGACGTATTTATATCATCTCATTCTTTATTGCATTGCTTGGCTCTATTTGCTGTGCATTATCTGTCAATGCAGAAATGTTTATTGTGTTTAGAGCATTTAGTGCAATTGGCTCTTCTTCTGTAAGATTCTAGACACACTATGATATTGAACTCACTTATTTTTTTTTGTAAGGCCATGTCAATGGGTGCAGGTACTATTGCTGATATATTTGAACCTCATGAAAGAGGGAAAGCATTTGCTTATTATACCTGTGGTCCTCTTTTGGGGCCTGCTATTGGGTAAGTAACTAGAAAAAAGGTACATTGAATCCAATTTTTTGTTTGAATAGACCCATTGTAGGCGGCTATTTGAATCAAGGTTTAGGTTGGAGAAGCAATTTCTGGTTTTTGTCCATCTTTATTCTCTTTCTTTGGTTAGGTATCCTCTTTTTATTACCAGAGACATGGAGAGCAACTGAAAAAGTAAGCAACGACAGTGAAGATCAAAAAACAAAAAAGAGAAATTTTGTAAATCCAGTGGGTGCACTTAAATTATTATTGTATCCTAATATCGCATTGACAGTTGCATTTACAAGTATCTTGTAAGTTTGCTGATGAATAGACAAGAGAGATTGATAAAAAAATAGATTCTTTGCTCTTTATTTAAACAACACGACATTTACTAGAACTTACACCTTGCAATACGGATTTGATTCTGGTATTGTAGGTATTTGCTATTTACCCAATGCAGCAGGTTCTATGTTGGGTGGTATTTTAGGTGGTCGCATGTCTGATAAAGTGTACAACAAAAGCTTAAATAAGGCAAAGGCCAATAACCAAGAGATATATCCAGAAATGCGTTTAGGTAGCTTTTTGTTCTACAGTATGATCTTGTTACAACTGGTTGCTTTTATTGCTTACGGTTGGTGCCTTGAAAAAAACGTTCATTTTGCTTATGGTCTTGTGTGTCAATTCTTTAGTAAGTTTCATTCTTTGAAATTCCATAGGCTTATTGTTTGCATATAGTCGGTTTTGCCTTGATGTTTCCAAACGTCACTCTCAATGCTTATATGGTAGATTGTTTTCGAAAGCAAGGTGCTTCTGTCACAGCATGTAACAACTTTGCAAGATATATTATGGCTGGCATTGGTTCTCTTATTTCTACTGACATTAATAATGCAATGGGATCAGGCGTTCTATTTACATTTTGTGGTGCCCTCTTGTTGATCTTTTCATTTGGTCTAATCATAGTCAAAAAATATACCCATAAATGGGCAGCACTTCGAGCAAACCAAGCTGCATAAAAATAAGCCACGATAGAGACAAACCTGTCACAGGCTTCATGTTTAAAAAATCAATGCCCTTTTTCCTTTTTTCAAACTCTTTTTTTTCTCTCTCTATTTCCTATTGTTTATATGGCAGACCAACAGACACAAGTGGATAACAATGCTATCCAGGAAAACCAATTTGTTATTATAGAAATGCCAAGTGGCAATGCTAAAATTGTGAATTTAAAACCAAACACGTAAAAATATAGACCCCTCCGTCTTATACTATTCATTTTTTGACACTTTTTGTTTAGTAATGTAAGTTTAGGTAAATTTGGTACATTCAAGTCAGATTATCTTATTGGTAAACCATGGGGTTTATCATATGAGATTATCGGTAAAAAAGGTGAAATTCAGCCTGTGCGTCATGTATCCAAGCATGAAAGTATTGGTAAAATATACACATACACACATAAATATACATGCTGACACAGTACAGAGGAAACCGATGCCAATAATCAAACCATCATTGACAATGGCTCAGTGCAGAAATTATCGCAGGAAGAAGTCCTCAAGTTAAAAGAAAAGGGACTAAAGGGTGAACTAGCAACCGAGGAAATTATCAAGATGATGGTTGATTCTCACTCTGAATTTGAAAAGAAAACTGAATACTCTAAAGCCAAATATATTGCGCGCAAAAAGAAGAAGTTCATGAAAGTTTTTACACCTATTCGTCCTACACTCAACTCGATTACGGATTACTTTTTCACCAAGAATCCAGACAAGATCAAGAATCTTCGTATTGATACACTTTCTCAGCTTTTGAGTTTAGGAAATATCCATGCTAACTCAAAATTGCTTGTGATTGACGATACACAGGGTCTCATTGTGTCTTCTCTTCTTGAGCGTATGGGTGGATTTGGTCAACTTGTTGCTCTTCATGAAGGTGATTTCCACAACTATGATATTTTACGTTACATGAATTTCCCCAAGAATATTCAGAATATTTTACACACTGTTCCATTTGCTTTAGTTGATCCATCTATTCCAGAAGGTAACCAACATATCTATAAGATATATACTAATCATGTAGAAACCTTTGAGGCATTATCCGACGAAGCCTTTGCTGCGCTAGGTACAGATCAAAAAAGAGCTTATATTCGACGAAAAACATCTTGGGAATACAAAGTCAACTCAAGGAAGCTTTTGTATGAAGGCAATTTTGACGGCTTAATTATATCTTCCAGCTACCAACCAGAAACGATTCTCAAGGAACTCAGTCAATATCTTTCTGGATCTCGACCTGTGGTTGTGTATAGTTTTAGTAAAGAAGTCTTATTGACAGCAGCTTATTGGATGCGTAGAAGCAAAGATTTCTTAAATGCTGATATTACAGAAAGCAGTTTACGTGAATATCAAGTCTTGCCCGGGCGTATGCATCCTCATATGATGATGAGTTGTGGTGGTGGTTATCTTTTGTCTGGTCTTCGTGTCATTGATTGTCCTTATGATCCTTCACTCAAAAGAACAGATAGTAATGATAGACGTACCAAGAAGAAGAAGATAACTGTGCAAGAACAAGTCACAGTAAACGATCAAGAGGAACAAAGCAAGGAATGAGACAAAGTTTGTAAAACGGCCACATGTAATTGCCCTTAAAACAAGCACTTTTTCGCCCTCCGCATAGAAAAAAAGTGACGATGAATTTATCGGTTGTCAAAATAAAAGTTTTCGTTCTCTCCCCCTTTCTGTTTTTCTCTCTCTCTCTCTCTCTTTTTTTCTCTCTCTTTATATATACACATCTATTAACGATGGCGCCTCAAATGATGGTAAATAGCACTAGACTTGCAAGACACGAAAAAGAAAGCGAAAAAAAAAGAAAAAAGACAAGAAGAAAAATGACGCGTTCATCATCATCATCATCTATGCAACTTGAGCTTTCTTTTCGTGTTCTGATGACAAGCTTGACTAACATATGTTCCTTAGCAACCACAAATCATTCTTTTAAAAGAAGGTACAGATACTTCTCAAGGTAAAGGACAACTCCTTTCCAACATCAATGCCTGTGCTGCTGTTGTCGATACTGTCAGAACCACATTGGGTCCCCGAGGTATGGATAAATTAATGGTTGACAGTCGTGGCCAAGTCACTATCTCCAATGATGGTGCTACTATTATGAAGTTGCTCGATATTGTTCACCCTGCTGCAAAGACATTGGTCGACATTGCTCGTTCTCAAGATGCTGAAGTAAGTTTGTAAGAAAGTAAAAAAGAGAGTGGGTCACTTATCCCCTATTGTCAGGTTGGTGATGGTACCACAAGTGTTGTCTTACTTGCTGGTGAATTGTTGAAGGAAGTAAAGAGCTATATTGAAGAAGGCGTTAGTCCTCATGTGATTATCAAAGGATACAGAGCTGCTGCTCGTTTAGCTATCAACAAAGTAAAGGAATTGGCTATCAAGATTGACAAGAACAATGAAACGTAAGTCTAAAGAAGCAGGACAGGTATTGATTTGATTTAATTGATTGGCTTTATAGTGAATTCCGTGATTTACTTTCCAAGTGTGCAGCTACTGCCATGAACTCCAAGTTGATTTATTCTCAAAAAGACTTTTTCACCAAGATGGTTGTTGATGCTGTCATGTTGCTTGATCAAGAAAGCTTGAATGAACGTTTGATTGGTATTAAGCGTGTTCCTGGTGGTGCCATGCAAGACTCCTTGTTGGTCAAGGGTGTTGCTTTCAAAAAGACATTTGCCTATGCTGGTTTCGAACAACAACCCAAATGCTTCAAGAACCCCAAGGTATTGTGTCTCAATGTCGAACTCGAACTGAAGGCCGAAAAAGACAATGCTGAAGTCCGTGTTGAACAAGTCTCTGAATACCAAGCCATTGTTGATGCTGAATGGCAAATCATTTTCCAAAAGTTAGAGGCCATTGTTGCCAGTGGTGCCAAGGTCGTGTTGTCCAAGTTGCCTATTGGTGATTTGGCTACCCAATATTTTGCTGACCGCGATATCTTTTGTGCTGGTCGTGTTGCTAAGGACGATATGGACCGTGTTGTTCAAGCTGTGGGTGGTGCTGTTCAATCCACAACATCTGATTTGCGTCCTGAACACTTGGGTCAATGTGAATCCTTTGAAGAAAGACAAGTAGGTGGTGAACGCTTCAACATCTTTGAAGGTTGTCCTCAAGCCAAGACTTGTACTTTGATCCTCCGTGGTGGTGCTGAGCAATTCATTGCTGAAGTTGAGCGATCTCTTCATGATGCTATCATGATTGTCAGACGTGCTATCAAGAACAACTTGGTTGTTGCTGGTGGTGGTGCTACTGAAATGGAACTCTCTAAATACCTTCGTGTTCATTCTCGTACCATTGAAGGTAAACAACAACTCATTATTGGTGCCTTTGCAAAGGCATTTGAAGTGATCCCAAGACAATTATGTGATAATGCTGGTTTTGATGCCACTGATATCTTAAATAAGCTTAGAATGAAGCATGCACAAGGCCATGTTTGGTACGGTGTTGATATCAACAATGAAACAATTGCCGATAATTTCGAAGCTTTTGTATGGGAACCTGCTCTTGTCAAGACAAATGCTATTGCTGCTGCCACTGAAGCAGCCTGTTTAATCTTGTCTGTTGATGAGACCATTAAGAATGCTCAAAGCGAAAAACCACAGGCTGGTTTGCCTCGTGGTGGTGGTGGTCGTGGTAGAGGTGCTATGAGACGATAGTTTTGTTCTTTTTTCTTGTCTCTCTCTTTTTTTTTCTGCATATATGTAATTCTCATAAAAAAATTCATTCCCTAAACAATAAAGTTGTTTAACAATTAAAAGTATTTTAAGGTGCTTTGTAAATGAACTTTTCTCTATCTATTGTTGAAGCGTTGTCATTAGGATTTGTATTGTCATGAGGAGGAGGAGGAGGAGGAGGATATAAAAACCAAAGGAAAAAAAGGAAAGATATTGGTATATGTAAATCATTCTTTTCTTTTCTCTCTTTTTTTCTCTCCAGTATGGTGAAAGAGCAATCTACCCACTGTTTTAAGAGTGACCATGCCTCTACTTCAACTTCCACTCCTCCTCCAAGTGTCCCAAAAATACCTCGTCCTTTAAATAGTTTCATGATCTTTCGTCTTGAAAAGCAGCGTGAAATTTTAGCGCAATGTCCTGGTGCCAATCATTGTGACATCTCTAAAATTGTGTCTAAATGGTGGAGTGAATTAGCACCTAAAGAAAAGCAAGTTTATATTAAACAAGCCGAGACAAACAAGTTGAATCATAAGAAAAAGTAAGATATTACTGCAGACATATAAGATATTTATTCTGTGGCTAGATATCCAGACTACAAGTATAATCCAAACAGACGTCGGGATGGTAAAGGCAAAAGAACGTATAAGACTCGTCCTAAAAACGAGATGATTGCTCGTGATTTCGACAAGAAGCAACACTTACTCTCGCTTTATCATCATAAGAAAGTTTATGCTTTACTTGACAAGAAAGAAAAAGAACAAATGCTTAATCTACTCGAACTCAAAGTGAACAATGGCAAGAGACCATGCGATATTATTGCTGAAAACCAAGCAGAGATGGAAAAGACAAGCCCTGAAATTCCTTTGTTTACTCAGCATGATCTATTGCCAACCATAAATGAGCATGGCTTATATTATACCAATTCTTTTTCGACAGTTACTGCTGACACTGCTTCTTTGTCTTCTTCTTCTTCTTCGCCTCTCTTTTATTGGCTTCCTGATCAATATCCGCTTTATGACTATGGTCTAGCTAACCAAAACCTCTACAACTTTTACGAAAATTGCAATGCTTTAGATGAAGCTGATCAAATTCTTCAGACCATCAATTTCAGCCAATATCTTGCACCAGAGTAATGCGTTCAAATTTCTTTGTTTCTTTTTAGAAAGGTTTGTATCTTGAAATATATATAATTGTGGCATAGACAATGATCTTTCTATCAATATAAATAGATCTTTTATTTATTTATTTATTTATTTGACAAATAAAGCATGTCTAGGCTGTAATTGATTATTCCTTTTTTCCCCCTCTCTAGGAAACATTCTATCAAGTTGAAAAGTAGGTACTCTATACATTTTTACAATTCATAGTTATATTTTTACTTTTACTTTTATAAAGCAAACACTTGTCTGTACATTATGCAACCAAAGACGCCTTGTTTGAGTTTGAAATACGGTGTTGTCAAAATTGCTTGTCCTGATCCAAAAATCAATTTTTTTAGAAGGTAAACTCTCTTTTGATCAAATCAAGAAAATTGGCTATTTTTGCTACTATTATTAAATACACTTTTTTTTTCTGTTTAAATCTAAGGATATCAATACAGGTTTGTAGGCGATGATGATAATATCGACGTATCATACAGACAAGACGGGGAATAAAATGCGTCTTTTTCTGGAGAGGGTGTTACCACTTCTTCTATAGAATCCCAAAGGGCTTCCTTTATATCAAGCCTTGCAAGTACTTGAGCATCCTGAAACAGTTCAATGTCTATATTCGATACTTGTAGCCGTGCTTTTTTAATACGATGATGCAGTTGTGCACTTGCTTCTAATGCTGCCATATCCTTTTGATGATGTGTTAAAGTGGGTTCTGTTGTTGCTCGGCGAATACTTAAGGGTGACTTGAGTTTTCTGATATCCATTAAAGGCGTAGACCGACTTTTTGAATGAAATAGAGTGGGCATCAATGAAGGTGTGGTTATATCTCGAATATAAATCTTGATGATTTGATCAGGATATTCAACTGCAATACGACTATAGATCTCTAGATCAATTTCACCTGAATCTCCCACCAAAATAAAACGACGCTGGGGGAAATCATGAAGAATTTTAAGGATAGCATCTCGTTTTGCCTGTCCTGGTGTTTCTACTAAGCGACTGATGAGTTTGCCATCATCTCTCAAGTGCATTGAACCTGGAGGGAACCGAGCATCTTTTAGGAATTTGTCCAGCATAGGCATCAATTGAAATGGACTATTGGAAACATAATGAAATGAAGCACCTTGTGTATACTAATGTATGAATGTTAATAGAGTTCACAGTCATAGGCTTGTTTACCCATGTCATATACACATCAGCCATGCCTGATACATCTTGTGGTGCTTCAAAAAAGGTTTTGGAGAGTACAGTACGTGCACCAGATAGAATACGGGTATCTTTAATGGTATCATCAATATCACTAATGATAGAAACACCCTTCTGTTCAATCAAATTGACAATGCCATAATTAGGCATGAATTTGTGATGAGTGTCTGTAGATACAGACTGAACACGAACCAGCCTTGGATTGTCTGCCCAATTTAGAATTGTGTCATGAGGCACAAAAAATTGGCCCGATAAAAATCCAGACCCTTCCGTGATAAGGTGAATACCAGAGCAAGAGGTAGGATCTTCCAGCGAGTCTAATTGGCTATTGATAGAATCCATCAACAGGTTCATCATTGCTTGTTCTAGTTGACTCTGCTGTTCTGATTGATATGCTTCCAATGAGATGGTGCCAATAGCCTGGATATGAAATGGCTTATGGCGTTTGTTGTTGGCTAGGAAATACTTGAAACGCTGCTCAAACATGTGTGAAGCATTCGTATCGGTCGAAAATTTGCCTGCTACACTTTTAGTAAGACTCATCATCATTTTCTGCTTGGTAGCTGAACTGTTATGCGATAATGCCCATCCCTTGACATAAACAATCCATTGACTAGTGTCTATTGAACTATTAAATTCAGAGTATACATGTATAGCATACCAGAAGGATTTCTTTTGGCATAAGTAGGAAACAATAGACATTCTCGGCTCATTGTTTCCATTTTATACAAATAAGAAAAAAAAAAAAAGTAGAGAAAAGGGAAAATAGATAACAAATAAATAAAATATAAATAGGGTTTCACGATACATAAAAATAAGACTTTTATTGCTTATTGTTGGGTGTTATTTTCTTGATTGTACCAACCTGACAATGATTCACCTAACAAACACAATGAGTCTTTTTTTTTTTTTTTTTTTTTTTTTTTACCTTGGTTGCAAATCTTAAAGAGCAAAGACTTTCACCAAAATGTTCTACAAGTGGTGATACATTCACAAACATAAGAGTTTTACAATTACCACCTAAACAATGAGTATACAGTTCAAACACATATACGAAGTTACCAAGTGAATTTCTTAGTAAATAAGTTAATTTTGAATTTCGATAAGGTATATGACCTCCTTCTTTGTTGTTCACTAATGCATGAATTACATCACCCAGACAACTTAGACTTTTGTTGATAGCCTGTGTTTCCTTGAGTCGATCACCTACTGAACCAGACATAGACAATCGTTCGGATCCTGCCAAATCAATCAAATTCAAAATGCCTGTTGTCTGTTCCCCTGTGGTTGTGTTCTCACCCGTCAATCGGAGTGTAAATACACTATGGCTTCGAGAAGAACGCTCATTCAGATTGGTTGCACCAGTAGCTCGGTTTTGAGATGCTTTTCTTAACATAGACTTGACTTTGGAAGGTGAATCCAAAATGACTATATTGTTTTTCATTATGAGTCTTTGGTTTTTATGTGTGTGTGTGTGTGTGTGTGTGTGTGTGTGTGTATTGTACCTGTAGTCATGTCAGTCACAGTTGTCTTTCCATTCTTTTCATGGTGAATATCATGCTTCACTTTGCCATAACTAGCAGCATCACCCAATAAATCATGGATAGTCTCATTGTATATTTCCAAAAATTGACCTTCCATTGTATAGTGCCAGCCAAGTTGCTTTAGTTGTTGAGCTACTCGATAGATCTGATTGACTGCACGGGGTATCATGCCTGCTGTCTCTTCTGAGGGTGAAGAAGGACCTTGCATCGTAAATGTCTTACCACTGCCTGTTTGACCATATCTATTCAGAGCATGAGTCATAATAGAGTATATATTAGTCACATACGCAAAAATGCAAACATTGAATCCATCCAATGCAGATTGGACGAGTTGTGAAATCTCTTCAAAACAATCCTTTTGTGTAGAAACAGGACTAAATACACGATCAAAGGTAAATGTGTAGGATTTGGTCGATGTCTTGCCAAGGGTGGAAGACACTTGCTCTGTTAATTCCATACTTTCATCATCTTCTCCAAAGAATCGTATACTAGCTAAGGCTGAATCATCCAATCCAGGTCTAACTCGACAAAACACGCGAATGTTTCCTTTGAGTTCCTGTAGTTTATCATGGTCTTTTCTTCTTGCTTGTTCATGTTCGATAATGGCTCGTTCTAGATCCCTTGTTAGATCTAATCTCTGTTGTATTGTCTCTGACAGTGCATGCGATTGTTGTTCTGCTTCTTCTAAAGCCCTTTGTTTACTGTTCTTTTTCATACGCTTCTCTCTTAGACTAGCATCTGCTTGAGCATAAGACGATTCGATGCGTTGTTGTGTAGCCTTAAGTGACTGATGTTCTACTCTTTCTTGTTCTAATGCCTGCAATGTCTCTTTTGAACGCTTTTCTAATGTCTCTAGTTCTTGCAGAAATCCATCTAATCTGGATCGATGTCTATCGTTCTGTAAAATAAGGTCTTTGTTCTTTAGAGCAAATTTGTCATGAACACGTTGAACTTCTTGCTCATGCCGCTCTTGGGTTGTCTACGACTATACGTCAATAGATTTGTTTGTTTGCTTGTATCTACCTTGATATTGTTCTCTAAATCTCTCATTTTTTGTAAAGCTTGATCCAATAATGATTCTGTACTCAAGACAGTAGATTGGGCATCATGATTCAATTTTTCAATTTCATTCACTAAAAGAACTATGATCTATCTCTCTTTTTTTTTAGTCTGTATATATATATACCTTCTTCACCTGTCTTTTCTAATAGGGACTGGAGCTGATTTATTTTAGCTTTTGGATCGAGATGAGTATTGGAACGAAAATTAGGCTTTGGTTTGGTGACAACAGGTCTATCTATAGAGGATCGTGAACTACTAGACGATCTGTAAGGCACAGAAGGTCTTTTGGCTGGAGATGGTTGTCTTTTATCAGCGGAACGACTGGCTATTGTTGACTTGACAGGAATACGAGGCCCTTTGTCTGTTTTTTGTCTTTTTGCATTGGTTTCTGTCGAACTCTTTCTCTTCAAGTTGGTATTGTTCATCGTTAAGAAAAAAAAAGAGATGCTTGAATATCAATTGAGGTTCCGCTCAGGTAAAAAAAAAAAAAATAACGCGTTAGTAGGCTCCACAACAAGCATGGTTTGACCTATCTTATTTCTTTGGCTTTTTTTTTGTTCTTCTTTACAAGTGACGCGTCAAAGAATTATTATCGTATTATCAAACACGTTTAGTTGGATATATACCTTTCGTTTCTTATACTGAATGGTATTGTATTTGGGTGGCTGAGCTTACACTTGAAAAATTATTTTTCGGGGGGCAAAAGGAGCAACCCAAGTGTATCTTATTTTTTTTTCTTTCTTTTTTAGTTTCGTTGATAATGTCTACTACAGAGGAATTGCAACACTTTGTCTTGACGACACTTGACAAGTCCAACACAATTGAGGATTCCAAGGACTTGACCTTTCAAGGTCAACCTATTGATCAACTTGCTTTGTTGGGTGCCCTTAACAGTTTAAAGTCCAAAGAGGTAACCAAAAAAGAAAAAGAGATCAAATCAATATGTATATATATATATATATTTATAAAAGTATAGATGGTTGATTTTACTCCTATTGAACGTATCTTTTGGGTCTTGACTGAAGAAGGTCAACAACTTGCTAAGGATGGTAGTCACGAAGCCCGTGTTTTTGAAGCTATTCCTGCTGGTGAAGAAGGTCTTCCTATTGCTGAACTCCAGGTAAAGTATAGAAAGAAGCATTTTTCAATCGCTAAACTTTTATCTCAGGCCAAGTTTGGTGCTTCTGCTAAAATGGGTCAAGGTAAAGCTTTCAAGAACAAATGGATTTCAAAAAAGGGTGCCAACTTGGTTCGTTTGGTGGATCAAATTGTCGATGAAACACAAAGAGATTTGAAAGAAATAGAAGCTACTGGTACTCTCAAGGACGCTAAGACACTTGCTGAATTAAAAAAGAGAACCTTGGTGGATAAACAGTGAGTCATTTTTTTTGTATGCGCGCGGACACTTAAATTTAATATCTATGATAGAAAAACCACCTCTTACAAAGTAACAAAGGGCCCTGATTTCTCTTTGGAAATTAAGAAAGAGGCTACTGATATTACTTCTGATATGCTTCAATCGTAAGTTATGCGTAAATAAGATTGTGTGCTGATATGTCTCTTGTAGTGGTGAATGGAAGAATGCTACTTTTAAAAAGTACAATTTCGAGGCTACAGGTGGTGTGCCTCCAGGTGGTCATCTTCATCCTTTGATGAAGGTGCGTCAAGAGTTCCGTGAAATCTTTTTTGAGATGGGTTTTGAAGAAATGCCTACCAATTGTTTTGCTGAGTCTAGTTTCTGGAACTTTGATGCTCTTTTCCAACCTCAACAACATCCTGCTAGAGATGCTCATGATACTTTCTTCTTGAAAGGTAAATATGATACAGTCTGACGCATTTTGCTCATCATGATTAGATCCTGCTACTTCTGACCGTTATCCTCGCGATTTGATGGAAAAGATCAAGGTAACTCACGAACATGGCGGTGATACTGAATCCATTGGTTACAACTACACATGGAAAGAAGAAGAAGCTCAAAAATTGATTTTACGTACACATACAACAGCCGTCAGTTCTTATATGCTCTACAAACTCTCTGAAGAGACCAAAAAGACAGGCGAGTTCCGTCCTGCCAAATACTTTTCGATTGATCGTGTCTTCCGTAACGAATCTGTCGATGCCACTCACTTGGCTGAATTCCATCAAGTTGAAGGTGTGATTGCCGATAAGAACTTGACATTGGGTGACTTGATTGGTTTCATGGATGTCTTTTTCAAAAAGATGGGTATGGACAAGATCCGTTTCAAGCCTACCTATAACCCTTACACTGAACCCTCTATGGAAATCTTTTCTTACCATGAAGGCTTAAAGACTTGGGTTGAGATTGGTAACTCTGGTATGTTCCGTCCTGAAATGTTGCTTCCTCTTGGATTGCCTCCTGATGTACGCGTTATTGCTTGGGGTCTTGGTCTTGAACGTCCTACCATGATCAAGTATGCTATTTCTAATATTCGTGATCTTTTAGGTCATAAGGTCAGTATTGACATGATCAAGGATTACCCTATTTGTCGTTTAGACAAGAAGATGGGTAAAGAATTGACAGGCCTAAGTCAAGATTGATAAATAAAAAAATAAAGTGTTGTAAATTTTAGATGAAGTGACTCTTCTTTTTCCAAACCCATGTCTTTTCGTCTCTTTGCTACTCCTCTGTTAAAGCAATCTTGTTTGAGTCATTCGCTTAACAAGAGTCTAAGAGTAAAGCATGTTGTGCCTTCATTTGTATTTCAAAAGCATCAACATCAATGTACAACTGTAGAGAAGAAGAAAGAGCGCATTGTGTACCATAACTGGCTTGATCATTTACCTGCTAAAATAGCCCCTTATGCATTTTTAACTCGTATTGACAAGCCTATTGGTACCTGGTTACTATTTTGGCCTTGTGGTAAGGGGTTCTTATGGCCATCATGATGAGGGACGCTAATCACAAATTAGCCTGGAGTATCTCAATGGCATCGTATCATATGGATGGATCTGCTCTCGATGCAGCTAAAATGATGGCTTTGTTTGGCACAGGTGCCTTAATTATGCGTGGTGCAGGATGTACTATTAATGATTTATGGGACAGAGACATTGACGACAAAGTAGAGAGAACCAAGATTCGACCGATCACTTCAGGTGTCATTCGTCCTTCACAAGCCATTGCTTTCCTTGGCCTTCAATTGTCTGCTGGTTTAGCTGTATTGACCCAACTCAACATGTACAGCATTGCATTAGGAGCTAGCTCTCTTTCCTTGGTTGTCACGTATCCCTTAATGAAGCGTATCACGTATTGGCCACAAACTGTCCTTGGTCTTGCTTTTAATTGGGGTGCTCTCTTGGGTTGGTCTGCCATGATAGGTTCATTGGATTTAGCTGTTGTGGGCCCTCTTTATGTTGGTGGTGTCTGTTGGACATTGGTCTATGACACCATCTATGCGCATCAAGACAAAAAAGACGATGTCAAAGTAGGTGTCAAGTCAACTGCTTTACGATTTGGGCAAAAGACACCTGAATGGCTTGCTGGATTTTCATCCGTGTTTGTAGGCATGACCGCTTTATCTGGTTATATGAATGATCAGGGATTACCCTTTTATGCCATCAGTGTGATGGGTACAGCTGCTCATTTAGCTTGGCAATTAAGGACTGTGAATTACAATAGCCCTGCTAGTTGTTGGTCCAAATTCAAGAGTAATACTTGGACAGGGGCTATTTTATGGTCTGGTATTGTAGCAGATGCTGCTCTTTGTTAGAAATGATAATAAAAAAAAGTTTATTGGTAATTGGGAGGATAGCCATAGGGTTCTTGTCTGTTAGACAATGGGGGAGGATAACCGTGTTGATTTGATGGATAGCCTTCTGTGGATGGGGGTGGAGGATAGCCATGTTGATTCGATGGAGGAGGATAACCTTCCGTGGATGAAGAAGGAGGAGGATAGCCTTCTGTTAATGAAGGTGGAGGATATGGTTGAGAGGGAGGATAACCAGATGAAGAAGAAGAGGAAAGAGGAGGAGGAGGATAACCTGTGTTGTTGTTACTGGGCGGGTAGGCAGGATGAGGATAGTCATGAGAAGAATGAGAAGGCGATATAGGTGGATAAGTAGAGAAACCGCCTGGTTGAGGATAATTAGAAGGCGAACTAGGAGGATAACCACCACCACCAGTAGATGAAGGGTAGCCAGTAGGTGGAGGATAGGTCGAGTTGGGCACGCTGGAAGCAGGAATTGGTTCAGGAAAAGCAGATGGAGGAGGAGGAGGAGGAGGATGATGATAACCTGCGCTAGCATTCTTGGGCGGTAAAGGAGGAGCATGGCCTGGTTGAGCAGGTGGAGGGGAAGTAGGTGTACCACCATAGAAGGATCCATATTGTGCCAAAACAGGATCATGACGAGAATCGCCAGGACCATTGGTAGTGGAAGAAGGAACTGTGTTATTGCCTACACCAGCAATCTTGCTATGTTCAGGTATTTGCTTTAATTCAGGTGGTACACCAGGTTCTGCACCATAACCTAGTCTAGGCTGACCAAATCCTTCTTTCTTATGCAGAGGAAGTGAAGTAGCAGCCAAATTAAGTGCACCTTCAAATTGTTGATAGGGTTCAAATTGCCATAGTTGATTCAAGTTGTCTGTGTCTTTACGCTTATATAACAAGACTTGGGCACCTCCTTTAGCACTATCACCCTAACCATATAATGAGATTGTTTATATAAATATAAACACTTACTCTGATATCGAGTACAAGACTTGGGTATTCCTTGGAGCAAATAAAGCCTTGATCATAAATCCACTAAACATACGACAGTCAATAGTTTTAATTGAATTCTAATACTTACTTCTTGTGATTGTTTATTGGCTTTCATCTTTTTCTGAACAATGATTTTGTCTTTTCTAAAAGCACCTAGGCTTTGTTGATAACAATAGAGGATAAGACATACTTACTTGAACTAATATCCAAAGCTATATCATAGTATGAATGACATGATGTAGAATGAATCAACTTACCATGACCCGATTTCTTATTGATTAGACGGCCATGATCAAATGACCATAATCTGCAGTTCTATAAATAACCCTTTCTTTTCTTATTCAATGACTTACTGGTTATCACTGTCTTGAAACTTTTGAGGCCAAACAATGATGTTGGCATCTTCCTAACAACAATCATAAGCATCTCATTATAACAAAAAAAAAAAAAAAGGACTTTACTTTTGTTTGTCCATCATAAACATCAAGTGCAAACCCGTGTTTTCTGGACAAAATATAAAAATGGCCTTGTGGAAACATAGCGAGAAAAAATAAAGAACAGAGAAGAAAAAATGATTAATACACAAGCATTTACAAGAATAGATATTCCACCAATGGCATTGTTTTAAGGCGCAGTTTATTGTCTTGAGGCTTTACGTAAATACACCACAAAAAAGATGTCATTGGCTTTTGTGGCTGTTATCCTTGATAAAGAATTTACTTGCCATTGGACCTAGGACAAAGCACCCAATGATGCTTTTTTTAGGCACCTTAGTCATGATCTCTTGAGAGCTGTTGTGGCCTACTGCTGATGTCATAGTTCGAACGTATATATTTATATATGATGCTTTTTATATTACATGCGACGTTAACATCTCGGTTCTAATAGTTAAAAAAAAAAAAAAGAAATAAGAATAGAAGCATTCAGCAGGCCTACTTTCTTGGTTGCTTGAACGATGCTTTTTCTTTCTTTCTATATGTGTCACAAGTTGTTTAGCTTAAAATTAATGACAAATGTACGCTTTTTCCTATTTACCTGTGGTTGCATAGACAGACATTGTCAACCCTTCCATTACAGTGACAGCAGGTAACAATCGTTTCGAATTCATCCACGGGAATCACAATGGCATGTTCAGTAATAGCTTGTTGTTCTTTCTGTTTATGAAATAATACAGTTAGTTATTCCACGGATATAAAAAAATGATTGCTTGCCCTTACTGGTACAGGCGTGTAGTCTTTATAGCTTCCTTTTGAACCAGCAGAGCCATAGGCGACTGTTGTTCTTTGTGGATCATCATGTCTTAAATCTCCTTCAACAAATTGACGTCTGTATTCTCTTCTCGACCTTTTTCTTCACTGAGCAGAAGACACATGAGCCAGCTTGAACCTTTCATTTTTTTGTTTGACCTAGAACGTTATAATATCACGTTTTGCTTTTGTATACTTGATTATTAGCAAAGAGAAAAAGAAAGCTTATCAAAGTAGAGAGTACGCCTAAAAAGAAAATTGGTGTCTGAAACATCGAACTCTCCTTTTGCATGACATTCGTTGCTTATCATGTCCAAAGCTTATCCTTTTGGCTTTAAGAATGACCTTTATTATAGCAAGACTGATTCTTAAAAACTTTTTGAATCAGATAGTATAAAGAAAAGTACTCATTTAGTGAGCAATATGTACTAAAAAGGATTTCTTTTCTTCCAATTACAGTGTACAATGAACTTTGAATGCAGATTTGAAAACAAAGCTCAAGTTGAGTCACCTTTTCTGTCTCAGTAAACTCGTTTTCTTTTTACTGGAAGCACCTAGACATGGCCTTGCCTGATTTCGGTGGGATCAGACTTACATTGGGTCATTCCAAAAATTTTCTGATTGAGTTTTTTTCATCACGAACCTCCGTGAATCCCCCATGGGTCAAAAACATAAATTTCACATAACAGCCAAACCAATGATACCATTCGATTGTTTGGCTAAAAAAAAACATGCTTTAAATGAAAAAAAGAGGCCATTTTAGTGGTCTGGTTGTCGAATAATGATGGATCAAAGAATAGTGCATTTAAGCTGTGTTTTGAGCAGTTTTACTCTAGATACCATATAAAGTACGCTCTCAATTGATCTCTCTAAGGCACCTTGTGTTTTTTTGAGTGCTAGAAAACATGGAGAGACAGAAAAATATGTATTTTATAATGTAAATGTAGAGCAAGTAAACAAAGTAATACCAGATAGCTATGTTGCAGAGATTGAAGACAATTCCACTTCTTCCCACCACAATAAACATGTAGCTTTTGCTGAGAACTGCATAAAGACGCGGTTATTTGGTTTTGGTGTAGTGACAAAAGTTGTAGATCTTTGCTTTCTGAGTCTATTGATATAAAGAACACGACAGTTTTGCTGCTAAAATACTGATCAAACAGGCAAAAACGTTTATGAGGTTTCTCTCTCATATCTCATTATTTCTACAGTACAGCTATTAAGCAAAAAAAAAAAATACATTGATCAAAAACTATAGCCTTTGGCGCGCATTTTGAGTATTTAATCTTGTTAATAGCTCTATTTTTCGTCTTGTAGCGTCAAAAAGAAGATTACAAGTTTAAAAAATCAAGATTTTCACGACTAATACCCTTTGGTTGAAAGGCATATTTTGACCATTTTACACATGTCGCTTTTTTTTTTGGCCTAAATCAGCACCAAAGGTACCATGAATGTTAGTAAACACTGCTTGTAGGTATTTGGCAAATTTGACAAAGTGTAAATATGCTTTCTGCTCTCTTTATGTGGTTGTGCAATCCTATGTATTCGTCTGCTCTTTGATCGATGTAATCATTATTAGTTGAACCAATGAATAGAAAGAATCTGCATATATATATATATATATATATTGATAGAAAATGATCATTCATTTCAAGAGGTAGAATGTCTTTTGCTTGATTTGACAAAAATCCAAGCTTATTTCGCTAAAAAAAAAAGGAGGGAGTCTTAGGGTTATTATGTAGTATCAAAATGCGTCTTTTTATGGGCAACATAAGTAGATCGAAAAAGTTGCATCTCGATCAACTTCAAAATGTCCCACAATGTTGTACAACATTGTAGAACGGAGATTGGATGAATGGTAATACTTGCACCATTTACAATAAGAAAGAAGGGTATGTTAACAATGAGAGGTACAGATTCCGTTTTTCTCTCTTTTTTTTTTTTTGATAGGATATAGAACACACCAACATTTCATTAGTAGTCAAAGGCTATCGAAAAAAGACTCATTACAAAGAATGGATTTTTGTCTAAATGCAGTATCATGAATCCTTTATTACTTGTAAGCATTGATCAAAGTAAACACGACCTGACAGCTGGGATAGTAAGTAAGCGCTTCTTATTCGCACTTGTAAGTAGCATGATTATTTGACTATTCATCTTGATTTTATTGGGGCTTTTACATAGTATAAAAATCGAATCAAATAGTAATTCAACATTGCAGGCGGAAAAAATTACTTTATACCTGAAACATCGTATAGAAATATGCACCCATACACAATTTTGTTCAGGAAACTTTGTCTTTGTGGTACCACCAAAAGTACAGCCAAGCTCACTGATTTGGGGTCTTTATTACCTCTTGATTTCAGTATCATAAAACTGCATTTCTGTACCAATAAACAAGCTTCCCTTGATGATTTCAGCAATACCATTTTGTCATTGTCAGTTTCTTGTTTCTCTTTTATGCGGACAATGAATTTTTGTTTGCCACGTTCTTGTTTGCTCAATGTGTTACCAGTGCTTTTTTTTAACCTGTTGCCTAGGAGCGTATAAACAACACAATTTATAACGAAAATAAAGAAAAAGCAAAAGAGAAAAAACTGTCTGACTAAAATGATAGTGAGCAAAATCAGTTTCAAATATGCACCTTCGAAGTCAAACATATATATATTTAAGGGGGAAGGAGCAACAATAGAGCAATTCGATCTGATTGGAGGAATCATTTATGAACTCAAAAAAAAAAGTAATATTTTCTTATTTCTTTTTTCTTCCTTTTTTTGTTTTTGTTTATTTGGATAAACATCTTTATTAATTACATGTTGATATGGCTACAACAGCCAAATTCCCCAAAATTATATGTCGAGTAAAGGCATTGTATGCTTTCTCTTCAACAGAAAAATCATCTTTATCTTTTGAAAAGGGCGAATTTATTGATGTCCTGTCACAGCTTGACTCTGGTTGGTGGGATGGTTGGTGTAAGGGCAACCGAGGATGGTTTCCTAGCAACTATGTTCAAGTCGTTGAAGTAAATCCCGAGTTCACCAAAAATAAAAACACACCCAACAACCTTAAATATCAAGAGCATGAAAGCGATGACAGCGAAGAAGAAGGCAGAACAATTAGTTTGATTCAAAACATGAACATATCACGACCAACTTCGCTCACTCTGCCTCAAGCAAGAAGCAATGATAGGAAACATAAACACCCAAACTATGTCAATTCGCCTGCACCTTCTTATCCTCAGGAAGAGGAGCAAGAAACAGAACATTTACCCGAGGGCTGGACACTTCAGATAGCTGACGATGGTCTAACTAAATTTTACTTTAATCAACATACGGGTGGTTTGCGTTGGAATCACCCTGGAATCTCAGATTCAGATGACGAGAACTACACAAGTGCAGATGAGTATGAACAACAGCACCACCAGCGCCAGCATCAGCACCAGCATCAGCATCAGCATCAGCACCAAACATACAAACACCCACTCGAGAATTTTGATGATTATAACGATTTTGGAAAAACTTCGAGACAAAGCAAACATGACTCTTTTAAACCACCAGACATCAAAGAAAAACAAGTAAGCAAATGCGCTTTATTCCAAAACTAACTCTACATTAGCTAATGGACTATTGGACTAAGCGTACAACACCTCAAGGAAAGGTTTATTACGGAAATTCAATCACTCATGAAACAACCTGGAACTATGATGATATTGATCCTGCTACTGGTCGCTTGGTAAGTAGTAGTACTTGAAATATGATCAGGAAATTTAGATATTCTATAGAAAAAAAATGAATCAGATATCGAAACGAAAACTGAGGAAAATGATACAGCAAAAGTTGAGGAGAATTCAAATAACCAAAAAGACAACAATACGCTAGCTTTAGTTGGAGATGAAGATGTTCCAATGACTTGGAAAAGTATTGCTATTGAAATAGCACAAGCTGTACAAAATCTGAACAAGGTAGTTTCACAAGGTGGAAGTTCTATGGTCTATCGACAAAAAATAGCTGTAGTTGTCGATGCTGTCCGCCTCATGCTTTACTCTTCTCGATCTATGGATAAAGATGCACCACACCTGCAAGATCCTGAAGTCAAAGAACCACTGCGTGTTGTCTTATCTTCTTTGGCTAAACTTATCTTATCCGCCAAAGTTATTAACGATTCAAACTTGGATATAAATAGTAAAGTACAACGTGATGCTGGGGATGTCTTGAACGCTGTTCGAAAGTTCGTATTGATCTGTCAAACAAAGGAAATCAAAATTGAGCAAATCAACCCGAAATTCATCTTGCTCCATGCAGATATTTACCCTGATAGCTTGGAGGAAGGGTCAGAAGGTAGAAGAAAGAGTAGTACTATCTCTACAGTACCATCAACAACACAGAAAAACAAGTATCCTCTCAATCAAGACTTGATTGTCAGTTTACAGACACACGCAAAGCAGATTGTAGGTTCTACTGACGCCTTATGCAAAGCATCTGCCTATATCTATACATTAGAACAAAAGAAACAAGATCCAGAATCAAATTCGTCTGAAGAACAATATGTTACATTGGATACAAGAGCAAGATCAAATGTCATTTTACTCTTCCAAAATCTATCTTCACAGATTGGAGGCTACCTTGCTATCCTGGGCGATATTGACATCAGCCATATTGACTCTACTCAAGTGCAGTCTTTACCTGAATTTCGTAGCAACAAACAAAAGTTATACAACTACATTGGATTATTGTTTAGCGCTGTTCAACGATTGACAGACTCGCAAAATGATTTAATGGTCTGTGTAACTACAGTAGAAGAAATCGTTGGAAAAGTAGAGGATGCCATTGAAAGCATTTTCTCAAATATTGTCCAAATGGTTGGTGAACGCAAGATTTGGTTAATGAGAAATGGTGAAGGTGGTAATATTCAAGACAGCAACAGCCCTCGTTCTCCTGTTCAAGCTCAATTTGATACAGATATCAAAAAGGGTCGACCTCATCGTGGAAGTATCAATGAGTCCGATAACAGCTCAGTGGAAGGACCCGGAACACCTATGCTTAACCGTATCTACAATCGACAGGGCAATAACCAAGGTCAACAAACATCTCAGCATAGACCGTCCATTAGCACAAATTCACAAAGTCCTTCTTCTTTGTCTCGTCCATTGGATAGCAAGGCACTTAAGCGTCAATTTAGTTTTGGTCATGGAGCAAGTGCTCAAGAAGACAGACCTCAGTTCTGGTTCTTAGGATATGATTATGCTGAAGGCGATATTGAATTTACCCAAGATAAGAGTATCAAGGGTGGTACATTGCGTGCCCTTGTAGAGCGTTTAACACTTCACGATTATATAGGTAAGTCTAACAAAAGGAAGCTTGTATACTCACATATATAAATTAGATATGAGTTTTATTGCAAACTTCTTATTAACATACAGATCTTTTTGTACAACCAAAGAGTTTGTCGATCTGTTACAAGAACGTTACAACTTGGCACCACCTGAAGAATTAACACCTGACGAACTGGAAATCTGGACAGATAAGAAACAAAAGCTTGTCCGACTTCGGTAAGTACACCTTGCACAACTTCTCCCTACTCCTCCCTATGATTCTCAACGTTTTATAGTGTCTTCAATGTCATGAAAAACTGGCTTGAAAATTATTACAATGATGAAGATGAATTTATTCTTGATGAACTTCAAATGTTTGCCAACACAGTTATTTGTGATTCCTCTTCGTTTTCTGCCGAACAGTTAAACCGTTTGATTCGAAAGCGAAGAGAACTAGATGCCAATGGTGGGGGTCTCAAGAAGCTTATTCCCAATACAATGTATGGTCCTATACCTATTATGCCTAAAAACATGCAGCACATTAAGCTGTTGGATACAGATCCCTTGGAACTTGCTCGTCAATTGACCATTTTGGATTTCAAGCTTTATAGTTCTATTAAACCTATTGAATGCCTCGGTAAGGCATGGTCTAAAGATGACTCTGATGCAGTGAATGTGAAACAATCTATTGATTATTGTAACCGTTTGACGGCTTGGGTCACTGGTAGCATCTTGAATAACAAGGAAGCCAAGAAACGTGTGGTTGTGATTAAGCATTGGGCACAAGTCGCTAATGTAAGTAGGATATTTTTTTAGAATACGTGTATTCACAATCGTAATAGCGCTGCCTTGAATTAAACAACTATAATACATGTATGGCTATTCTTTCTGCCTTCGATAATAGCGCAATTGGTAGATTGAAAAAGACCTGGGAACTTGTCAGCAGTCGTACAAGTAATTCTCTTGCCCAAATCAGAAAATTGATGGGCTCTAATCGAAACTTCCAAGAATACCGTATCATGGTTCACTCTGTAAATCCACCCTGTATCCCATTCTTGGGTATTTATCTTCAGGATTTGACATTCATTGAAGACGGTAATTCAGATTTCCTCAAAACTTCCAACAGCTTGATCAACTTTGCTAAACAACAGAAGTCTGCAGAAGTGATTCGTGAAATCAAACAGTTTCAATCACCACCTTATATTTTCCAATACGTACCTGAAATTCAAGACTACATTAAATACCAGCTAGAAACCAGTAGAGATGTTGATTTCTTGTACGAAAGAAGTTTAGAACTTGAGCCTAGAGCAACAGCAATTGATAGCACAGCATAAGAGCAATAATGTAAGAATAAGGAGCTGTGCCTTTTCTTATTGAATTATTTTTTGTATCATATAAAAACTTTTTTTTGTAAGACTATTTCTCGAGAAATAAAGAATACAATTATGCAAGTTTTAATTGTTATATCTTGAGATTATTTAATTATAAACTTAAAAAAAAAAAAACTAAGAGTATAGCTAAAATGACTATCTAGCTCCAAGATACACATTTGCTTGCGCCAATGTTTTTGACATTCAAAATGAGCAGTACATGCATCGTTTGAGTACAGCACTTTTAGTGTCGTATAAAGCCTGGATTTGGATGCAGTATGAATAGCTGCTAAGTTTCCGCATACCAATAAAGTCATATTAACGAATGACCAATTATCTTTTTCAAGACCAATGTGATCGCTATAATGCTTTTGTATATCAAATCAAACTGATGGTTTGCTGAAAATTAATGTATGATATACTTCATATTCTGTCAATTTATTGTGAAGCAATATAACATAATGAAAACATGCAAATCAGAATTATATTCATCTGAAGCTGAAATTTATTCTTCTGAAAAAAAAAAACAATACTCGGTGTTTGACCAAATTTGGAGTAGGAAGAGTAAAAGCTTAATTAGAATAAGAAGACTCTTGTACATCCTGTGTTTGCATTTTTCTTCTGTTTCTCTTCTTTTTTTCTAGTCCAATGCAAGAACTTATAGTGGTTCAAAGACGCCGTTATTTGGCTTTACTTGTTTCTTTAGCTAGTTGCTCTTATATTGTCAAGACATTCTGGCGAGCATTTGTTGTACCAAAGGCTTTGCGCCATTTGCCCAAAGTTAACACATTATCATGGTTTTGGAGCGTCATAAAAGGTGAAAGCCATGATGTGAGAGTCAAAAAACTCATGATGCCTCATATGAACGAACACGGCTTATGCCTCAAATACATTCTTGGTCGTTGGACTTTGACTGTTGGCGATCCTATCTTATTGCAGAAGCTGTTAAAAGATGTAGATACCTACCCAAAAGAACAAATCTCCATGGATCCTGTAAGATATTCTTTGAAGAAATATGAAATATACTTAACTAGGGTTAGGATCTTATTTTAACAAATCAGGAACCAAATATGGGAAATGCCAATCATAAAGACTGGAGAAGACAGCGAGGTGTAGCAAACCCTGTGTTTCATAGAGCCATGCCTCTAGATACGTTTGGTCAAATTGCATCTCGAATGTTTAAATCGATGGAAACGCAGTATCCAGATGGTAAAGTTGATGTAGCTGACTATATGAGGAGGTAAAAAGAAAAAATGAGCGATACATTATAATGTGATTAACCTTGCTCTAGATATGCACTTGATTGTCTTGGCCTTGGTATTTTTGTAAGCTTCGCCTATCAATACGTTTCCCTTTCTTACTAATGATTTTATAGAATTTTGATATGGAAGCTGTGACAGACCCCAATTCTCCTTACGTAACAATGTACAAGCAAGCATTCAGTATGTACAAGATAATCAATATAGCTATATGTGCTCATTCTTTTTGTAGGTATTGTAAGAGATCCTTTGGTCTATCTTTTCCCTGCATATGCTCGCATTCCTTCCCGATATATCCCCTATCGCAATCGTGCTCGTAAAGCAAACGAAAACCTTCGCAAATTACTCTCAAATATCATTCAAGACCGCAAAAGCAAGATACAAGATCATGTATCAGAAGAAAAGGATTATAAGCCTGATTTGCTTACACTCATGATCATGGCTGCTAAAGAGCACCGCAGTGTGGATAGTTCATTCTTCTTGACTGATGGTGAACTTGTTTCTAATCTTGCAGTATTCTTCGTTGCAGGTAATATGGTTATTATCTATGTGAACCATACTAAATGTAGATGTAGGCCATGAGACAACAGCTAGTGCAACTGCTTCTTTCCTTTATTATTTGGCTGCTCATCCTGAAATTCAAGAAAAAGCGCGCGCTGAAGTGTTGAACGTACTAGGCGATTTGCCTGAGGAAATTGCTCCCAATGATGGCGAGTTGCGACAAATGAACTATTTGAACAATTGTATTCGTGAAACTATGCGGATTAACCCTCCTACTTCTGGCAATTTACCTCGTATTGTAACTAAAGATACTGATCTTGGTGGATTTTTTATTCCTAAAGAAACTCGAGTAGCTATTGTAAGTATTCAAGATATGATTTGATCTTGCTGATTTAAAACTAGGAACTCTACACCGTTCACCATTTGAATCGTTATTGGTACAAGCCTGAAGAATTCAATCCGGATCGATTCGATAAAGAAAGCTCTAGTTACCGTGAAGAAGCTGTATGGATGCCATTTGGCTATGGCCCAAGACAATGCATTGGTCTCAACTTTAGTTTATCAGAACAAAGAGTACTGATGGCTATGATGTTGAAAAGATACACTTGGAAGCTTGTAAAAGATAGCGAGCATCAATTAGGATTAAAGAATGCTGGTGGTGGTGGCATTGGTTTGTTAGGTCCAGAGTCCTTACAAATTCAATTAGAGAAGAGATATGTATAAAATGTTGCATTATTAATTCTTTGTATTATAAAGTGATAGCATTGTTATATATATATAAGGGATTTCGATAATTTAATTTTCTTTCTTTACACTTGTACATCTTCATCTTCACCTTGCCTTGTTCTTTGTTGTGTTTTTGGTGGGTTTCCACATCGATCTTTTCCATAATTAATATGAAACTTTTTGTATTCTTCTTTTGATTTGATTCCTTCAATAGCCCGAGCAGCAGAAGCAATGCTTGTGAAATTGACAAAAGCACACTTCTTTTCTTTCAGAGTGTTAACTAGTTCAATATCACCATATTCTGAGAAATCGTGCTTCAATCTTTCTTCAGTGATAGAGTCATCAATGTTGCCTATATATACGTTACGAGATCCACCATTTTGAACAGCCTGAATGACTTGTATTGGTAATGCAGAAGGTTTCCCCCATCCTATCTTTAAGCGGCGGCCTTTGACAATTAAACATTGTTGTAAAGTTTGGGTTATGAATAAAGAAGCAAGATTTGGATCAACAAAGGTAATAAAAGCAATGTGTTTTTCAGGCAAAAAACGAATTTGCGATAAAATTCCACCACGAATCACATTGCAAATGTCTTCTGCTGTAGTATCTGGATGTATATTGCCTAAATAAACTGTTCTGTTGGCTAAACCTGTTATTAAATCTCTGCGATTCTGTTGCTGAAAGACCATAGGAAGACCTGAGAATAGCTCAAGAGGAGAATAGATAGAAGAATGAGGTTGATATAATATCTTTTGTTGAAATTGGTATCGAGTACATCTGTCTTTACCAAAGTTGACCCGCTTAAGATGCCATGTACTTTCTGTAGGTAATGTATTGACACACTTGATCGCATTTGTTATACATAGAAAATGAACAAATGCAATACGCTTTTCGGGAATCATTCGAATGTGCTCAATGTAACCAAACCGTGATAAATTATCTCGTAGACTTTCTTCTGTTGTTGACTCATCCAACATACCCAAATAGACATTGCGAGAAGCGCCATTTCGCAAGGCATTCTGAATAGCAAGTGTCATCGTATTGGGCTTTCCCCAACCAATCTTTAATTCGCTTCCATGCAGAATGTGATGACTGGTTATTGCTTCATTGTAAAACTGAGAAGCATCTGAAGCGTCGACAAAAGTGATAAACATGCCGTTCTTTTCAGGTAAAGGTCTAATTGCTTGGATTGGGCCTGTTCTCACAAGATCAATAACTTCAGATATACTTGTTGTACTGTTTATATGTCCTATATACACTGTGCGCATTGCATTGGATTGTTGCTGATAATGTTTTTGTATTGAGCTTATTGGATAAGACTGATTTACAGGTAACTGCCCATACATTTTACTAAAAATTACATGAGAAATCAATTTAGTTATTATTATTTACCTTTGGCACTCTTGACTTTTTATGTCTAAATTATATAAATTTGACAGTGAACAGTGTTGGGATTGCTCTGTCGGAACAGAGAACATATTTTAGATCACTGACAAGGAAATGAATCGATTTGAATTCTTTCTCTCTATAAACAAGATTTGTTTTGATTGTAAAGTACAAAGAAAAAAAAGAGAGGGAGGAAGAAAAAGCTTATTCTATTGTGCGTGTGTGCGTGTGAATGTTTATTGTCCTTCATTTTAAAACTCAATGCTTTTTCTGGCATCCAGTGCAAGATCCTTTCCAAACACTGCCGTCTTGATACACTTCACGCTTCCAAATTGGGCATCTGTCTTTCAATTCGTCAATAAGATAACGGGCCGAATCCATTGAATCTGCTCTGTGCTTTGATGAAGTGGCCACCACCACACTGACTTTCCCCACAGGCACCACACCTGTTCTATGATAAATAGATACATGTTTCAAGTCCCATTTACTCCTTGCTTCTTTTATCAATTCCATTAGTACTTTTTTAGCCATGGGTATATATGCTTCGTATTCTAATTCTACAACTGTCTTGTCTATATTACCATGAGCTTAAAACGCGTTCATTTATACTTTATGATTTACCTTCAAACGTGTTCCGTGTTGTGCCTGAGAAAGTAGTGATAGCGCCCGCTGTATCATCTTGAACAAGACCTGTGATATAGTCGAGTGTTGGAAGTGGCTCGCTCGAGATCTCGATAATGTCTTTAAGACTCATATAGAGAAAGAAAAGAGAGAGTGAAATAGTTCGGAGTTCTTTAAAATCAGCATATAAGATGTCCGTGAATTCAATTTAAATGCATTGCTACATTGATTTGAGGTAAAACAAGATAATTAAATTTGGATGATCCCTTTTTGCCTATCAATTAAATAATATCAATTGAAGAACTATGTAAGTTTACTAGCTAGAGCGAAAAAGAGAGAAATTGAAACAATAACCAGTTTAGAGCAAGAGAGAAACAGTGTTGTTGTAGCCAGAGTAAAGTAAAAAAAAAAAAAAAAGTATGCTTGCTTATCTTGGTAATGCAATTGATAAGAAATGGACCGATTCACGATAGCTCATTTGTGCAAGATTTCAGCAAGAATTACTAATAAAGGTAACTAGTTCACTCGAAGAAAAACCAGTCCGAGAATGTGTTAGGGTGTGTCATAACATTGAGTGGCTTATTTTGATTTGATATTATAATTAGTTTTTTCGTACCCTGTACCTTTTCTCTTTTTTCTATTATTTACAAATAAGATGGCTGCTCAAGTCGAAGAAGCTACACAAAAGCTTAGTATTGCTGAAAGTAGGATATTTTAGTGTATGTTGAACAAAACTAAATGTCAAATTTAGCTATTTATGTTGACGAAGTTGCTGGTTGTGATACCACTGGTAACGGTACCGAAGCTACTCCCTTCAAGTCTGTTTTGAAGGCTATTGAAGCCAAGGGTGACAGTATTAAGATTCAAATTAAGAAAGACGCTGAAGGCTTTAAGGAAATCTCTGGTGCTGCTTTCAAGAAGGCCAAAAAGACATTTGCCGAACAACAAAAGAAAGCAAAGAAACTTGAAGAGCAAAAGAAGAAGCAAGAGGAAGAATTAAAAAAGAAACAAGAAGATGAAGCCAAGGCCCTTGAATACGCCAAGTCTGTTGTTCTCAAGGAAGATGAGTCTCTTCCTAAAGCTCAAAAGGTAAAACAATAACAAAGACGCGTTTTTTTTAACTATATATGTAGATCAAAATCCGTGATGGTACTGAAAACAGAGGTAAGCGTGTCAAGGTCTCTGGTTGGGTCCATCGTCTCCGTGTTCAAGGTAAAGACATGATGTTTGTTGTCATCCGTGATGGTTCTGGTTACTTACAATGTGTCTTGACTGGTAAACTAGTAAGTTTTTATGGGTTTATGATCATGTGTCTAATATGACAATGCTAGTGCCACACCCTTGATGCTATCACTCTTTCTATTGAATCCACTGTTACTATCTATGGTGTCATCAACGAACTTCCTGAAGGTAAGACTGCCCCTGGTCAACACGAATTGACCGCCGACTATTGGGAGGTTGTCAGTAAGGCTCCCAGCGGTGATGAAGCCTTCACCAACAAGGTCACACCCGATGCCGATCCCTCTTATCTTTTGGATAACCGTCACCTTGTCATTCGTGGTGAAACTGCCTCTGCTGTTCTTAGAGCCAGAGCTGAGGTCATCAAGGCTTTCCGTGCTTTCTATGATCAAGAACGCTTCACTGAAGTTACTCCTCCTTGTATGGTTCAAACCCAAGTTGAGGGTGGTTCTACCTTGTTTGAATTCAACTACTATGGTGAAAGTGTAAGTATATAGTTAACTGCAGAAGTAATGGGCTGACTTTGTGCAATAGGCTTATTTGACCCAATCTTCTCAACTTTATCTTGAAACTTGTCTTCCTGCTCTTGGTGATGTTTTCTGTCTTGCTGAATCTTACCGTGCTGAAAAGTCTCATACCCGTAGACACTTGTCTGAATACTCCCACTTGGAAGCTGAAATGGCTTTCATTGAATTTGATGATTTGTTAGATCACCTTGAAAATTTGATGTGTTTCGTTATTGATCGTGTTCTTGCTGATGAAGAAACAGCCAAGTTGGTCGAGCAATTGAACCCTGACTTCAAGAAGCCTGCTCGTCCTTTCCTCCGCATGAAGTATGAGGATGCTATCAAGTACTTGAAGGAAAACGATATCAAAAAGGAAGATGGCTCATTCTATGAGTTTGGTGAAGATATTCCTGAAGCTCCTGAACGTGCCATGACGGATAAGATTGGTCGCCCTATCTTCTTGACTCACTTCCCTCACGAAATCAAGGCTTTCTATATGCAAAAGGTACCTTCTGATAGACGTGTTACAGAAAGTGTTGATGTTTTGATGCCTGGTGTTGGTGAAATTGTTGGTGGTAGTATGAGAATGGATGATAGAGAAGAATTATTAGCTGCATACAAGACTGCTGGTATTGATCCCTCTCCTTACTACTGGTACACTGACCAACGCAAGTATGGTTCCACCCCTCACGGTGGTTATGGTTTGGGTGTTGAACGTTTCCTTGCCTGGCTCCTCAACCGTTATACTGTTCGTGACTGTAGTCTCTACCCTCGTTTCACTGGTAGATGTACTCCTTAATGGACTTGCTTCTTTTTTTTCCCTTCACATTCACACACACGCACATACACACTTTTTTACACATATACACACACATCCTATATACTGTTTATTTCTTTTTTTTTTGAATATTAATGATCTTGTCTGTATTTTACAATAAAAAAACCAAGACTAACCATAGAAAGCATACCAGAAAATGTGTATACATTAAGAGTGATCATGTTAGTCGTATGTTTGTGCTCACTATTTTAATTTTTGATAAAGATTAATTATGTAAGCATAATTTTGCGCTCTATGTGTCCGGGACCTGTTTTTGTTCGGTGCCTGGACCATCAATGCCTCTTTTATTACGATTGAGAGTGAATTTATGCAGTTTAAGGCACACGTGTAATTATCACGATTGTACAAATTAACCCCTTAAAAAGTTTGTGCTATTTTTTCTGTTTAGATCATAATCGAACATTTTAGAAATGAACTTTGTATTCAAAAGAATCTGACAGAACAAACTTAAAAAACATGCTTGTATCCCAAAATGCCCATTTTACTTGCTTTTGATTTCTTGAATGACGACTGTATGATGTATGGTCAATCATAAAAAGACAGGTTTTTTTTTTGTTCATTTAATTTTTTTTTTTTTTTTTTTTTTTGCTATCTTGTTTCTTTGGTTTTTAAAGTTATTCTTTACATTTTGTTATAGAGAGAAAAAAAAACCATTTTCCCCCTTATTTTAAACACTGAGAATTAAGAAAAAAAACACAGATATGGTAGCATCCTTCTAATGAGAAGAAAAAACGAACATGTATATTGTTTGCAGATTTGATTTACAGGATGTATTGCTGCACTGACCACTTTTCATTTGACTCAAGAAAAAAAAGGGTGACTTTAAAATTTTGTCAATTTCGCATATTGACGAATATGTAAGAATCCAAAAAAGTATTGTGGGGTTTTGGCATGTTTACCACATAGTAAGACAAGAGAGGTACACAAATTTAAGGAGAAAGGGAAACAAAAGGAGACGAGAAATAATAGAATAATTGATCATAAAGACGCTTATTAAAAACAACTTTTTGGCTTTATAGTATAAAAAAAATTGTATCTGAAGTTCTAATGAGGAATCACCTCTTTTGTTTTTTTTTATTTATTTCCCCACCCCACCCCCAATGCGAAATTAAAAAGAGTTCGATCTGAAAGATGACATTTATTCTATAAACTCTAATTTTCCCTCCCCCTTTCTGTTTGAGACCGAAGCTACATATTGATAGAAATTGACTTCTTGAAAAGTATAAATTGTTGAACATCGATTTACTTTTTTTTTTCTTTTTTTATTTATCAGTTATCTTCCATTCGTTTTGTTATGTCTGCTACTGTCTTTTACCAACAAATAAACACATTTAAGCAATATCAAGCACCATCATCTTCAACACAATTACAACAAAAAAATAAAGACTCAGCACCTAGAAGACGTTATAAGTGTCCTTTGTGTGTCAAGTCATTCTTTCGCTTAGAGCATCGTACAAGACATATCCGTATCCACACAGGTGAAAAGCCTCATCATTGCACATACCCTGGGTGCCAGAAACGATTCTCTCGTTCTGATGAATTGATAAGGCATGTACGTACACATGAAACTACTACTACTACTACTACTACTACTACTACTACTACTACTACTACTACTACTACTACTACTGGTCAAGAAGAAAAGAAAGAGCAGCAGAAGCAATCCGCCCTGACTCCTTCTATGCACTCTTCTGATGTGCTGTTACCACCTCTGAGGACTTTTTTTCCCTCCAATAAGCCCCAACCATTGGAATGTAACGGCATTTATAATGCAAACTATTTGTGTCCTACTCGTTCCTTATTTGATTGCAAACCCCTCTTCTCTTCTCCCGTTCATAATTTCACTAATTCAAGTACCCAAACTAATACTCGTCATCATTTAAATTTGCCTTATCCTCCCTTAGAACAGTCTCAACCATTACCTTCTATCCGTTCATTGTTTTCATAACACATTACACTATATATGTATATAGAATCGACGTAATAAAAAAAAATAAAGGCGTGCCTCTTTTTTTTTTCCTTCATATATTTTATTCTCCTTATACACTTTTCACCGAAAAGATCAATAAATAAGCGAATCTGTTCGTGTATATCCAAATCTCCTCTTTAGTGTGTACATATATGAAAAAAAAAATTCTACCTTATTTGAAGACACGCATATTCCATAAAAACACATTGATTCCGAGCCTTTATTTGTCGTATACACAGATCGTATTAAGGAGGTGTTTACAAAAACAAACAAAAGGAGTAGATGATTTTGCTTTATATCAACAATATAAAAAAGGTTAAATATGATGCGTTTCTATTTTGCGTTTTTATTTATGTATATTTTTGTTTTTGTTTTTAAGGTTTATGGTGTACCAGTAACTGTATATGGAAGAAACTGCCAAATCTTTTTAGGAAAAAAAAAAGAGTAGCGCAAAACAAATCAAGGACCAATATTATTTTTGAATCAGCACAATATTTAATAAAGGAGAATGATTTTTTTTAACTAAAATTGACTAAAATCGTGTGCACTACCACCACTATTCTTGCAGAAAAAGGATGATCCTTTAGATCAGTTCACACATCTAAATAAAACAGTACAGCACTCAATTTAAAAAAAAGGGTACGGGTTCATTGTCACTCTTGTACATACTATCAACAGTATAAAATGTTTTGGGTTACACGTTAAGCGTATCTTTTGTGTTGCTCCGAAGTCTCTTTAGATTTTAATAAAGTTGCTCTTTTGATTACCAAACGTTTGATTAGTGATACTTCTCAGTGTAGTTACGCTCACTCACCATTGGATCAAAATCGCTATTTAAGCGTAACACCTCGATCTCCATTGAGTCTCGATTGTTAGGAGCACTGTAGACCTAACACTATTAAGTTTAATTCCCGACATCAACAATCTTGTCCTGTTACCTTTTATAGTCGAAGCTCGACTTACTGGCGTTCTAAGTGAACCAATAAAACCAGAAGCATTACTAAATTCTGTATAAAGTGTATTGTTACGGAGTCAAAGCTCAGTTCCCATGCTATAAATTTGATTCAGCAGAACTAAAGTTTACAATCAACATGTGTAGAATTCTCCAATTCAAAAGTAAATAGTGAATTTGCAGGAAATAAGAAAAAAAAAAAGGCAAAGAAATAGAGTGATGCTTAGTCTACAGTCATTTTAGAAACGACACCACAGCCTTTATTTTGAGAGTTTTTGTAAAACATAATTCAAGAAATAGCAATAACATAGGGAGGTTATTCTGTAAATATCCTTTCATACATGAAAGAGTTAATAATAGTCACTAGTCCTTCAAAGTGGCCCAAAAAGGAATTTTAATTGATAAGCAGTTATGTCCAAAAGCTCGGGCATAGATTGACCTGAAGAAGGGAGAATATAGTTGAAGCATCCCTTCTGTTAGCCTGCATCACTCTAACCATAATAATAGATATAGAGATTTCGATATCTAGTCAGAATTGTTCAATTGTCGTATTCTACATAATAGGTATAATAGACAATTGAACAAACATGAACCCGTTGCTTAAGACTGCAAGAACTAAATGTATATAGACGGGTTTTCTTGTGTCTTTTGATACGCTATATCTTTAATCAACCGTAAATTGTAAGCTAATCATTTTTATGAACAACCAATTGCGATACTATCAAAAACAATCGATTGTAGTTTATGAGATATACTTTACTGAAACACTTGTTAGTAGAAAATTGTATGCTTTTCATCCTTGAATAAGTTCCTCAAAGCATCATAGTTTAACACTGTAAGCCGTGTAGAATAAAAGTTTAGGTTGCTTAATCAACAAAAAAAAGAGAAGGAACTAATGTTTGATGTAACCACTATTAGCATCAATCGCAGTTTAGTATCAGTCGGCCATATTGTCCTTCAAGTATCTAATAGTATCAATGTAATGAATTGAAGCAATTATGCAATTGACAAGATAATGGTATTCAACTACCTCCTCATATCCGTGTAAGTATTTTGCATATGCTTATTAATATCTGTTACTAATTCGTTTCTCTCTTTTATCTTTCTTTTATTCTCTACTCTTTCTTATAATCTAATGTAAATACTACTTATGTATCTCATGCTCTGCTTAATTTCTAAAATTTAAGTTTTTCCAATAAAGTGTAAAAAATTGCTTAATTCAGGTACAACAATATGTCTGGGGATATCGTGTTCAATCTCCGCTGACAATCGTGTTGACAGAACCACTCTTTTTTCTTTACCCTTTTTTTTTTTTTTTTTTTTTTTTTCAAGACACGTATCATGACCGTTCTTGGACTATTGAGAGGAGCTAATAAAAACAACAAAGACTTTCGTAAAAAAAAAGATATGAATCTCATTAACTGTACTCATTCCGAATCTTGTTAGTTGCAACTATTGAAGACGGCAACGTTATGACGCTCGGAAGAAACGAAGAAAGGTATGTGTATTCAAAATGTATCGTATCTTATACATTCTTTTTTTCTTATAGTGACATCGTTATTTCTTGGCCCATCATAAGTGATTTGCACTGTGAGATTCATACAGTAAGCCCGAAAATGAATAAATAAATAACCTAATTTGCATAGTAGACTTGGAAAAATAATATCGCCATTGTTTATCTCACTGTAAGTTATCAAGCATATCAAGCATTGTATTGATATTGTTTGAGTAGGACAAGAGTATTAATGGTACTTATCGTAAGTATGCTGGTATTCTCCTGACATTGTATTCATATCTTGGACAGTAAATGGATCATTGATTGGCTTTGAAAAGACTGTCATCTTATTTGCTGGTTGCATTATTTCTTTTGCCTCAGAGCATCTCAGTTAAGTAACACGATATCAAATACAAACAACTTATTGTTTAGATCTGATTTATGTCGAAATAAAAAGTAGTCAAAGTAGTTTGGTGGATCAATACACAATTGTAACTAGACAACATTGTTGCTTATATAATAACGTTCAAGTAGGACTTTGATTCAGAAGCCTCAAAGCATAAGAAGAAAGTGACAACAAGTAACAAACGTATTGGATTCGGAGGTCAGGCAGAAGCACTTTTAGCTTATGACTATTATCGCACTCGACACGAACTGGTTTGCAGATGTGTCTATTCTAGATCCTATATTAACATTCTATATGGCCAATCTTCAATGGATACTGAAATACAAGTCTTGAAAAAGTTTAAACATGTACGTATGTTGGCTTGCTGAATTATTTCCTTATGGTCATTCTATAGATCAATGTGCTTTCCATGATCACAACACATCTTCACCCATACGATAACAGAATAACATGTTCCTTCTTCCCATTGTAAGTAGATTAAATCTATAAGCGTATTTATTGTATTTTAGATATGCTGGTGGCACACTAAATGATCGCATTGAAAGAAAAGGATCGCTTGAAGAAAGTGAAGCTGCATTTATATTTTATCAAATTTTAAGTGGACTTCAAGTAAGTTTGATCATATTTAAGTCTAAACTTATTTTATTTTTTAGTATATTCATAAAATGGGCATTATTCATTGTGGTAAGCATACAATTCATTTAAATAACAAGATACTCACTTTCTTTCTTTATAACAGATATCAAGGTAAAGGTATAGACAAAACACGCATTAGCTTATATCTATCTAGGTGGAGAATATCTTCCTTAGTAGTCAATCAAGTAAAACTAGAGCAGTGATTGCAGACTTTGGTTTGGCTATTGAACAATCAAAAAGACAAAAAGAATGGCGTGATGATGAATACGGAACTCGACAGTAAGTTCTACTTTTTTTTTTTCTGCACCAAACTAATCTATATAGTAATTATGCTCCTGAAATGATTCAACGAAAAGAATTTGATGAACGCATTGATGTTTGGTGTGCGGGCATTGTGCTATATCGTATGCTTTGTGGCTCTCATCCTTTTATGAAAACTATAGAGACACGCCATTCAATCATTGACGACTGGAAAGTCTTTAGTACAAGAGTATTACAGATGCATCCCAATATGAAAAGAGAACGTATCAAGAGAGTGAGTGATGAAGGTAAACATATCAGCTAGCCGTTATGTCATTGATAGTAGACATAGGCAAGTTCTTTATATACAGTCTTCTTGAAAAGGACTTTCGATGTAGACCTACCAGTACAAAAGCATTAAGAGACCCCTTTATTCTGTGGCAAATATCGTTAAATGATGGTGAATTCTTTGCTAATTATGACACCTATGTTCGAAAAGACTTTGTTCAAGAAAGATCACGATGGTTTGACGATGAGAAATACATAAAAGTAGACAAAAAGCCTGATTATCATCCTGACTGGAACGAACAAGATGTTGAGGACATTAGATATCACAGAGCATCTGATTCACCTGCACCCATTTTTACAAGCAAGAAACCCGTTAGGTTTGATGTTGGATATGAAGAAGAATCATACAATAAGACAATGGCAGAAAGGTTTCCTAAGCGTAGTTTTCTGGAAAAGAAGAGAAAAATAGAAGAAGGATATCAACAAGAAGAGGAAGGCTTTTCGGTTGGCAGTTAAAGACTGACTTTCAAACTGCATTTGTCAGCAGCAAAAAAAAAAAAAAAAAAAGACTATCCATATTTCTTTTTTTTTTGTATATCTTTTACTCTTTATCCGATGTTTTCAAAGCTTTTTAAAGTAAACCTTAAGAAATAACCGAGAATAAAATTAATAACGTTTTGTTTTTCTGTTTCATCGCGTAGACCGAGTTTGCCGTTGAAATGACGTGCGAGGTAACAAAAATAGAGATGGGTTAGTCATGGCACTCATACTGTATAGTCTTGCGTTAACGACGTAACCAATGTCATGAAAGATGTTCCAGGTGAAAAGAAAAAAAAAAAGAGGAAGAGATTTATTTTGACTGACCCTGCTGGACCACAGGCGTTACTTCATTTGACGTTGACCTAAAAGAAAAAAAAGTGATTGTGGAAGGAACAGGTAACATAAATTTAATGCATGCTTATCTAATCAAAAGAAAACAAGCGCCTCCTTCTGCTATTTCAAAAGCATTAAAAAATACTGGGCGTACAGTCATTGTTCGTGGCCAAGGTGTCCCAGATGGCCAAGGTCATTCTGGCGCTGCTGTCTGTATCTTTGATTGCTATGGCGCAGATCCAGCTGCCAAATTGCCTACTGGAAAATCAGGTTTAGCTCGTTTTGTTCAAGTAGATAATGATACATGCTTAATTGACTTGACTATTCAGGGTTTGTCTCCTGGTAAGCATGGTGTTCATATTCATGAATCAGGCGATATTTCAAGCGGTTGGCAATCTACAGGCGATCACTATAACCCCACAGAAGTTAATCATGGTGATATGGATCATGGTCATATAGGCGATCTTGGTAATATTGAAGTAGACGAAAATGGTTGGGGAGATCTTGTTGTTGAGAGTACGCGTATCAAAGTCTGGGATATCATTGGTCGAAGTATGGTAGTAACAGAAAAAGAAGACGATTTAAAGAGCACCACAAAGGACGGTAATAGTGGCAATGGTATCTTGTGTGGTATTATTGCCCGTAGTGCTGGTGCTTTCGAGAACACAAAATTAGTGTGTGCCTGCAATGGCAACACATTATGGGAAGAAGCCCGTCTTGTTGAAAAAGAAGTAAAATAAACTATCATTATACTTGAAGATATATTTTCATTCGGCATCCAATCAAATCTCTCTTTAAAGCTGCAAAAAATATAGCACCACTCAAATATACATAGTATTTTTGTAGAAAATCACTAGTATTTATCTTTTTTATATATCTTCTCTTATCTCCCTTTTGTTTCTTTCTCTATAATGGCTACTTCCTTTCAACGTCGTTATTTGCTTATCAAAGCTCAAAAGGCCATTCTTTCCCCTCAACACCAACAAGCACCTGTTGAAGTACTTGTAGACCAAACTACTGGTAAAATAATCGAGATTGCACTCGATGGCAAGACTTGCACAACTGTTATCGAAGCAAACCAGACAGAAGTGATTCAGCTAAAACAAGACCAGCTATTAATGCCTGGTTTAGTTGATGCACATGGTAAATAAGCAAAGGGGATAGAAATATATGTATTTACTTTTTTGTAGTGCATTTAAATGAGCCTGGGCGTACAGAATGGGAAGGATTTGAAACAGGTACCAAGGCTGCTGCTGCTGGTGGTATCACCACTGTGATTGATATGCCTTTGAATGCTATTCCACCAACGACAACCGTAGCTAATTTCGATACAAAGCTTCATGCAGCTGAAGGTCAATGTCACGTTGATGTTGGATTTTGGGGTGGAGTTGTGCCTGATAATGCACACGAATTACCTGCCCTAATGGGAAAGGGTGTGCGCGGTTTCAAATGCTTCTTGATTGAAAGTGGTGTTGATGAATTCCCTTGTGTGAATGAGGCAGAAGTACGTCTAGCTATGGATAAAATGATCCACTCTGACCGTGTCTTGCTATTTCATGCTGAAATGGAAGGTTGTGGAAAAGTAGAAACAGACGAAAAAGAAGATCCCCGTACGTATGCTAGCTTCTTACATTCTCGACCTCAGTCACTCGAGACCAATGCAATCGATATGATTATTCGCCTTACAAAAGAGTACTATGAACAAGGTAAGCCTGTCAATACACATATTGTCCATCTATCTGCTGCGTCTGCTGTTCCTGCTATTCGTGAAGCAAAAGCTGCTGGTGTTCCCCTGACAGTGGAGACTTGCTTCCATTATCTCAATTTTACTTCTGAGTTAATTGAAGATGGGGCTACTCATTACAAGTGCTGTCCTCCTATTCGTGAGGCTTCAAATCGCGAGTCGCTTTGGGAAGCATTACTTGATGGGACCATTGATTATGTTGTGAGCGACCATTCCCCTTGTACAGCCCAACTCAAGAGACAAGATACAGGTGATTTTGGACAAGCTTGGGGTGGTATTGCTAGTGTTCAATTTGGTTTACCTGTCTTATGGTCGGAGGGACGCAAGCGTGGTATTACGTAAGTATTTGTGTTTGTTTATGGATGGCTGACATTTCATTAGTCTCCAACAGATTGCCAACTGGTTTAGTCTGGCACCTGCCAAAAGAACCAAATTAGAGCATAAAAAAGGTGAAATCAATGTTGGCAATGATGGTGATTTTGTTATTTGGCGTCCTGAATCTACATTTGAAGTACAAGTATCCGATATTCATTTCAAGAATAAGCTATCGCCTTATATTGGAAAATCATTTTATGGCGTTGTGGATCAAACTATTGTCCGTGGATCTACAGTCTATCATCGAGAAGCCCCTGGACTTTTTGCAAAGACTCCTTTGGGTCATTCTTTACTTAAATAAAACTGCAGGTTGACGTAATGACAGCTCTTTTTTTTTAAAGACCGTATTTGCTTTAGTCGTATTCTTGACAGCTCCTCCTCCCCCCGCCCCTTCATTTATTTTTTTCTTTATCCACTATGCCTAGTATTCATGACTTAACACTGAAAAGATATGACCATGTCAGTCAATTTCTCAATGAAACTAGACCCTTTCTTGAACAACAAGAAATCAAAAACACATTTGTCATACATATGGCACAGCAGGCAGAAGAAAAGAAACATTCTGCCACAAGTTATTATTGTGGTACTATTTGGAACAATAAGGATCTCTTGTTTGCCATCTTTGCTGAAAACGAAGGCTTTTTGTATGCTTCCTGTCTTTTTGATGAGACAAGACCTGATGCGATTGCCATTTTATTCAATGATGTAATTTCTTCTTCACTTGATGACATTCAGGGCCTACATGCTTACCAGCCTGTGCTCTCTACACTAGGACATCTTTGCCAATCACAAACTGGCCATGAACTACAACGAAAGAATCCTGTCTGGAGTCACCAACTTACTCAAGTGGATTGGACACCCCGTGCTCTGTCTATATCACAGCAACAAGAAAGTATGCTACGCATAGCAACAAAAGATGATTTGGATTTGCTACGTCCTTGGACAATTGCGTTTATTAAGGACGTATTTGGAGATACAAATGTCATTCTGGAATCTGTAGAGAGTATTTGTAGAGACATGATTGAGTCTCGTTCAGTCTATATGCTGTGTATAAATGGTGTGCCTGTAACAATGGCAAGAAAAGTGCGACCACTCAAATACGGTTGCTCACTTGCTTATGTCTATACACCAGAAGAGCATCGTCATAAAGGCTATGGAGAGGCCTGTGTGTCCATGGTAAGTAACCTGCTTCTCAAGGAATTCCAGTACGTCACTTTGTTTGTAGATATAGAAATAGATCCTCATAACAATTTATATACCCGTGTTGGTTATGAGCATTATGGTGAAGCAGGTCGCTTTGTACTTTTAAAATAAGAATAAAAAAATGAGCATATTTTATAAAGTTTATTGAGTTATTGTCGTCATTCTAGAGTACATAAACTAAAAAAAGAAAAAGAAAAAAGGTGTCTTGATTTCAGTCGGGCCTAAAGAAAGAAAGAAAAAAAGAGTGGTGCTTGGTTTTGTCCTAAAAGAAAGAGAATTCCATGGTGTCAAGTAAAGGAAGGGACAGTGGATTGACGGGTCGTTGCGTTTTAGGGAAAGGAACGGGAAAGAACTAGAGTAGTTATGATTTTCAGTTCAAAATGCTCTTTTATAAATGACAGGAAGCAAAGTCAATTAAGTTTGATATTTAGTGTCACCAAATTAATGATGATAATAAAAGAAGAACCACGTTGCAGCGTGTGTTCCACAGATGAATCATTTGTTTTGTTTTGTTGTAATTAGTTTATCAGAGTACGGCGCTTATTGAAGAGTGAATAGACATTTTAAACTGGGGCCTTAATTGTTCATCGCGTCATTGAGTTATAGTCTCAATTTGTGCTTCGATGCCTAAAAAACGATAAGTCTTGCACTTCTGAGTTTCTTGTTGACATACGAATCAAAGTTTGACATTGGTTTGAAATGAACATTAATTGGCTTTATTATCATAAGCTGTAAGCATACATTCAGCGCATGAATCAGTTCTCAAGAAATATGCCATATTTGTCAAAAGAACAAGACTTGATAAACAAATACTATCTGTAATCGACATTAAATATTTTGAATAGATGCAAATCGTGTATGAGTTTCTTGGATATTATGAACTTTTGTACATATTAAGTCTCTGATGTGCTGAATTCATTATACTTTCTACTTTGATTATTCTGTCTTCTTTCAAAGTCTTGATACTTTCCAGCTCTGTTCTTTGCTTTACTTGAGTGATAAACAGTTTTTGCACTATCTACTGCTAGATATACTGTACAATTGTGCTGCTTGATTATAACGCTATCAATTTCAATAGTAAAATTGACTTTGGAACCTGCTTAAGTTTTTATCAATAGTAAATATGAAAACAACCGCATTTTATGCGATCTGTTTCATACAGTGGAGAGCGAAATATATTACACGCTACTTGAAGTTGTTGAATCAGACATTAAACTATGGAGTTGGTTTCAAGAGGCACAGAGATAGAGAAGGATTTTTCAAGTGCTTGTTGTTCACATATTGTTTGCGCAGTCTTTTTATCAAAATCATTTGACTCGGAAACGAATATCATGACAAAGTCCTACTGTAAGAAGATTGCCGATATCTATCAATGGTACAGTGGTATTGGTTACCAAAAATGAAACGTTTATTTGCTCAAGTGAAGAAATTAATATAAATCTCTTTTATATTAGCTTTTATTTTCAACTGTGATTTCCTTTAACAACTCAATAATCTCTTCATATTCTATAGAGCCATTTATTGATAAGCCGACAAAAGTATATACACAGTCTCTATCGTTGTACATGTGAATGGTGATCCCATAATTACCTACTGTTTGTGTTTTGGGCTACCCTAATGATTGACCATTCACACTCATGATTACCCGAACTAGGAGTTATCTTATTTCTTGTAATGTTCCCTTTCTCTTTCTCTCTTTTTAGTAATTATTAATGGTCTAGTTGATTATAGATTGCCTTTTCTTTAGATTCACGTTATATAGTCAAGTTGATTTGAGCGTGGTGTTACAATTTTTTTTTTTCGTAAATCAATACCGTAGTACTAGGGCCTTTCCATAGTGTTGAACGAGATGGTATTCTCGTGCTGACATATACACACAGAAGTTTATTAAATTATTATTTTCGGCTTTAAATATTTATATTTAGTCATCCTATCTCGATATTTAATAACACTTTCAAAATGTGTAGTATTCGAGAAGCTTTTTTCTGGAATTCAACTTTTTTTGCTTTGTCGTACATAGCAATATTAATATAAACTAGTCTGCCTAGGTGCGTAGGAGGCTTGGCCCTTATAAAATGCTATAGAGCCAAGAACTTGAGTGAAACTGTCTCACACAATGAAAGCCGCGCTAGAAGATCACTCTGAGCTATTATTTTAAGGTAAAGATTCGATCATAATCGACAATTTCCTTATTGAATAGAGCTGTGTAACGGTCTTTGAGTTTTGTGTATACACGTTCATTTATCTGCACTCAATTTACCAAATCTTAAAAAGTATAAGGCAAAGACCAACCGAGAGCACTTTTTCTTTCTTTCTTTCATATACCTATTTAAAATGGAAAAAGCTACTAAATTTGCGGAATCAATTCGATGGCCATCTCGTATTGACAAAGACAACGTTGCCTTGCCTGTGATCAGCATTGCTGCTGCTGCAACATTACTTTATTCAACTTATCGCCTAGTGTCTTCTAATAACCATCAACGCAATGGCAAGTATACTAAAGAGATTCCTTCTCCTGGATCTTGTTATCCTTATGTTGGCCATATGTTCTCTTTGGGCCAAGTGCCTTCTATCCCCGTCAACAAATGGCATAATGAACTAGGTCCACTTATCAAACTTCAAATGGGTCGTAAGACTTGGATTATGGTGAATGATCCCTTTTTAGCGCACAAAATTTTTGTCAACAATGGTGCAGCAACCTCTTACAGACCCCATACTGTTTATGGATATCATTACTATGGCATGGATGGAAAGTAAGTTTTTTTTTTTAAAAAGAGAATCCGAAAAAATCAAATGTGATTAATATCATAATAAGGGGTGTCGTCTTTGCTCAGCCTGGTGCCGGCTTTAAAAAGAACCGTGCAGCAGGTAACAAGAAATAACTCTTTCCGTTTTATCTAACAAATTCTATTTGCAGCATTGTCCTTATTAGCTCCTAAACAAATTGCAAGTTTTGCACCTAACATCAAAGAAGAATCCACAAATCTCGTAACACGCCTGATTGAAGCTACGGAAAAGTACGGCAGCGTAGATCCTCTCAAAAACCTTGAGTTGAATGCTATGAATGTCATTTTGGAGGCTACATTCGGTAAACGTTTCAAGTCCGTTGACGATCCTGAGTTCCGCAAATTGTCAGAGATTGTAGAATTGTCTATGAAATATGCTGGTTTAGAAAACGACTTATCCAACTTTTTGCCCATTATTTCATTTGTTGACAACTATACCGGTCGCCAATACAAATGGAGAAAGTTCATGACTACAGAACGTAACCCAGCGTACGAAGAATTAATCAAGCAAGCCATGTTAAAAGACAGCCCTAATTTGATGAATGCATTAGAAGAAAATGGATACCCAATGACAATGGATGAAAAGATTGTGTTTGCATGTAAGCATACTTTTGTACATGTTTGAGGATACTTATTGTGTATTTAGCGGACATGGTTGCTGCTGGTACTGATACAATCTCGGTTACATTATCCTGGAATTTCGTATTGATGTGTCACCATCCTGAAGTTCAGAAGAGAGTTTCTGCTGAAATCGATGCATTTGTTGCAAAGCATGGTCATTTACCTACTTTTGAAGAAAGATCAGAAGTTCCTCTCTGTATTTCTGTTATCAAGGAAAGTATGAGATTTAGACCCGCTACTTTCTTTGGCTTGCCTCATACTCTTCATGAAGAAAGTAAGTGTTTTTGTCTCTTTTTTTCTCTATCGACTGATCCCTTTCTCTTTTTTATATAAACAATAGTTGAGGTGGATGGCTATGTTATTCCTAAAGATGCTACTATTCTTGCCAGTATGCATAGTATGCACTTGAATCCTAACTGTTATACCAATCCTGAAAAGTTCATTCCTGACAGATTCATGGACAATTTGAGAACAATGCAATCTTGCGCTAATGGACGTATTGAAGAACGAGACCATTATAACTTTGGCTGGGGAAGGTAAGTGCATCATGATATTAGTCACCCGGTATAAATACTTATCCTATGATAGACGTGTTTGTCCTGGTATTTCATTGGTAAAAATGACACACTTTTTCTTTGCATAAGATTACTCATCTCTTTTGATAGGCTGAAGCTGAAGTTTTTGCCAGTTTTATTCAAGTCTATTCTCGATGCTTTATTGAACCTGCAGATGGAAAGACTATGCCTGATATTGAGACATTGAAGAACGTTGGTCTTACTGTCTTACCTGCTGCTCAAAAACTCAAGTTCACAAAACGTTTTTAATAGCTTTTTGTATTTATTTATTGATACTAAAAATTAAACCTCAAGAATGAAATTGTTTGGAAATACTTGTACGCTTTAGAGATCATCTTTTACTTTGTTTTGTTGATTAAGTGCACCGAAATAGCGCGTCCTTTTTTTTATGTGTGTATTTATCGACTATGGTTGAGTTTCCGCTTAAGTTTGAAATAACTGTTTAGCCTTTGGATTAATTCTGTTTCCCATCTTATGACTAAAAGCAAAACCAAACTTGTATAAATCGATCTACTGAATAGGATGCATTGTTGTATAGCTATTGCAAACCAAGTACACTAGTTCGGAAGTTCATTTCTACTTATAAAATTATGTGTAAATGGTCAATGATAGCATTATCTTACGCCACTTCTTGTGCAAATATACACTTCATTGTATGCGAAATAGTATCAATAGCACCATTTCACTTTTTGTATCATTTTGACGGCCTGGCACCGATAAATTACGGGTTGAGCAGATCATATCCCTTTAGAGTGCATCCATTCAAGTGCAATGAAGAGGCGATTCATTCTCAACAGTGTTGAGTGGTGCATCTTCAAAATCGACCAGATTTTAAACAACAATGCTTTCTTTTGAAAACTGTAGTGACCCAATCTGGTCATATCTTTAAGCTTTACCCCATATATCATTGCGAGTGTAACTGAATTGAGCGTTATTGGGGTGATAGCAAGCATATTGTTCGTCAAAACTGTGATTATAGTTTTGCAGCATTCAATACCAACATTGGTTCATTCGTGGGTCGTGTATCTTCACCAGGAGAGGCTCCATTAAAGATAAGACGTTATGTAAATTGATGTCTTCATTATATTAAAGCATACAGTCAAAGCTCAGACGTTCACCAAGCAAAGCTGCAAAAATCACAAAGAAAACTTAATTATTCTCTTAGGAGAACATACTTAGGACAAATATGTTTCCAGATCAACGGAGCCGCCAAATTTTATAAAGCCTGATGTTCTAAATCAAGCGAATTACCTCCGTTACTTTCTGAAGTGCAATACACTGCAAACATGGCTTTTTTTTTTCAAAAGATCGATAGAGTATTCTCTTTCTATTGACAAGCACTATCATACTCCGCCTGTGGTGCTTGCCATTTGCATACACAACACTTCGTCTGATCTCATGAAGTCAACTACAGCATCTGATGCTTTGCCTTTTCTGTTAGAGTTGCTTTGTCATGGTTGGGCACAAGCATATTATTTAATGAATGCTGGATTTATTGCTAGTCACCTCCAAGACAATCCTCTTAATCCAATTATTGCAGTTGTTTATTTTCTTATTCAACCAAAGCCATCATTGCTTGATATGGATAAGCAAGGTGATGAAACCATCATCATGTTATATGAACTTGGAAAGAAAATATTTGAGATTGCAAAGACTAAAGTTCAATCCATTCAGTTTTTTTTTAGCTTAAACATATTACTTGACTTTATTTCTTTCTGTATAGTTTGGTAGCATGGAGCTGTTTTTACAACCAGAAGTAGCCCTTGCTTGCTTTCCTGTCAGCGTGGTTTTTGGATGGTTCTACTACCATGTTACAATTCTTCCTCCTACGTTTGCAGGTACATACCACTTTTCTACAGGACCTACAGATCTTTGTTGTCTTGCAGACGACATAGGTAACACTACTGGGTTACTTTTCTCTGGACTTATCTCGGATCGACTTTATGCTAGAGCCATAAAGAAAAATGGAGGTGTTGCAGTCAAAGAATTTTGCTTGCGACCTATTTATATCGGTATTCCTTTCTTTGTAGCAGGTTCTATCATGTATGGCTGGTTTCTACATGCCCATGTTCATTGGATGGGTTCCTTTGTTCGTTATACAATGAGTGAGTCTTTTATATATGACGAATATGTTAATACTAACATTGCTCACTTTTACAAGCATTTATTTTGGTTGATTCAAATCATACAAAGGCTGCATCAGGTACAATCCATATAATATGGCTTAAACTAACATTTGCTTCAAGTGTTGTCCGTCAGCAATGCTACTAAAAATATTTGTGGTATGATATTTGCTTTGACCGCGGTATTCATCAGGAATTCGCTTGGTGTCAATTGGTCTTAGTAAGTAGTTTTTTTTTGCTTTGTTTTGAATACGACTAATATGATACACAATAGTACATTGGCGGGGATTATGCTGTTTATATTTGATTTTACAAAAATTTGGTCACAATGGAGAGAGAGAGAAAAAAAAAAAGAGAGAGAGCAAAACATAAGCTGTTAGTAGAAGCTTTCTTACTATCAACTTGCTGTTGTAGAAATATATACGTATATAACTCAAAAGTGAATATACTAACTTACTTTTGTAAATCAACGATAACCATTTAGAAAACTGTATAATGTCTCATTCTCATTTAATAAACAAGTAGTTGTTGATTGTGATACTCTAATGAAAGTAATGCACATTTGTACGATAGTGTTGCAAAAGCTTCTACTAAATGTTGACTGAATAAAATTCTTGAGCCTATAATCATACGAAATATTTGAATAAGGCTTTAAAACTTAACAAAAGTGCCAGTTATACAGAATCATCATGAGCCTTCCATATACCGTCTTTTATCTTGAAAATGTTATAAAAGTCGTAATTTTTTTTCTTCAACTTCTTGCAGATATACACTTTTGTGCTTTTTTTTTTTTTTTTTTTTTTTTTTTACTTGTCTAGATCTACAGGTTAACTACTCATCGAGATTTTCGTGCATATTCAAGTAGATCAAACTTAAAGTCCCGGACCTAAAGGCCTCCTTAGTCCGGATCGAAATTATACTGTACGACCGAACTGGCAAATCCTATCATTCATTCTCAGAAATGTATTGATATCATTAGGAAGGTGACCAAATATAAGTTCCTCCTCTTTTCGCATACATCGCTTGTCGAAATGGTAAGTAGATGGTTGGATACATGGCATATATAAAGATGGAAGGGGAGGGCTGGAATTAGTAGAAAGAGGACGGATTGATGGATACAATAAATGGATGAATACGAAAGAAAAGAGAAAGATACTGATCTGAATCTACATTAGCCTTCTCAAAAGTCTTTCATTACCAAGGTCAAGCTTGGCAAGGCCAAGAAGCAAAACCGCCCCTTGCCTCACTGGTTCCGTCTTAAGTCTGACACCAAGATTCGGTAAAGCGAAATAACAGAAATAGTTTAAACAAGCATACTAATCTTTTGATGTAGTTGGAACGCTAAGAGACGTAACTGGCGTCACACCAAGTTGAACATCTAAGTTCACTTCACCAACTTTTTCAGCTCACCCTGTTTCTTTCTTTTGTAAAGTTAATAAAAAAAGAAAAGAAACGTTTAGCGATGACTTGTATATACGCAAGGTAGCCTGTCAACTTTTTTTTATGATTGTTAAATATAGCATAATTTGATGTGACATAAGGGGAAGTGTTTGTGTGTGAGGAGTTGATCTATGATGTATTCTCTTTATATCTGTCAAGGCACACAGACTTAACAGAGAGAGAGAGGGGGGGGGAGGTGAAAGATCATTCTGGGCACTTATAAATTCCATGCAAAAAATAACAATAATAATGAAATGAGATATGAAAGATAAGCTCTGTATGAATTACTGCAGTGTGAATAACAAGAATAAAAATAAAACGAGCACTTGTTTTGGTATGGTCTGCATGTGTAAAGAAGGGGAATGCTGTTTTTGTTGATTTGTTATGACGCCTAGAACCCCATTACAAATGTCAACAACAAACGCCAAATTTAGTGTCTTTTCGATGGAGAAGTTCAAGATTATCGCACTGCAGCGGCACAGTTCTTGTTATCGATTGACCCATGATAATTGTCAACAACAAAATGTAGAAACGCCAACTTTGTGATCCCCCTTAATATTGTAAAACTATATAAAATAAAAGGCTTCATTTCTTCTTCTTCTCTCTCTCTTTTTCTTTCCATTCAAATGTGGTGCCACGGTGACAATTCACTGAATTCTGATTCAATTGTCAAATCAAACTCGGTTGTCAGTTCATCTCGTAGCAACGTTAGTCATAGCAATACGATTCCCTTGACAAACATGTCTTTTGCTATCAAGCCATTGAATTTGCAAGGCGGTCAATGGTAATTTATCCTTCTATTATGCTCAAACCTTATTCTAATTGTAAAAATCGTAATAATAGCACTTGGTGCGGCAAATATGGTCATAAGAGACTAGCATGTCCATTGTTAAAGTAATTTGTTTATTTACGCCAAACACTATTATGACCCTAACATCTAAGCATGTTCAAGAAAAAAAAAGCACTTTATAAGATATTAACATTTGCGCGCAAAAAAACACTATGTATTATATACACATACATTCACACACATATATATATATATTTATTTATTGAAAACAGCATCCTTTCCTTTCCTTTCCTCTCTCTCTCTCTCTCTCTCTCTCTCTCTATATATATATATACATATACGCTTGAAAACAATACTCCAAAAAAAAACCCCCTTTATGTCCCATTTCTCTTTCTTTTTTTTTATTCTGTATTAACAAAAAAAAGTTACTCTTGCTCAATTATGTATTACAACAACAAAAATAAAATAAAAACTTGCTACTTTTTTTCTTGACAATGTCTAAAAAGATAAAAAATTAAGTTATGTCCGAGCGTTCAAATGTATGTATGAAATCTAGACTATGAAACCTTCTCATAACCTTCCTTTTCTCTCTCTCTCTCTCTCCTTAATAACAGTGCAGTTATAAATAGCTATGGCTTTTTCTTTATTTGTCGAGAAAAGCGACTCTCTAAAGTCAAGTGTTTATATGTAATGGATATGAAAAAGGACTACATCATGTAAAATCGATCTTGGGATTTTACATGATGCACTTTATACTAAAGAGAAGAAATCATGCAGAGAATATAGATCAAAACTCATTATGTTAATCGGATAAAAATCGTCATTTGTTTTGTTATAAGCAACATATCTTATAATGAAAATCTTTCAGAAAAGACTAGAACAAGATACAAGCAAATTCTATCAGGATTCGGGGGAGGGGAGGATGACAAGAAAGGGGTTAAGGGATATTAGATCGAGCCATTTGTCAAACTATTCTTAGCCTTGCTGCTAATTATATTTTACTGGTTGGCTTGAGCGTTTCTGTCTGAGATTCAACAGCCAGTCCAATGCAGTCTGCTTTTTTTTGTTTCTTATACAACGCGATGGAGCAAGATGAGATCGATCCAGTCTTAGAGATCGGCCAACGTACTTCGAGAAGACATAGGCACTTGCCTACTTCCGTTACCTCGGCTGTTCCAACCCGCTCCCTAAAGGGTTACAAACATACGCCACTACTTAAAATGTCATATCGCCCAGTTGAGAAAGGAGAACAAGAAGGAAAAGCAACAGGATACCAGAAGCACACAACAGATACCTACCAAAGACGACGAAAACACCAAGATAAGTTGAAAGAAAGAACAAAGCGACTCATAGCCACCGATACTGCAATCAAAAATAACACGAAAAAATACACTATATGGTGTATAAGTACATTATGGATCTTGTTTTTATGCTACCGCATAGTAACCAGTATGCAGAAAGAGAATTACGAGCAATTAAGCGTAGTCCATTTTATTACGAATATCATCAAGTCAAGGCTTGGTGGTACATAAAGGAGGGGGGAAAATAGGGGGCTACTTGGTTTCGTCAGTATAATCAATGTACGTCTATTTTGATTGTTATACTTGATCATGAGGTTGTCTAAAACAAACAACAATAAATTCTGTTTTTTTCTTATTTCCTTGTGTTTCTTCTTCTTTTTCATTCTCTTTTCTTTTCTGTATGAGCCACAATGTTACAATCAAATAACAACTTGAATAACATGATGTACAATGGAGCTATGGCTTCAGACTGGTCTGAAGAACCACCACAACAACAACGTCCAGAGAAAATCACACATCCAGAATGGGGTGTCATGAAAGAACAGGACTTTCGGCCACTTACCTTAAAGCACCAAAGGGATCTTGAAAACTTGCATCAAGCAGGTAATTTCATCAAGGATTTTTACTTTTGGCAAGCTAATTTGGGTGGATACTGTATGGCTGATATGATACAAAGTAAGTGTTGTCTTGTAAATATATTGTGCTAAATGTATGTATAGATGTCGTGATTTCCTCAGAGGGTGCGTTTGTGTTAGTAAGGAAAATCGTTGATGGTGCACCACATCCTGGCAGAAGAAAGAAGAAGAAGGTTTAACTGTCAAAAGCTGTGGTGGATCTGGTATTCATTTCGAGCATGTAAAATAATTATGTTAATAAAAACACTGTATTGCTTTCATCAAGCATTTTCTTTTTCAAAAAAGTGTGTTCATTATTCACTTGTATTACGATGGCACTAAAGTAAGGGGTTTGTTAAAGGAAAGAGTACTTGGTTATTTAAAAAAAGGGAGAAGGGAGTATAAACGTAATTTCTATTCAAAGAGGGTCTTGTTTTCTCTGGTTGACAGAAAGGGATAATGGAATAACTTCTGCGTCTGGCTAGTAAACATGCTATGCAAATGATTACATGTTGAACGAGTTTTTAGGAATCTTGACTTGGCTACTGATTTACACAAAACAATCAGTGTAAGACAAGTTGAAAATACGAGAAGGATATGAGACAATAAATGCTATTTTCCTCATATTCATCAAAACAAAAAGGCAGCTTTACATCCTGAGTCTTTAGAAGTCAACTGAGGATATATTTCACTAAAGCAGCTAGTGTAACAATCTTGCATTTTTAGTCTTAATCGACATCTATTGAAAGGACAATTTCCATCAAGAACGATGTTGCTGCAAGAACAACCATGGTTAGTGAAGCATTTAAAAAAGACTTTGAACCCAAAGATCCGCATTTGTCGATCATAAGGTATTTTACATTGTATTCTCTTTTCAATAGATAGAATCAGACTGATGTGTTTATTTACAATTCAAAAGAACAAGACAAATTCTTCATTGGCATAGAAGAAAGTAGTTATTTTATTATTGTCAAAAAGTGTGATAGCCAGAAGTAAATTTTAAATAGGGTTGATGCATATGCTTTAAATCGAAAAGATCGAGAAGGAAAGGGGGAAAAGATGCTCTAAGAATATACGTTTGTTAACGATCTCTGTTGAGAAAGCATCGAGTCCATGGCTGTGGAGAGAGCGACAAAAAGAATATTGTATCTCGCTTTAAATAATATGACCTACTCTGTCATGAATAGATAAGTGCTCTGATAATAAAACATGACGCTTTTTTTTATACAACTAAATGGCGTCCAAAAAAGCAATTAAACTGTCTCTCTTTTTTTTTCTTCTCCTAGCATAATAAAATCAGTTGGCAAATGCTTACAAGAAAAATGAGAATAGAACTGCCTTTTGTGACTAATGATGTTTAATGATTAGATTTGATTAAAAAAGGAGAGGAAGAGAAAACATCGTTACTTCTTGCAACGGAGAAAGAAAGAGAAAAAGGAAATGATTTGCGGTTTATTTGATAAAAGCCTTTATTCAATTGCCAAGGGAGACGGTGTTGTCGCAAATAAGAAGCTTGCAATTGCACAAGCGTTAATCCTAGATGGTAGCTGTTTATGCATAATAATTAGTTTTGCTTGTCGATTTGAAATGCTATACAAAAGAAAAAAACTTACGTCGAGGTAGTGTTTTTCTTTAAATAGTTTAGCCAAGTATATTTAGGTTTATTAATGAAGTGATTGTGTAGGGATAAATACTTTAGCAAATATTTAAAGGCAGGTTTTAGACTCAAGATGTAGCTTCCCTTGTTTTTTTAAGGAGAGCACAACTTAATGTTAGATTGTAATTTAAAAAAAAGAGAGAGAGAGAAAGAGAGAGCTTCTCTTTGCTGTTGCATGAATGTGTATTAACCATGTTGATATGTCAAAGGAATTATTTGAAGTAGTAGTACAAGAGTTACACTAAAATAGGGAGAATGTAAGGCAAAGAGTACAATCTAATATAGATTCAAACATTTTGGTACGATCAAGAAGAAACAATATTCATTAAGGATTAAGAGTACAACCTATATTATGTCATTTAAATAAATATATTGACGACACAATAAATTCTGGGTTGGATTAGAGGAATGACAAGCGTTACATAGGATGAACAATAGACCCATCGTCATAAAGTTTAAAACGCCTGTCTATTTTTATTTCTTCTGACCAAGAAAAAGTTTTGGCCAAGAAGTACAGTGTATCTTCTCATGCCATAAGGCATCTTTGTTGACTGATCGATATTCAACGCCAACACAAGTATACACAGTTGAATAACATTTCTTTTTTTGACACCATGATAAAGAGAAAAAAAAACTTGCAGTGGTTACTCAAAATTGTAAGTTACCTTTTTTGGGGCTTGTCAGATGAAAGAATGGCTATGTCAAGTCCTTCTCTCTTGCTCGCTCTTTTATGCAATGGTATGCCATTGCACATAAAAATTAAAAGATAATGTTGTATACAATATTTAATAATCAAAATACAGGGTATTTAATCAAGATACATTCTCACCTTGTTTACGAAAAAGAAAAGAAAAGGGAAAATGTGTTGTTCTTCAGCCACACCTTAGAACTTTTTTTGTTGTTGTTGTTTTTCTTGGTTATTTCTATTATGGATTTAATCAATACTTGGTATCGACAAATAACGTAAATACCAACGAGATAAAATGACAGCATGTAACATGGAGAATGAAATTATATGAAGCCATGAAAGATTAGAAATGGAGCTTCATATTATTTATATTTCTTGCTTTAAAAGGCAAGTGCAAAAAAAACTATATTAAAGATCGAGTTTAATTATCTCTTTCTTTTCTTCTTCTTCTGTATTCTTTTCTCTCTCTTAATAGAATGATAGGCAAACAAAAGCTAGCAACAGTGTTTCTGACAACACCTGTGCTATTTGTCTTATTTGGCTGTTGTCTAATACTTGCAGCAATTCATTATGTTATATTCTTTTTCAAGTCAGCGGAATCGCTTTCCAGCAAGATGCAGAAATTGATTGTTCAAATACACTGCTTGTTATTAAAAAAGGTACAAAAAACGCATATAATTAATGTGCCTGAAGTTTCTAATTTTATGTCTTGTATATAGTCAGTGACAAGAGTGTTAGACCATTATCTACATTTAAAGCAATTCGGCTACTCGTGCCTTCATCAATTTAATTTAATTGCCAACAAGAAAGGAGACACTAATATTATCCCAGACACTTTGTATTCCGAGGTTCAAACCCCAGAAAATAGCAACAGTGTTCAGCCAGTTGATAAAGAACAACCAAAGAAGAATCATGCCAGCGCTATGCTCACCAACAATAATGCATCGGAGAACCTAAAAAGCAAATATAATAAACAAATAATTAAAAATAATCAAGCCTCCTTGAATCAGCATCAACATAAAAATACGGACGAGAAAAACAAAGAGAACGGTGCTTCTTTCTCTTCCACCTCGATGACTCATAAAGATGACTGGATCCTTGTCAACGCAAACAAAAAACACAAAAAAGTTATCGCCGTTGAACAATCACCAAAAGCGTCCACCAAGTCTAGCAAAAAAAAGAAAAGAGCTAACAAAAAGACACACTCTGAAAGACAAATCACCACAAAGCCATCTTCTCTAGACAACAGCACTGTCTCGTGGTCTAGTGTCGCAAGTAGCAAACATGAATATAAAGAACTCAAAGAAACTGGAGAACCAAATGACATGGATGTACCTTGTCTAAGTGATAGCGATAGTATTGCTACCAGTAGCCCTTCTGGATCTCCATGTTTATCAAGCTCACATTTACTGCCGCCTTTTGAAGAAGAAATTCAAATGAAGTACTATTCTCCATTTTCTTCAGGTTTTGATTTTGGTGCTTCTTTTCAACAACCACAACAACCACACAAAAGGTCTTTGTTAGACTTGTTAAACCAAACAGATCATGTCAAGACAACAATCACAGCCAATTCTTTTAAATATTTTGACGATATGATGATGTCCACTTCTTTATACAAAACAAATCAGGAACCTAAACTTGATCCTCTTATGATCAAGATCAAACGAGATTGGAATTCTATTCCTTATTGCACATAATTCCCCCACTTTTCCTCCCTTTTTTTTTTCGAGAAGAAAAACCCATACCCTTTCATTTTCTCTTTTTCTCTCTTGCTGTTTATACTCCACAAACAAATAAACTTAATATGTGATTAATGCAAAAAATTTATGGTGTTGTATTATCTCTAACTTTTTCAAACTCTAAACGCTTCAAGGCACGGTCTGCTTCTTTGATACACTCTGGTTGTTTGAAATCTTTACCGTGTTGCTTGGCACTTTGATAAAATTGCTCGGCTTTTGCTTTGTCTTTTGTTTGCTATATAAAAGCGTGAGTGACTCTCAATTTCCATGCATTTCCATTACCTCAAACAACATGCCCATATTGAATAGCAAAACACCACATGTTTCATCACACACTTGACCGTCTTTGTTTATCTTGGGAGTATTAGGATTGCGAGCCAAATCTAAACCTTTTTGACCCCAAGTTTTGGCTTCTTCAAATTGGCCCAGACCAGAATAGGCTTCAGCCAAGTTGTTCATCAATACGCTTGCTTGACAAGACTCCATACCAGTCAATGACAATGCTCTTAAATAAAGATGGATAGCTAGCCTTTATATAACGATCGTTAGTAAACAATAACTTCTTTTTATGGTATTACCCTGGCTTGTTTTGCGCTGCATAAAACCCACCCAGGGCTTCTAAAGCACCGCCCACATCTGTCTTTGTTAGCCAATCAGGCATATGTTCTTGATCAAACACAACTTCTGTTGTATCACCATAAGCAGATACAGGCTTCGAAGAAGATTTCAACAGGTGTTCTACAGACCAGACATACCATTTCTCGGCTTCATCATCTCGTTTCATCAAAGCAGTAATATCACCCAGTTTCTGTGCAATGCCAATCATCTTTTTTTGTTCCATAGGCGAAAATGAAGAGATGTCCAACCCTTGTGCAATCTTCTCCATCATGTCCTTGTCTGTCTCGTCGTGTAAGTTGAGTGAATGGCGCAAAGCCATTATCAATGTCTGTCTGGCTTCAGGTAATCGACCGAGCTTTTCTTGTAGAGCGCCTAATTGGATCATAATACCCGTCAAAGGAGCTCCATTCTTTTCAATTTCAGATGACTCGAGTGCAAGGCTCAATGCTTCTTTAAAGTATTTGAGTGCTAAGGACATGTCTTTGTTTTGTTGGTAATAGAGTGCTTTTCGAAGTGCTTGTCTGATAGGTTGAGGAAAATTCTGAATATCGGATGTCAAGTGCTCATAGAGTCCAATACCGAGACAAATAAAACCTACACTGATAAGAGCAACGGGTAGTGGTGGAATACGGATAAAACGAGGGGCTGGTTTGGGACGTGTATGGGTTGCATAAGAAGCAGTTTGAGGTACTGAACGAGCAACTGCTCTGTTATACCCAAAACGATAATTAGTTGATACAAAAAGTGAACGCGTTCTAAAGAGGTTTCGTAAAGACATGAAAGTATAAAACAAACAAAGAAAGAGAATGAAAGTGAGAGTCAACTAGCATTTAATAAAAGAGTAAAGTGACTGCGACAAAGTGACATGCGTCTTACAGCATTGTTACACATTTGTATGCTTTGACAGCTGTAGGTCATTGTCTTTTTCTAAAACAAATTGTACAAGTTAGACTGTATTTGATTGTTAATTCATGGAACAAACAGGGTCAAGATTTTTTCTATAATAATAGCACTTTACTCCTTGATAAGATTAAATCAATGTTTAAAAGGGGCTTTGTCTGTATGATAAAGCCAAGCTTCTTTATATCAGACGTTGCCCTTTTACTTTTAATTTGAAATAAAGACTGCATTCATATGTTGAATCTTTGGGTATTCAAAACCAGAACATGGTGTCAAGGTGCAAGATTGGGCTTTGCAGTATCAACACTAGCACGTGATTTGTGCTTATTTGGTCTTTTTATTTTCTTGCTTTTTTGGCCCTGACCTCGTTCTCTTTTACTTCTTCTTTTCTTTTATATATCATGCCAGAGACACCAGTAAAACAGTCTCGAAAACCTGTGGGTATGTTACTAGCTTTTATTTTTTGTTTTGACCTTGACTCATCTCTTTATAGACGGTCCCTTTAGACAACAAAAGCTACCTGCTTGGCAACCAGTGCTTACACCTCGAACAGTGATACCTGCGCTGTTTGTGATTGGCGTTGTGTTTATACCTATTGGTGGCTTGCTTTACTGGAATAGCGGCAATGTAAGTAATCATTGTATGTGCTTGAGACTTATAATAAATAGGTGAGCGAACTCATGATTGATTATACCACCTGCAACCAATATACCGAGCCTATTTATTTAGACAGCACAAAATACAGCCTTCAATTCTCGACAGGATTTAATCAGTCAAGTCTAGAATCACCTGCATTTCATGTAGAAAGTGCTTCTGAGTTTCTTGATTCGAGCTGGAAGAATCCAAACAATTTAGTTATTCAACGCTGCATATTGGATTTTACTGTGCCTGAGACAATGACAGGACCTTTGTTTATGTATTATCGTATGACTAACTTTTATCAAAACCATCGACAATATATCAAAAATTATGACGCTACACAATTAAGTGGCGATATTGTGGACCAAAGTACTTTGAATACCAATTGTGGACCTTTGGGTGTAAATCAGGACAATCTTGTTATTTATCCTTGTGGATTAGTAGCTAATTCCATGTTTAATGGTACTGTCTTTCTTAGGATTGTATATGTTATTCATGCATCTATAGACACAGCTTCAGACCTAGTTTCTGTCACATCCAATGCAAGCTATAGTTTTCAACGAACAGGCATTGCATGGCCCACAGACAAGAAAAAATACGGAGTGACAAAGTACAAAAATTCAGAAATTGTACCACCTCCGAACTGGTCTCTTCGTTATCCTGATGGTAAATACACTGATGAGTATCCCGCTCCTGACTTGAGCAATATGGAAAGGTTGATGGTATGGATGCATATGGCAGCCTTGCCTGATTTCAGAAAGATTTGGGGACGCAACGATGTGGATCCATTACAGGCAGGTCGTTGGCGAATTGCTATTGATATGAGTAAGTGGAACAGCATGATTATCTTATCTGATCATAATAGATTTTGATACAACCATCTATGGTGGTAACAAATGGCTTGTGATTTCGACAACTTCACCTTTAGGTGGGCGTAATCCTCGTTTGGGTATTGGCTATATTGCCATTGGTGTTATTTCTATCTTTTTTGGTATTTTGTTTGCACTTCGCCATTGCTTTAAGCCTAGGTAAAAAAGAAAAAGAAAAAAAAACCCCCTTTGTGTACTTAATTTTTTTCTAGAAAACTCGGTGATCAATCTTATCTTTCATGGAATCAGCCTGGCGGTGGTCTTCCTGCCACTAAGCGAATTAAAAAGACCTTACATCAAAACTAAAATAAATGTACGGTTTTATTGTTTTTTTTCTTTAATCATCCCAATCACTTCCATCATCACTATCTGAATCATCGTCAGATTGAATGGCCTTCTTTCGGTCATTCAATGCTGCTAATAAGCTTGTGGCTAAATCACCACCAGCAGCACCACCAGCACCAACAGCAGCTCCTGAGGCTGCATTACTGAGTGGATTACTACGGTCTCTACGTGCTTCTGCAGGTGTGGATCTTAAGGAGGAAATACCGCCAGCACCACGGATGGCATCTAAAAGAGCATTACGAGAGTCATTGACAACGGGCAAAGAAGATGATCCAGGAGCGGGAGAACCAGCCATAGGAGGAGGAGGAGGAGGAGGGGGAGGAGGACCACCAGAGCCCATGGTAGGAGGCATAGGGGGAGGAGGAGGAGGAGGAGGAGGACCACCAGAGCCCATGGTAGGAGGCATAGGGGGAGGGGGAGGGGGAGGGGGAGGGGGAGGAGCGCCAGAGCTCATGGTGGGGGGCATGGGAGGAGGAGGAGGGGGCATTGTGTTAGGACGAGGTGCCATAGGTGGTGGAGGAGGTCCTCGTTTATCACGATTAGGCAATGGAGGAGGAGGTGGAGGCACTGATCGATTGCTTATTGGTGGAGGCATGGGAGGCAAAGGTGGGGCATTGGTCTGTGGTGCAGGTGGAGGAGTAGCTAATGGTGCTTCCGGAGCATCATAAAATTCATCGTCTTCTGCACGGTTGTATCCTATCTCCTCTTGTTGATATCTCATTTGATTAGCTCCCATAGGTGGAAGTGGGGGAGCACCAGCATTCATAGGAGGCATTGGTGGAGGTGGAGGTGGAGGAGGAAGTGGAAGAGCTCCGCTATCCATCATGGGTGGCATGGGAGGTGGAGGAGGCACAAATGGTGATGTATCAAATTCTTGTTGTGGAGTAGAGAATTGTTCTTGCTGAGAAACCATTTTATATGGATTGTTTGATTTTGTGGTAGTAGCAGTAGTAGTAGGAGGAGGAGGAGGAGGAGGAGGAATTGAGCGGCTAGGAGGGCTTTCCGTGTGTGGTCTGTGAGGTACAGGAGGAAGTACAGGTGGCGGAATACTAGGAGGTTGTGCTGAAGGATAAGGAATAGGTGGAGGAAGTGGAGGCGCAACAGTCGAAGGTTGATAATGCATTGTTTCTTGCTCTTGAGCATCATGGTAAGTTGTTGGTTGTGGACGAGCAGGCGGGGGAGGTGGTCTAGGCGCAGTAACAGATCTTGTTGGAGGAGGAGGTGGCGCTGATCTTCTGCTAGGTGGAGGAGGTGGAGGCGGTCTACGACCTAATGTAAATAATTAGATGACAGATACGATAAAAAAGAAATCACTATCATATATACCTCCAACAGGCGGTGGTGGTGGTGCTGCTCTTCTTGAAGGTGGAGGTGGAGGTGCACGATTCATGCGAGTAGAACCACCTGTTGCCATAGAACTCACTGGTCTTTTTGGAGGTGGAGGTGGGCCACCTCTTTCATTAACAAATTCCTTAATAAAGTCTTCATTTTCATGAATTTCTTCTGGTGAAATGCCAAGGTCCTTCAATTGATCAAATAAACCATTCCATTCAGGGCTTGTGTTTTGTACACTAAATCCTTTGTTTGGTGTGTAACCAATATGGCCTAAATGCCTATTTAAACAATCAACAATGTGTGCTTTTTTTTTATTTTTTTTTTGACGTACCTGAATTCTGAAGGCAGGCCAATCTGAGATTTATCTAGTTTTCCTCTAGGCTTTTTGCCATTGGATTCTAAATAAACAGGTGATACAATAAGTATACAGAGTGAACATTGCATCATTTGTTATACCTTTCTTTTTATTCTTTGCACTACTCTTTGTTATTTCTCTTGTAGTGATCTTTGTATAAAATATATTGGCATCATCCTCATCTGCAAATGATAAGCCTGCCATATATTCCTATTGTAGACATAAGAACGTGTCTAGCTCATTTTTTTTCTATCTTACATCTGTAGCAAACGAGAAAAAGAAAGGCGTATGTTTTGCCACTTCAAATCCATCATACAGCTCTTGCTCCCAAATAATGCCCCTATGATTCTATAGAATACATGAATTAAATGCAAAACAATTGAGTTGTTCCTACAATCAAGTCTATAATTCGAATATAATAGGAGTGTTTTTTCTTGTCTTTCAGAAAAGCAACAGCTCCCCATATATTAGAATAAGCCCATTTGTTTGGATTAGGATAAGCTACATAGAGACGAGCTACTGTAGCCGCATAAATTTTCTATTTCAGAGAATAAGAAAAACCTTTTGTTTTTTATATTGTTTTGTCCTATTTACAGCTGTTGGTAAAGCACGCCTAACTTTGTTCTTATCTTCTGCAGTCGATAAAGCGAGTGAAGGCATAAAAAAGATGAGCAAGGAAAAGAAAGAAAGAAAAAAAAAAAAAGAGAAAAAGAGCTCTCTGGGATGTACAATTACTTATTTTAGTTGAGTGCAAACGACTCGTTTTGAACTACCGAAATGCAGTGAGACGGCCATTAAAGACACCAACCCAAAAACCAATCACAGAACGAACCCTGATGACGAAGTTACTTGAAAAAATTAACCGTCAACATAGTTCAGTTCATTGTTTAGTTGCTTATGGTACAAATTTGAATGCTTTTCAATAGCCATAGATAGGCTTAATTAAAACTTGACGTTAAACAAGGATAATAGCTTTAGAGATGCTTGATTAACAAATGCTCTTATTTTTAGTTTTAAACTCTTGATTGAAATTCATAGTTTTAACCTAAGTATGCTAAACCATGGAGTAACATTAGCGTATGCCTCCACTCTATCTAAAATGCCTCTTTGTAGACACAACCAGCTTTAATCTTCATACAATAGCATGTTCCGTTTGGAATTATGCTTATTCGCATACTATTGCACTCATTTGAATTATAAATAAACACATGAATGTCTTTCTGAATTTTACTGAACCATTGTCTGTACTTGACATGACAGCAGTTTGTTCATTCATGTTTGAAAAGTTAAATGAAACAGATGAACAATGCGTTTCGTTGATGTAAAGTTATATGTGACTTAATTTCTTTCTTTAGTAAGCCACACAAGTTTACCCCCGACTCAAAAGTTCCCCTTGTCAGCCATTCGCTTTGGTTACTTTACCCTTTGATTACACTGTCAAATGTTGCGCACTTTTACTAAATCAACATCACTTTTGACAAAGCCTCTTGCTTCTACCAAAACAGGTATGTGTATCTATAAAATACATAAGCACAAGTATATTTATGCCTTTTGTTAGCCACTCGCGCTTTTACTGCTTCTATTCACAGTCCATCTATTTACAACACTGAGAATGATCAACAAACAGCTCCTATTGTCGCTCTTGGAGCACGTCTTGGACTTCAACTCGATACTGCTCTTCTTAAACAAGCACTCACTCACAAATCAGTTACCGATGCCAACCATAATGCCAGCTTAGAATATATTGGTAAAAGAGTCGTTGGTCTCTTTGCTACTGAGCACTTGCATTGCAAATATCCTTCTTTACATCCTGAAGCATTTGGCACAGCTCTTGGTGCTTATGTTGGAAATAAGTCTATTGCCAAACTAGCTTCTGAAGTTGGTTTGCAACACACAATTCAATGGAAGGCACCAGAAGACAACAGTGTTAAATTGGGCCACAGTACAGTAATGGCTGATTGTATGAATGCTTTAATTGGTGCTGTCTATCAATCTCAGGGACAAGAAGCAGCCAAGAAGTTTGTGCATGATTTTATCTTGTCCCGTGATTATGATATTCGACCTAGCATTAAAGTAAAGGAACCCAAGCGTCATTTAACAGCCTTATTGAAGCAATTAAACAAGAAGCCTGCTGTTTCTCGATTGCTTTCAGAAACAGGTCGTGCTTCTTCAGCTCCTGTGTTTGTCGTTGGTGTCTTTTCTGAAGACGAAAAGTTAGGCGAAGGATTTGGTAGTTCTCTAAAGATGGCTGAATTCCGGGTAAGTTTGTTTGTATCTATATACTTTGTTAACATAATGTAGGCATGTCAAGATGCTTTAGTGTCCTTTTACGGTAAAGAACAGAAACATTTCACATTGCCTTCAGATGCCGAAAATGTAGATAAATACACGCCTAGTCCTTTGGGAAACACACAAGCTATTGTTTAAACCTGTCTACATTTTTTTTTTTATTCAGTTCAATTTTTAGATGCACTTGTAGATGATAATATGAAAAATAAACTGTATGTTAATTGTATTGAAAGCAAATTCATTTTTATTTTTATTTTTTTGAACAGCGCTATCTTATTTTGCTGCAAAATAGACACCTTCCTATGATCTATGTTAGCCATGAAAATATTACACATACACTTTACCTGTGCCATCCACTGTGTGTTTTTGGATGCACTCTTAGATGCAGCTACTTCAAGTTGACCAGGAATAGGTTGACCAAATTGATAGTTAGTAGAACTGCTTAGATAAGCAGAGGTATCTTCATGCAACAATTGAACTGGTTCTTCTCGTAACCATGATTTTTTATCACCTGTCAAACACTCTACACGCCAATTATCGCCTGTGTCTTTGCCGTCATAGCAACTGACTTCTTGTTGTCGAGAAAGTGGCGATTGATGTTGGTGACTATGAAGATAGCCTTGTGTATTAGGATGTCTCAGGCGAATCGAAGACCCACAAGGGACAATTTCTCTGTCAGCATGCGTTAGTATGTACTATAGCCTTTATATCTTACCCTCTCTTGCATGACTTGCCAGATGCTGCTTCAATAATCCAAAAACTGTTGGCATCATCTGTATTAGGGAAACAAGTAACTGATTGTTGACCAGATCCACTACCTTTTTTTTATGATTATCATGACACTTTTTGTTATTCTAGTTTTACCATAAGTTACGCCATGAGAATGTAATTTATATCCACTGGCTTTGTTGGTCAGTTTAATGGTGCTTCCACAAGTTACGTGTTCGAAACCTATGTCAAGAGCATAAGACTAATTATTTGTTTTCTTATTTATGCTTGCCTTCTTCTATTTCAGGGACTTCATTAGATGCCAATAAGACAGGCAAAAAGGCAAGATTGAACAAAGCGAATGCAAGTTTCATTAGAAGAGAAAAAAAGCAATGGATATGTAGAACATGATGATTGGCTGAGCTTTATATCCCATATCGGGCACACATTTCGTACAAGGCATACAAGAACTTTAGAAGAAGTGTTTTCATCAACAAGAAGTCGTCAAGTCCCATATAAAGTAAATAAGCTTCTTAGGTTCATCATAAAGAGTGCTTATGTGAGTTAGTAAGATGTACAAATAAGGAGCGTGAATTTTGCTTGATTTTTCAAATTTAATTCTTCTTTATGCCTATCAAACTACCTTTGGAAATTGTTGAGCGCATTGTTCGTTTTCTACCAAACAATGACCTTATCCAGTGTTTATTGGCATGTAAAGTGTATTATGTTTCATTCTATCCTGCCCTTGTCCGGTCAGTTACTATTCAACATAAAAGAAAACTAAAGCAGTTCTTTTGTATTCTCGTTCAACACAATCTTGGACTCTATGTTCGCGAACTCTATCTAAAGAATCGTGTAGGCATCACTAAACAAGATTTTGAGTTTCTCAGTCAACATTGTCCCTATGTAGAGATTCTCAAATTCAACGATTGGCGGCATTGTACACGATCGACACTCGCTTCATTCAAACAACTCAAACAACTAGCCAAGATATACGATACACCGAAAGCAAGTGAAGTCCTTTTAGATGCAGGGTCTACCCTTACTCATCTTGAATTATCGCAGAGAGTTGTTCGTGCACTAACAGTAACTCATACATTACTGCCATTGCTGTCATTGGGTACTCAATTGACTCATTTGACATTGGATGGATACTTTAGCCCTAGTATGCGTGAAGAGCAGTTAAACTTCGATCATGTTCATTGGGACACACTACATCGAGCATGTCCTCATCTTGTGTATATACAGATGCTGACAGTTCATCTAACAGCCACTTTGCCACAAGTGAAGCACATGACAGAAAACATAGATGTAGTCGATCGCATAAAGACACTCATCTTAAGTGACTTGTGTCTTGATCATCCTGTCTGGCTCATCTATCTTGCTATCAAATACCCTCAATTGACTACGCTTGAACTTCGGTTTGAACTCACTGCTTTTACAAACTACGATGAATCTGAAGAGAAACTGAGTAGGGCCGGGTGTTCGGCTGCTTTCTTGGGCATGGCCAATCAATTGACTCAACTAAAGACGCTTAGTCTGCAGGGCCTAAAGGATTCTCATTTCCCCGGTGTATTGTTCTTTGATACATTGGCACAGAAAGCCATTCAATTGCAAGACCTGATCATTCGATACAATACAGACATCTTTTTACAGCATGGATTGAATGAGCGCGTTTTATCTGCCATTGTGGCCGGACAATCTCATTCAATCAAGTCTATTCATATGGATATGTGGGTCAAGGCGCATGATCACTTTTTTGACTTCTTGAGACCATTGTCATTGTGTAGCCAACTCGTAGATCTTTCACTGGCCAGTGATGAATTTGGCAAGTTTAACTTCAATCCTATTCCAATCGACATGATTCTGGATATGTGTGTACATTTAAAAAAACTGGAATTGATCAGAACAGCACTTGTGATTGAAGACAAGCACACAGTCAAGCGAACTCACCCATTGAAATCGTTGCGCATCGCTATTTCAAGAGTGTCTGAAGCACTCTTTTGTTATCTCACCAGACGATGTCCCTCTATCAGTCACTTGGAAGTAGTCACAAGCTATTGGATGCCTCGAGAAATCCAGATGAGGATTGATATGCCAAATAACCAATTTGATTATGTGCGTATTTCTGATCTCAACAAACTCAACGTTCCTTGTCTTGAAGGCAACCTTAGCTTTGGTACTTCTGTCAACCTGTTTGGCGTGCATCAATTGGATCTTATTGATAAACAGAAAGCACGTTATGAGCAAAAAGGGAAACAAGTTCAGCAAGATTTAACAAGTTGGTATCATTTGTATGAAATAGAAGATCAAAGACGCCTAAGGTATCCTCCTTGTTTTATAAGAAGACTCCATCCAGAAGAAGTCAAATCATTCAAATACTTGGTCAAGTTTTATCAAGAAAATTATTATCGAGAACAGCCCGGTACAACAGGCTTTATTGTGGATCGGTATGTGTCCAAAAAGGATTGGAGAGATGATGTGCGGTTTGGACACGTTCTTTTAACATGTAAATCTGTAAAGATATTTAAATACAATTACAATGTTATTGATTGGTCGAAGAAATAAAAATCCATTTGCATCCATTGTTTGTGTGAAAACACACTCATGCCGCAAAACTGAATACAATAACAAACAAACAAACATACAACCAAGAAACAAAACTTCTTTATATAATAGTGAGACACTAACCAACATTGTTTTCTTTTGTTTTTCGCTTCTTCTTTTTTCCTTCATTTTGAAATAAGATAATAATTACATGTTATCTTCATCTCAGCAGTGTTACACCAAGCAACACTTTGTTTTCCTTTTAATAAAAAAGAAATGCCAAGAGAATACATATTTGTAGCTTTTTTTTCATGTCAATCCAAGACTAATTTTCTTTCTTTCTTTTTTGTATTCCACAAAAAGTCATTGGTACTATCTCAGTTACACATCCCTTCATACTTGCATGTACTGAATATGACAGGAAAAAAAAGGGTCACTTTACTATTCAGTTACCGATAAAAAGGGTCTAGTCCCTTATTTTGCTTTTTTATACGTCTATTTTGTAAATACAAAAGAGTCACACTGCATAACATATATATCACTTGAATCAATGTAAATTGTATAGGTAAGAATAACTAAAAAGGAAACTACTCGACTTTAAAAAGCGGTTCCGAAGAATTCCCTTTTGAAGTGATTGACGGTAATTTTGATTAAAAGAGCGTGTGAAGTTGAATGATAATAGCGCGGAAAGAAATAACGTGTACTTATAATCTGATTGGGTAACAAATGATTAAAAAAAATAGCTGATTAGTTATCATCGCTTTTTTCCTTTCTAAAAAAGAGATCTTCCATTATAGTCAGTTTAGATGCCACATCAACATCAATGTGTCAATCAGGATAATTCAGAAAGTTTCTTTCTGTTATTTTAAACTGTACAACCTATTAGGCAACTTGTCTTTATTTGTACCACTACGATAGTAATAGATGGAGAATGGGTAGATAAGTGTAAAATCAACGTTACATTTTTTTGAATGTGTTTCTACGTACGCATAATAACTTATCAAAATAAAATAAAAAAAAAAACGAATGATGCTGGGAATTTTCCAAGGTGCTTTAAGGTTTTTTTCTTTTTTGTGAAATGTTGTTTCTCTTTCTACTATAAGAAACACAGATAATTATTTAATAATTTCTGTAGTAATGATGATAGAGTTGCAAAAAAAAAAAAAAAAAAAAAGGTGAAGAAAAAAAAGTAACTAAATCTGGTAAACAGTTTGGGAGTTTAGTAGTGAAACACATAGAGAAACCTCATACAGTGCCCTTTTCTCAAAAAAAAAAAAAAAAAAAAAGAGAAACTCTTTTTTTTCTTGTGTGATTTTTCTTTTTCTCTCTCTCTTTTCTTTATTTCTTTTTGCTTTTTCTTTAATTCCAATTTTTTCTTTATGTGTGTTTGATAGTCATGGCCACTGTAAAAATAGAAAATCAACAACACAACAACAGAGCAATCAAAGGTTGGAAATTCATACAATTCTATAAATTTCTTGTAATTTACACAGCCTTTTTATAGTCAAAGTATTCTATACATTACGTGGATCAAAATCAACTCGACTCACCAGCTTTCCTCTAAACGATAATGATAATAAAGCGAGCGATTTGTCTTCATTACCCATTCCTTTAAAAACCTGTTTATGGTCTATTTGCTCTTCTAGGTAAAGAGTCTCAACTCCATGTGATATGCAACCTTAAAACTTACAACCATCATTTAAACATTCATTTTATAGCCCTGATATCATATGTAGGGATCATGACTTGTCTATCTATACCGCCAATTTCCAAGAATCAGGGCTTGGTCTAAGCGAGCCACAAGAGAACCTCAAGCGCGATTCTTTTATATGGGAAGGCCATGGTCTATTGACTTGGATCATGGACCAGTCAAAAGAAGAATTGTTTATTTATGGAAAGCCGTCTTATGAAACAGATCCTTGCCTTCAAGTCTATTTGGAATTACAACCCGTAAGGTCAAATATGAGATAGATTTAAATGACTCACTTCTATTTAGACAATGAAATGGCAAAAAGAAGACTTTTTTTCTGCACTAAAAACAAAATCATTTGAACAATTTAAGACATCTTCACAATCACCTAGTCACCCAATATGTAATTGCTATTCTACTTTGGAAGATCAATATTTGAGAAATCCACCTGTATCACCACCTCCTTCCTCTCATTTCAAAACAAGTGACACTGAATTCGACCGGTATTTACGACATCGAAATCAAGATGGAGATAATGCTAGTCCACCACTGCCTTCCCGACTACCTTCTTTATCATCTTCTGTACCAGTATTTCGCCCAGAACCGATTTTCCCATCTTCATCTCCTTCATCTTCAGCAACACCATCCAGTAATACGAATGACTTTATCAAAAAGCGACCCCGTTTATCTTCCCCTACAAAAGCTTACTATAACAACACGACTGATGACCAACATCACCCACATTACCATAGTGATATGACATTGCCCATTCCTTCCATGTCTTATTCCAAAAAGCCAGACACAAGCAGAAGATCAGCATTTACAGTAGCTTCAGTTGATAAAGAACAATACCGTTATTTGCCTTCTAATTCAACTTCGTCCAATTCTTCTTCTGGTTCACCACCGCCAGCATCGATGTCCCATTATAACGATCAACAAAACGATCATACCATGATACCAGTCATTTATGCTCCTAGTAATAAGAAGAGAAAAAAGAATCTTGCTATTATGCCAGCATCAGAACCATCAGAAAATGAATTGATCTATCCTAAACAACAACAACAACAACAACAACAACAACAACAACAACAACAACAACAACAGTCACAACAACAGCAGCAAGTCAACACGATTGTTCGTACTTATTATGAAGTAGACAAAGATAATAAGGGTGATTATATCTTGCCTGTTGAAATTGATTCTTGGACAGTTGTCGATCTTGGTACAGTTATTTATGACAGACCTGCCTATCATAACCAACGCTACATTTACCCTGCGAATTATACAGTGCGCAAGTAAGGTTGACCCAATAAGATGGAATGGCGCTAATCTCATTTTATTTATAGATGGTACAGAAGTATGATCGATCCTAAAAGTGATACGCAGTACACTTGTCGAATTTTAGAGAACGGAAGAGAACCCAAATTTGAAGTAACAGCTGATGATTGCCCAATGACGTATTCCGGGCCTACGCCTACAACCGTTTGGACAATCATTGTTAGGTACTGTTGTGTATGTTGTCTATATATATCAACTGATTTTATGTATAGACGTGCTTTTGCTATCAGAAACCAAGAATATGGACATAATCCTGTTGGTCCAGATTTCTTTGGACTAAGAAAGAATACGATTGCTAAAATGATACAAGATTTACCAAATGCATCCAAATGCTCGCAATATGTTTGGCAAACATTTGAACCTGCTCGGTTTAATAAACCAGGGCGTAACAGACGCAGAGCAGATTCCTCCTTACCGGGCTCTTTATTGGGTGGCGTCAATTATGGATTGACCAGTAGTCGATTAATGCACAATACAAATTTAGCCCCTACTCAGCAATCTTATCATAGAAACAATGCTAGTGATAACCAAGACAATGAAAAAGAAGACAGCATGCATCCTCGTGATTCTAAACCTATAGAGACTGCTTAATCTTTTTCTTAAAAACATTCCTTATTTTCTTTTATGTATTTGATTGCTATTTATTATGTCTACATTCGTTTTATTATTATAATATATAAATATGTGTAAGCGATACCGTTGTGAAAAAAATCAAATAACTGAGTCACACAATAATTTCAAACTTTATCCACTTTAAGATTCTCTCTAAAATGACAAAACAAGTAGGGTCACACAAATTCAAGAGCGATAATGACAATATTCAAATGAACTAGTTTCTATAGTACAAGATGCACCTAGAGATAAAAAAGGAATTGTTTGTCACATTCATTTCTATTCGAACTGATTTTTTTTTTTTATAAAAAGGTACATGTACAGTATTTTCGGTTATATTTGCAAAGGTTATCATCTATAACACTATCACGAAAAAAAAGGAGCACAATGCTTCAAACTTGGCGTCAAATGTACAACTCCATTTGCTTTTTGTCTGTTTATTCACTACAGATACACATAATAGAGAGTTTTATTTAGTTGACTTGGTTCATTTTTTTTTCTTTTTGACATGTCGTAAATTAAGTGGCTGACAAAAAAAAAGATCACATCCTTCTAGTATTGCTCTTTTTTTCTACATCCAATTATCACTCAATCAGTCAAAAATATATATTACAAATCCACTTTCCCATTTTCGATACAACTTGGCGTCTAAAGACTTCAATGCAAGCGCTCAGACACCAAGGAGTACAAAGAGTTACTTAGTATATTACACCTGTATTGAAGCAATGTTCCAAAAGTTTAGCGGTAGGGGAAATGCACGATATGTAAATGGTATGGGTTGTGATATATACAACCAAGAGCGTTTAGTTATGGAATCGTCTGGTGGATCAATCAAGGAAAACATCCAGCACACAAGCAATGATACATTGAAGCAAATGCATAGTTCCATTGGCATTTTAAACTCTGATATAACGCATAAAATGGCAAGCTTTATCATTATGAAAAAATCATTGGCTATTAGGATACGACTTGTAAAAACTACGATAACTTCAGCAACGGCTTTCAATCAAAACGGAAATGGCTTTTTACTAAGGGATAGAAACTTGCGACATCCCAACTTGCTACGAAAATTGAACAAGGTGGTTACGAGTATCTGATTTAATATCAAATTTAATGGGTATTTTAAAAGAGTAAAATATCATGTATAATAAGTTGAAGGTTGAGCATGATGGAGTGATTGAAGTTGATGGAGATAGCTCTTCTCTTGTCTGTTCCAAAACGGTCGAAGAGTTAGCATCAAACAATCGGATCAAAAAGGCGATATGGACATGAAAAAGCTTTTTTTTTTTTTTTTTTTTTTTTTTTGATTTCGCTTTTCCTTTTTGTGCAGATGTACTACCTGAAAGAATTGTCCCATTACTATCATTGAGCTGGTTTAAAACTTTATGAACACAGTTTGTAGAGGTATGCCACAAGCTTCTGCCACTTTTGATATAGTGGCCCCTGTTTCCTGTAATATGTGTATAAAGCGTATCATTTGCTCAGGCCCATACTTTTTATATGTTTTGATTTTAGTAATAGTCATCTCTTCCAGCTCTAAAACCATTTCCTCCATTTTTTCCTATTCTGCACTCTGAAAAATATCTTCTACGAGGTACTCATTTCCCCTAAGCATCTCTATTCCCTCAGTCATAAAATCATTGTAGTCTTCGTCTGGAATATAGTTAACGCAATCCATTTTTAAACAGCCTATTTCTAAAAAAAAAAAAAAAAAAAACTACCTGTTTTTCTAAACTAAAAGAGGTTCGTTCTCAAATTTTTTGAAGACTTCCTAAAAATAAAATATAATTTTCAAAAGAAACTTCAATTGGTAACCGAAAATACTGTATCTTTGTTTTGAGAACCCGCATATTGAACATGCTGTCATTTTTTTGGATGATAGTGGTACAAATATCTGGTTACAAATCAAGTCTTTTCGGATGACTATTAATAAGGAAAGGATTAATGAGATGTGGGTCAAAGCAAGTTTGTATTTTTGGGAAAAAAGGTGCCTCAGGTCAAGTGATAAGAGCACTAACCTCTTCAATGTATTCATTTGACATAAGTCCCAGAGTAAGGGTTACACCAAAAATATGTTTTCTTCATGATCTTTTAATGTGCTACAGACATTGAACTGATAAAGATAAAGTTAAATATATAATTTGTCTTTGTGATATAGGCCGAGAGAATGACATCAATTGTAAGACATACTATGGAACAGTGACACAAGTATGCATGTCTCTGTTCATTATGTAATAAGTTCTCTTTGTATACAACAAAAAGATTATCTCGAAAGAGAATGACCAAAAAGTCAAATTAGGACATGAAAAATTAGAAATAAGGAATCTGTTCATTGCTTGAGCTCTATTAAATGTATGTATACTGTAGGGAAGCTGTGACATAAAAGTAGATAAACGATAACAAGTAATGTTTGTATTGTTTTCTAGAGCCCAATTTAGAATCAAAACAAACATATAAGGTTGGTTGGATTCACATCCAAAACGCATCCGTTTCAACAGTCTGTTTGTGGAGTAATGGCTCATTAAAGAATGGCAACTGTATGACTCTTTTTTTAAGCTTTTGCTCGTTATTACTACAGTCAATGCTTCGGTTATTTTTCATGTTACTTAAGTCAGCTATTTTAGATATGCAAGTTTTATTGATGTACCTATTTACAGTCTTTTTGACTTTTTACGTCTTCAGTAGCATCAAAGTATCATACACACAAAAAATGTCTACGGCGGAGACTGAAACCCGAAGCATTTCGATTATCTTGAACATCAGAAACTAAGTTTTTTTTTTTTTTAAAAAAACAAGCTTTTGATGAGAACGCCACGAAGACGTAGTTATTTGGCTTTGATTTACTGAAAAAAATTGTAGATCTAAACTTTTCGATCCTATTGGTATAAAAAATGTACCAGCTTTGCCGCTAAGATATTGGACTAGAGGGCAAAAATGCTTTTACTGTTTTTCGCTCATATCTTATTGTTTTGATAGTACAACTATCAAGCAAACACATTTACCAAGAACTATAGTATTCGACGCGCATTTTGAGTACTTAATCTTGTTAATAACTCTATTTTTCGTCCTGTAGTGTCAAAAAGAAGATCACAAGTTCAAAAAAAAATTTTAAAGTGTTTTATTTATTGCTCCACGTAGACGAATGTAAACTATTGTCAAGAAGTGGGCGCAAATTAAAGTGTTATAATATAAAAAGAAAGAAAATAATTGAGGTAGAAATAGAAGAGGTCAAGTATGGGCTAGATGATTTGGGTCATCTAGTTTATCATCTATCTATTAAAGTCTTGAGTTTATGTGTTTCTCTGCTATTTGTAGCTGCAGATTAACACGAGTTTGTTGCAGTAATCTTTGGGGATCAAATGGTACACGATCAAAGATAGACCTCCAGTGAGCCTTCCAAATTTCTGTTAATACGGCGAAAATTACGTCTTGAACAGTCAGATTGCTCTTTTGACAGTACTTGATAGGACGAAAGTCCAAGGATTGTATTGCCATAATTATATCGTCGATTGTACATCTTGGCCACAGGAATTCAAAAATCAGCTCACGCCAACACAAGTTCAAAAAAGCAAGATTTTCACGACTAATACCCTTTGGTTGAAAGGCATATTTTGACCATTTTACACATGTCGCTTTTTTTTGGCCTAAATCAACACCAAAGGTACCGTGAATGTTAGTAAACACTGCTTGTAGGTATTTGGCAGATTTGACAAAGTGTAAATATACTTTCTGCTCTCTTTGTACGGCTATGCAGTATTAAGTAATAATATGGAAAAGACATTGTTATTTTTGAGTTAGGTCGACTTTTTTATTATCAGAATATCCATATATCTTCTAGAAATATTGATTAAACCGATAATGCAATTACGTTCAGTAAAAAAGCAGACTGATGCCTAGAGATGTGTGTAAAACATGCTATACGTCAAGTATACACTCTCTCATGTAATTTCTTTTCATTATGCAACAGTTTCAATCGCATCAATACAGTTGCTCCTTTCCTCATTTCAACAGCCATAATAGAGCCAAGTAATAAGATTGAGACTCAATTGACTATCTTACGACTGTAGTTTTTTTTTTGAGTTTTGCTTGAGCCAAATACTTCTTTGGTTTTCTTGAAGGACTTTCTATATTACTAAACAATTCATTCAACAATCTATCCAAAATCCTTTTATAACAACTCGACATAGTCAGCACATATTGCTCTCTATATTTTGAGAAAAAACCCCCCCCCCTAGAGTGCATTTTCTTTACATTTGATAGAAACGTAGCCAATTTCTATTATACCGATTTTGACAGAGCATATTTACATATTACTGTAGAATGCACTTCAAATATTTGATCCGAAGAACATTCCATTTTATAAGGCAGGTAAATAGCCTGCGTATCATTGTTTTCTTTACAGCTTCAGGTGTTTCACATTAATATCGATAACTCTATTTTTTTATGCACTCTTGATCAATAGCAACGCTTCAATTACTAAAATTGATTGGTTCTGATCTGGACCTGATTTGAATAAACCTTGTAAAGATCAATTCACTAAAATAAGAAAAATAATATCGATTTATTGGACAATCCTACTGTGGTACAGAAAAAAGCCTTTTTTTATTGATAAAGATAGCAGATTCTACACTTTTTGAATACCTCAAACTTCTACCCTGAGGAGTTTCTATATAATTTTTTTTTCTCTTTTTTTTTTTCTCATCTCGAGTCTTTACAATGTATACAACACTAATCGAGAAACGCCAAGTTCAACACAATGACCGAGATCTTTCGTCATATACTAACCCTAATACGACTGCTGGTAAAGATAGTGATTTTGTATAGCTGTGTTGATTAAGCCCATAATAGCAGAGTGGATCATGTGTGATAATTTAATAGAGAATATGAGCTACAACTGCGAAAAAAGACCTTATATGACGATAGTTTTGATTGTCACTATACTCATTTTTATTATTTTAAGAAAATCATCTTATCTTCATGTAAGTTACTCCCCCCTCCCCCTTTATTGGACTAAACATGAATATTTTATTTAGAATTGGAGCTCATCAACACATCAAAGTCGACTTAAACAACAAGAAGAAGAAGAGGAAGAAGAACAAGTTGGATTAATGCAACGAGTAGTAAGTCTTGTTTGACAGTTTCAAGTGTTAATAACTACTCTAGTTTTAACAACCTCGGCTTAACTGAATTAACACATGATTCAATACCCTTTTCTTATCCCTTCATGCACACACATACGCACACATCCCCCTCACTTTTCATTAATTCACGTCATTTTTTCTATTAGACTATCTTACTTCTCTCGGCGAAGAATAGACAGTGAGAGAGGGAAGAAACAAAGAAAGAGGAGGTTGAATAATTTTTTGTTGAACATCCGCTTAATAAATGTGTATATATTTATACATTTCTATCTTTTCTTTTCTTTTCTTTTTCATTAACCATGCTTCAAGACATTAAGAATAGATTTAAACGCTCAACACCTTCATTAAGATCAATAGAAAGGGAAAAAGCTTCTCTTCCTCAGTACAGTGCTTCCACGCCAGTCTTAAATACAATGGCACCTACTCCACCTCGTCATATCGTTTCGCCCATATCCGCACGAAAGCTCGAAAAATCACCTGTCAACGCGAGCAGTAGTAGTAGCAGCAGCATTAGTAGAAGTAATAGTAGTATACAATTAAATGAATCTCATACTCAACACAATCGAACGAGCCAAAGCTCAGCTACTTCTAGTTCCACTAGTCTCTCTATGCCCCCAACTCCACCTATGACAGGACAAAAACCTCTTCGATACCCCTCCAATGTTAGTTTACCCATCTCCTTCAACAGTGATTACCTTATGAACCATAGCCATCTTAAACCCGGCAATAATGCTGAACTTTTATCTTATGACAAAACCATTAATATGTACCGAGAAAATGCCAAAAAAACCAATGACCCTAATCTTCAATGCGATCTCGCCATTTTTATCTATGAATCATGTAAAAGGAACCAAACTGCCTACATGGCAGAAGCAGTCAAGATGCTCAAGACACTCGCATTACGTGGCCATGCTGAATCTCAGTACTATCTCGCTAATATCTATGCATCCGGAGCCCTGCACAAATCTGGTGAACCTAACTTTAATAACGCATTTCCTTTATTTTTACAAGCTGCCAAACATCAGCACTCAGATGCTGCCTACCGGTAAGTTTATTTGTATTTGATTATTTATGCTCATCCTTTTTAAATAGTGCTGCTAAATGTTATGAAGACGGATTAGGTTGTCTCAAAAATAAGTCAAAAGCTGCACAATATTACAAGTATGAATTGAAACACAGTATAAAAGCGAAACTGTACTAAAAACAAACTTTTTACTAAAATTAGACTCGCATCTACATTAAATCATCCTGGCGCAATGTATAGACTAGGCATTGCAGCTATTCATGGCGATCTTGGCTTACAACGTAACGTAAGAGAAGGTAACAAATGGCTTAAAAGATCTGCCGAATCAGCTACACCCGAATATCCTCATGCACTTCATGAATTTGGCCTATTGCACGAAAAGGGATTGGATGGTATCATTTTTAAAGATCACACTTATTCCGTCAAACTATACAAAAGAGCAGCTGAACTAGGCTATTCACCTTCTGCTTATCGACTTGGTCAATGTTATGAGTATGGCTACCTAGGTTGTCAAAAGAGTGTAGCTACTAGTATATCGTATTATCATATAGCTGCAAGCCAAGGGCATCCTGAAGCGTGTCTTATTCTCTCTGCTTGGTATTTAGCAGGTGATCCTCCACAGTTGGCACCTTCTGAAGACAAGGCGTTTTATTGGGCCAAGATAGCAGCTGAGAAGGGGTTGCCCAAGGCTGAGTTTGCTTTAGGTTATTATGCTCAAGCTGGTATTGGTAGACCTCAAGACCCCCAAGAGGCCATTGCTTGGTATCAAAAAGCAGCCGAACATGGACATAAAGAAGCACAAAAGAGACTAGAAGACTTGAACAAGGCACCAAAGAACAGCACTCCATTAGTGCCATCTTTAGTTGCATAAAATAAAGTTTTATTTCTTTTTTCTAGGAAACCAATATCGCTCTAGACTAGAGGGACTATTATTGCTGGGTTGAGTTGTATTGTTTCCTAATGATTCCATCATATTAAGCACACCAGGCATAATAGATGCTGCACCCATTTGAAATAAACTTTCACCTTCATTACCGTTATGTGCTGTTCGTCCACCTAAGAATGGTGCCACTTCTACTAGACTCCATGTCTCATTTTGATTTGCATGCTCTTTTTCGCTGTCTTTTCGTTCTGGTTCGGATTGGTGTTGATAATGAACCATCACATCGTCTTCATCGTCGCTGTCTAGATAGAGTCCTTCATACTCTTCTTCATATTTTTGTTGAGGTCGCACTTTAAAGTATGCATCGCCCACTTGTGTTTTGATAGTCGTGTCGGATAAAAAAGCATGTTGTAGACTACTGCATCGATATCGCAACGTAGTAGCTCTTAATACTTGTTGGAAATCAATAGGGAAATCTAGATCACGCAAGCCTTGGTAATACAATGCGTGTGATTGGCTGTCAAATGAGTCAGTTACTAGTCTATCCATCTTTATGGTACTCACATGCCTAAGCCAGGTGCACGGCAACAAGCCATTAGACTTTGAAGCGTATTGACTACTTGACTCACTGGTATTTTGACACCTTGTGTATGGCATAGATAGGCCAAGTTGTAATTTAACATGGCCATGCCTACAACGAACCGCTTGAAGTTTTTATCGTCTTCCTCAAGAAACAAGGGAAATTTTCTAAAGAATCATTAGACTAGCTAAAAATACACACTTAGTCTACCTTGTACTGCTCCATATCTGCGTATTAGGCGGAATCATGCGAATATAATGCTGAATGCCTTTCTGAAAAATCATGAATGGTAATTTAATGCCTAAATAACGAACAACAAGGCCAAGCATATGAATGACAAGGCCAATAGGTGCATTCAATTCTTCTTTAGGATATTCTGGTCATTGCTTAGTCAATATACAATGTCAATGAGGGGACTTACTAGAGACATCAATGAGTCTTGTAGGCAATGTAACTCCACAGATATATAAATCATCTTTGCCTTCCATTGGCATCACAGTAGGCTGACTAAAAGGAGGCAATTCTACAGATGATTGTGGTGCAAGAGGACTCTGCAATGCTTGTGATTCTTCTACAACACCTGGTTTCAATTCAAACAAAGAAGTCACTTCTTTGACCAGAATACGTCGTGTGCCCACTGTCATTTTATGCGTCCTTTGCCATGCTTTTAATACTGAACTGGTATCTATATATGAGTCAAAAGAAGCCCTTTTTTTGCTATCTTCTAATAATCTTTGTTTTTCCTTGACTTGTCTCTCAAGTTCTTTTATAAGTTGTCGCTCTATAGACTCAGTTTTAATGTATACTATATATACAAGTCTAGTCTTACTTTTATTGCACTCGTTTGTCAAAGTAAGTTGGTTTTCTCTAATAGTTTCTAAACGTAAAGCTTTATGGTTTTTCTCAGCAATCAGACTTTGTATTGAAGTTGCTTTCTCAAGGAACCTATTGGCCTTTATCACTGCGGCATCCTTTTCTGCAATGAGAAAACCAATCTGTTCATTGTGTTTCTGTAACCTATACGTTGTATAAGCTATATTTAATACACTTTGTTTCTTACTTTTCTTTTATACAGTCTGTACAATAGAATTTACGGTGTGTAGTAAGACAATAATCACAGTTCATAATAAGAAAAGAAAAAGAAAAAAAAGAGGGCCGTTTTTTATGCAACTTTTTTTTTTATATGTGACTTTATAAATAAGAATAATAACTATGGTTTAATATTGTTGACAATCACTACTTGCTTATTCGAAGTACATGCTGCTATTTTATCACCATTCTTGTTAAAATGTACTTCAAATATACCACCATTTGCCTTGAAAGTCTTCTTGAGAGTACCATCCTATCCCTTATTAGTTTATAGCTAATGTCATCACATTTACCTTTGTATCCCACACATTTAACACTTCATCGAAACTACCAGAGGCCAATAAACGAGCATCAGGGCTGAAAGAGATGGAATAGACAGCCTCACTATGATTCTTCAAGACATGAAGACAAGTGCCTTTAAGTGCATCCCAAAGACGCACAGTAGCATCAAAACTAGCTGTAGCAAGTATTCTCGGTGAATTATTCGAATAGGGTGCCCATTGTATTGTGTAGATCTGTAGGCTGTGTCCTTTAATCTCTCGAACAGGCTCATCTGAGGACATGCTCCAGATCTTGGTAGTCATATCATCTGAACAAGAAGCCAAATACTGACCAGAAGGGTCCCAGCGGACAGCATTGACTTCATCTTCATGGCCTACCCATTTCTTAAGTGGTTTTGTTGATCCTACTTTACAGACATAGATCGTTTTATCAGAAGAACATGAAGCAAATGTTGTGTTATCCATCCAATCGACGTCCAAAATAGCCACTATGATTGTTATCAACGAAATAAGCAATAAGATACTTACAGCTATGGATATCAAATTGTTGTTTCATTTCGCCTGTTTCAGGATCCCAAACAATGGTTGTTGTGTCTGCACTACCACTCAATACGAGATCACCTCGCATATTCCATTTTAAAGAGAAAATAGGTCCACTATGATGTCCCATCACAAATCGCAATTGTCCCTTTTGAGTCCAAATTCTTGCTTGTCCATCATATGATCCAGTAACTAATAATGTTCCGGATGGCTATAGAGAAAAGAATAAATAAGTAAATAAAGAAACAGGGTAGTATGGTCATCTTACATTCCAATCAAGTGTAGTAACATCCTTATTGTCATTCAAGTTGGGCAAATGGTTTAATACAATAGGTTCCACTGGTTCTTCTTTGTTTGCTGGAACATTCCACAATCTAGCTGTAGCATCTCCAGAACTAGTGACATGATCAGTAATATACATGGGTATTTTATAGCTTACCCAGAAGCTAAAAGAGAAGGTAACACTGGATTCCAAGCACACGAAAATACTTCGCTTTGGTGTCCTTTGAGTACAGTGACACTCTCTTCTTTGATTGTAGTTGATTCTTCTTTTACAGATTCTTCTTCTTTAAAAGACGAACCGTTCGTTTCTTCTTTGATACGATCCTCTGTCTCTTCTTCTATCGTTTCTTTTCTGGCTCGCTTCTCTCTATCTTTTTGCTTTTTCTCTTCTTTACGTTGTCGTTTTGCTGAAGAAGTAGGTGGTGGTGGTTTCATGGTCGTCACAGGTTCGCTGTTGAATGTATTTCCAGTTAATTCGCAATGGTGAGGTTCTAGTAAAGAAAATGGCACGCTACACTCCACTAATTCACCTTCCTACAGATGATATAAGCTTTGATATATACAGAAGGTAACGTACCTCGTTCATATGAGCTTCGATTTCCATAAACTGTAAACCCTTATGAATAATGTTGATGAGCGCACCAGGCTGTATCTGAGCATCTCGATAAGTTGATTTTTCTACTTGACTTTCGTATTGGAAAGCAAAAGATGTATGTCGAAAGCCTGATAATGAATATAAATATAAATATATAAATGATGTATATGTTCCTATCGTATTTCTTACCTGATTCTTGTAGATATTTATATACAATGATATTAACTTCTTCACTTGTAAGTACCATTTTACGCTATATTTATATACACAGTTGAATATGTATAAAGTATATAAAAGTGAATGTAATATAGAATAAAGAAAAAGAGAGAGAAAAGAAGGAATAGACATTGCACGTTGGTTATATTGGAAAAAAACACAAAACAGAGTCACTTTTTTTTTTTTGTATGGGAAAAAGATCCGGGGCACTCTAACTTGAGCGGGTTGAAGGTTGTTACTGACATGCTTTATTCTTTCAGTTGACTATTGTAAAGAATGTTTCTCTTTATTGATGTCTTGGGATTTATTTTTGCTTGAGACTATGATGTAGCAATCCATTTTCTATGTCAAACTACAAGCTCATTGTGTTTGTCAACATTTTATCAACTTAAGCTTCTAAATGATTAGTTGGTATTGTTTGAGGTTAGGGAGATAGTAGCACTGTTAAGTGTATGTTCAAGTGTTTAAAAAAAAAGTCTATTTTATCAAATCAAGGCAGAGTAATTCAATAGGCTATATTTTTTTAATTGAAGAATCGCGTTTCGTTTGCTTGTTTATAATACTGTGCATTTATGAAATCAAGTAAAAGTTATCTTTAATGAACATATACATATATATATACATTTACATTGTCTACGAGAAACTGTTGTAAGTTTGATTTATCGGTTGCACAAATGATGAGTGCTTTTTTAAGACTCAGTACACAGTTTAAAAACGGAATGGGAGGGGAAGGGAAAGAATCTTTTTTTTCTTAGTTTTATCAACTGTCAAATCTTAACACGATATGGTTCAGCGTAGGTAATCTAAATCATGTAATTTGCATCTAGCTCATCGCATAATAGCAAATATCAAAATATATCCTCTATCTTACATTTCCTACAATGCTTATCAAGAACTTGAGCCCAAAGTAAAGTAAGTAGACACCCTCACTTTGTACGAATGATTTACTAATAATAGAAATAAGAGAACTTGCTAGAAAGACCAAGACAGAAATCAACTACAGCTTTGAAGAACAATACTTTGATGTTAGAGGGCGTTCACAACAAGCCTGTGATGATACGCAAGTATTTATCCTTACGCTTATGTATTTTAACACGCTCTCTCTTTTTTTTAAAAAAAAAACTATAGATCCAAGATTATCGAAAACAATCTTTTGCCTCAATTGGTAAGTGTACAAAACCATTCGTCTACAGCTCACCCTTTTTGTAGAATACTGTTGTTGATGAAAACAAGTTTATGGGTACTTTTGAGGACCTTGAATGTATTGCAACCACACCCATAGCTAGCCCTTGTACTTCCAGTACACCTGTCAGTCGTACATCGCCTCAAATGCATTACGCGGTTGGAAGACCTTTAGATTTGGATGCAGCTATGAAAATGAACAGTAGCAATAGAAGATCCAGTTACTATGAAACAGAAAGTGATGGATCCGACGAAGATGATGGTGAAATTGTGGAGACTTTTACTTTTGCAAAGAACATCCCCAACCCTAGAGATGTCTTGACTGGTCCTCCTGTCAACAATGCACGTCCTGCTGATTACTTGCGCATCATTGGCAACGATACAGATACTGAATGTAGCTTGATTGATAGACAAATCAAGATTGTAGGTACAAGCGAAGAGGCAGTCAAAGAAGCTCTCGAAAGATTTAGAAATCTTCAAACTATCTATAAACGTCGCAAACGAAACACAATTTGCGTACCTTGTATACACTGTCCTGACGATGGAGCACCTCCTTTTGGACTCTATTTCTGCAGCTTAGAAAGATACGCTCATCACCTTCATTTTGCAGATCTTTTGGAACCTCCTTCAGCACCTCTACATGTTATCATTCCATCCTTCAAAAACAATGCTGGTAGTTTCCAAAAGCCCTTTGAACTTATTGATGCGGTTCCAAAGACCATAGCACCTCTGCAACAACAATGGGTTCAACGTCAAGCACCCGTACGTTCTTCTTCTCAACAAAAACTCTCAATTGATGAAAGAATGAGGTTGGCTTCTTTGGAACATAAAAAAGCTTCCTTTGGTAATCCTAATTATGGTATGGCTCCTGATCAAAGACCTTTGTGGGGCGAAAACAAGACTTTTGTTGTTAATCCAAGTGCACAAAGTATAGCTAAGCAGCAGCAGCAGCAACAGGTTTCTGCTGCTCCTGCTGAGCCTGTTGATGATTTCCCTGCACTTCCAACTGCTCCTCGTGTAGCTATGCCAAAGAAAGGTTCTGCTCGTCGTGTGATGCGTTTAACAAGCCAAAAGGCATCTCCAGCTACTGCAAAGCAATCCCCTCATAACCATCTCAAAGCGTAAGTTGTTTGTCTGTTGATTATTGTATACTCACTATTGGTATAGTGTCAAAGAATACAATCTCTTTAATATCAAGTCTGCCTTAGAAGATGGGTAAGTTTAATTGTTGTTGTGAAATCATGATATTTATTCTTTCGTTAGTCTTACAGGCGTACGTGGATTTAAGGGCGATATCAAATTAAGTGCAAAACTTGGTAAAGTCTTTTGGAATAAAGTTACGCCCGAAATACAAAAGCAAATATGGAATTTCCAGGATTTAAAAGACATTTTGGTTAAAGAACACGGTATAAGTCCCAAATTCAATAATGTGTAAGTCCTTACAAACACGAATTGGCAAATACTTATTTCCCTTTTTTATTAGAACTACTAAATCAGATGATATTATTGCCAAAATGTCTGATATCTTGCCTTCACCTTACAGTCGTACTGCGTATTTTGAAATTCATGCACAAGCGCGTAATCAACCTCTTGTCCCTTATCAGCCTGTTGTGATGTACATGCACCAAGGTGTTGTTGAATTGAAAAAAGTAGTGACAAACACGAACAAAATTGTTGAAATCGATTGGGTATCACTTAAAAGGTATATATATATATATATATAAGCATTGTTTGTAACAAGATACTGATTTATCAAGTAGAAAATTCGACTTCCAAATGTTATTAAAAACTGAACAAACAACTCGAACTGATGTAAAGCCATACACTACTTTTATCAAGAAAGTCTCTGTCAGTCCTGTCACTCGTCAGATCACTTTTGAGAATGTACCTGACTTTTTAGAAGTTGAGTACATCTTGTTGAAGCAAACAACAAAATACAGAATTCATTTTCCATTTGTTGTTGAAATCACTCGTGTTGAGAAATTGCCTTTGTCTCCTCAAAAGTTTGGTAATTATGGTATTGATAAGATTCTGGGTGATACTGGTAAAGGTCAATTTTGGTACGATATGGAGGTAAGAAAAGAAAAATAACACTTGTTGGAGTACGTTTTACTTACATATTCACAGGTCTTTTATTCTACATATGACGAAATCTTTAAATCAAACCATAGTTTGCCTACTGGTAAACTTGCTTCTTGGACTGTACAAGACGTTTTAGGCAGTGGCAATGATGCTTCTGATGCCCTTGTGGAATACATTCGTTGTTTGTTAATGATTGTTGAGAAATGTGAAACTGCTGTAAATGCTCCTTCGTCTCAAGAATAATTAAAGTTTAACTCGATTGATGATATTTTATTACTGTGTTTGTTATACAATTTTATTATTTGTCATAGGTAAAATGATAACAAGGGAAGGAATACGCCGGGCTAAGGTTTCATATTCCTGTACTATCTTTTGTCAATTTAAAAGTAATGGGATTGATTGCCTCTCCAAGTGTAGGAAGCTGTTACTTTAAATAGGTACTTTCGGACAGAACCTGTTCATATTCTCTTTTACATTGTTGCCTATATTAGGCACTAACACAATATTAAGGAATTCGTTTAGTTGTTCAAAGTATGATTCAAATAGGACTTTCTCCGGAGGACGAGAAACTATTCGTCACGCTGGAATTTCGTTTATTTTCCTTACATCAATGTAAAAGATATTCAATATTATATAGTACCTACTTTTAAGAATTGCTTGATAAAAGCAAACTAACATTCGTCGATAATGATTTTCAGCGCTGCCAGAATTCCATGTAGACGCTTGTGATAATTTAGCTTTATTCTTACAATGTCAGTGTTAGGCAATCTGCTTGAGACATTCAAGAGATAGAATTTAGGTCTCTTGAGATCATGTAGTTGTCGCTCGGTTTAAAGATAAACAAGAATCTCCATGTCTATAAAGTAATTGATTATTCCAGCTGGTATAATCGCAGAAATAGAAAATTAGATAATAAAATGTTTTTTAAAAAAGAGCTAACATAAATTGTTGTTGAACGAATGCTCTACCAGTTAGAAAAAGCTCAGCAAGTAATTTTAATATATGAAAACCCATTTGAACAAATAGATCATATAGATAAAAATTTCTATTTATGTGTACTCAAGATTTGAATTCACCCTTAAATAGAATGAGAGTATAGTGGTATCAATGCTAAGGACGCAGCTCAGTCTTTAGAGTTTCGCCTTTAAACAGAAAATACATTTGAATCGAACGGCCTTAAATCAAGTGGCCAATATATACAATCCAAAAGGATTATAGCAGTAAAGAGAAAGTCTCTAACCAGCAACATACCTTACTTGATCACCCCATAGGCACCTGAGAAACCAGCCTAAGTGGACTGGTTAATCAGCAGACGTATAGACATAAATTGTTATGGCTAGTTTTTGATTACATAAGCTTCAGTGCAACTTCATATTTAAATATCGCCAAAGAAGCAACGCACTGAGCAGACACAGCTACACTGCTGGAATGCACTGATCTTCCAAGTATACAGAGAGAGAAAATAAGAATACAAGCTTTTTGAAAGTTATGAACTTGCCTTGAAAAGAACGTAGGAAGAAGACGGGGATGATTTTTTATAGAATAAAACAGTGCCACATTTGAAACTGAGTGGCTTAACCAATCAATCTGCTGCCCTGGCCATTCTGAAAGGTGCAGAGATAAGTGATGATCTATCGCCTTCCTTCTTTTTACATTAAAATACGCTATTCTTCAACTTGTATATATATATATGCAAAGTTTTACATGGCAAATACTATAAAATATTCCTCCTAACATTTAGGTGTTTTGAGATACGAACGTTTAGTAGGAACTGCTTCAAGGTTTCGTAAAACCTTTTTTTTTTTGCTTCTTAATTACAGCCGACGAAACTAGGTTGGGCCAATCATTTTTTTTTTGGTCATTTCCAAATTAGATTGGGACAGAGGTGCAAAATTGGGACACCAATAGGAAAATGGGACAGAAATGTGAAAATGGGACGCTTATGCGAAAACGGATCAAAGTGGAGCAAATCCAGTTTTAAACAAGATGTTAGTTTCTTTGTAGACCTAAAAAGATTATATGTTTCGCTCACCTTTTGTAGACGATACCAAAATGGAAATCAGTCAAAAGAAACTTAGACATAAAGAGAAATGGTTTTAGACTAAATACAAATATAATTATTTGTTTCCTACCTGTAGTATCTTTAAGTTAGTCACCAAAAGGGCAACAAACAGCCACGTTCTATGTGGCGCTTTGCCTATTAGGTCGAGAAAAAAACAACTGGTCGTCCACTTCCAGACCAGATCTGTGCTGAAATATATGTCATGTTTTTGCTTGCTAAAACATCTCTATTCCAATATATATTACAGTTGTTGCAAATTAATATACTATGGAATGATATGCCTTGATCACGGTGATTGCGAACGTTCATCTGGTGGCATGTGTCACAAACTTATGTATTTTATGCACAAGAATATTCAGAGTCAATGCAATTTAACAGTATGTTAAAAGACTTACAGATGACGTACGGAATTCGTCTATGTCCAACACTGATAGCTCGCCTAACTTCTCTCGTCTTTTTGAATGTCTGTATATAATTTCAGAGACACCAACACGCTTTCTTCTGAATCTGACATGGCTTTTTCCTTTCATGCCGTTACCAAAGATTATTAAAGGCATTTTTTCCCCATCCATTTCCGTAAAATCATTCTTATGTAAGGGCCGTCTAAGTTGGAAGAAGCTTAATATATAAACACTATAAGTAATAGAATGCAATTATGTTACGTTATATCAACTGGGAGGTGGGGAATCCTTGGATTTCGCCTGTTGAGTATTTTCTTTCTTTTTCGTCGGTTGGACTTTGTTCTTTTCCTTTATACTGGATTGTACTTTTTGCCACCATTTAACAAAATATTAGCAGCTTCATCTAAGGCACATTGTCGGCCAGCGTAGTTTTTCCATCTGATTGAGGCCGTCCGGAAGCTGTAGAAACCAAAAAAATTGGGCAGGTGTGTCGTCATGTAATTTACATGTACCTCATAGTTATCCACGCTTGATGTTTTTGGGGTGGGGATTCTTGTCTCCAGCTCCTTTAGCTCTTGTATTGTCTTCAACTGATCTTCTTTTTCTGGTCGGTTAGGTGATCCTGACATGGAATAGTATTCTTTGCTAGACAGTTTCCTGACTTGATTCTCACCATAATAGGCGATATAGCGACTGTTTCTATTGGGGTCCAAGAAACAAGGATTGAAGTGTTCATCGATTCCGCCCTGGTTAAAGTCACTAAGCTCTGACACAATTTTATCTTCGTTTGGAACTTGAGGTATATTTCTCGCGAAATTGATACGACAGGTATAGCCATCCGTATATAAACTATTGAGAAACATTTTCCCTTTCTGTCTTGGAAATTGTTGTAACTCTAGTAGGCTATTGTTATATATCATAAATGATATATTAGCTGCCTTTTTTGGTGCATTTAGAAGTGTAAGATTACCTGTGGATCTTCAATTTCGTAAAATCAAATAAATCAAAAAAAAAAAAAAAAAAAAAAAAAAAAAAAAAAAAACGTTGCGCAGCAAGTGAAAATTGACTCTCGTTATTCTCTTTTGGGATTTTGGCTTCATGAAAAAGAACATCAATATCTTTGCGGTCAATTTTAATGAAGCGCCATTTGGAACTCGGGTTCTGGAAAAGCGAAAACAAGCGAGGTCGTTGCTCTTCTGACAGTGTCTCTTGTATTTGTTTATAGTATTGCAGTATATGTTTCATCACATTCAAAACTGACAACGGGTTAGTGGTCACTGTCTCCCTTGAACAGGGTAAGTAAGGTATTCTATTTTTAATGGGCTAGATTTCGGTGTTCAAGAACAGTTGAAGGTCTGGTGCGTTATCAAGTTCATTTTGAGTCAAAAAGTCTTCAGGCAAATCAGATCTGGTAGCGTTCGTCAGCACCTCGTTCAAGATATAACGGTAAGTGATCTTTTTTTATGACGGACATGTTCATATCCTAATAAAATTGGTTAGATTTTTAAACTTTTTTCATGTGAAGTAAGTACTTGCAGGATATCTGATTTTCAATTTGAACAGAAAAAAATTTCCAGCATAAGTTTCATAATTTTCAACATAGAAATTACTGTAGGCAGTTACTAAACTTTCACATGCAGACGATACTATTTGGCCATAGCCCACCAAGCCACCTTTTTGTACAAGCATATTAACATTTTCCAGATCTTGTAAACGGTTGAAAATTGCCTCGAGGTTGGGAAGTGATGGATAATAGTTTTGGAGTTGGTGAATATTGATGTTGCAAAAGAGTTGATTAAAGATATATTTGGAGATATGTTCCACACTGTTTGAGTGTACTAATAAATAGTAATTAACAAATATTTGTGCCTGATAGATGACAGCACGAAGGAAAGTAGACTGTCTAACGATTATGTTCTGGTAACGCTCTAGTCTTTTGGGGTCTTCTTGTTTATGCCTCAGGAACAACTTGAGAGTTAAAGAAGTTGTGTACCTTTGATGGGAGTTAGGAAATGCTCTCTCTAAAAGCTCTTTTATGCTGAATTCGTGATTGGGACAATCTCGCGAGGTAGCACGTGTATGCCCTGACTGCCCGCAAGATGTACACACGGTATTAGCTCTTGATGAAGGCCCCGCCTCTGATTCCTTTCTTCGTTTTCTTGCGTCCGCTTTAGCTCTCTTTTCTTCGAATGTGTCTTTTCTTTTTTGACCTATAAAATGGCTTAGATAATGTATTACACGATTCTTTTAAGAAAGTTTTACCTCTTCTTCATGCTGGATCACCCGTATTTCTTTGTTCTTGCACTCCTTCTTTGAGTTTCAATTGTTTTTTGTTTCGTATTAGCTCTTCGGCTGCTGGGTAGAGTACTGGTCTCATGTTGTTTTTTTTTATAAAAAGGAACAAAACAAAAAAAAAAGGAAAAATATTGATTTATTATTTGGTCTAAAACCATTCTCTTCAGGGAGAGTCAAATACTTGTAGAGTTCAAGTTGTAGGGTTTTATTAGTAATATTGTATTAACCAATAAAATTACATTTTGTCGGTTACTTTTTGACTCTACCTGTAGACTTTCTACATCGCCAACAAGTTCTTTACCTTCCAGCCCTACTTTTTCCAGGTTTGTCTCGATCTTCTTAGTAGCTAGGTCTTTCAAAGATGCTTTTGGCGTAATGAAATAGTATTAAAAATATACACCAGGGGAAAACCAGTAACTTCGAAATATGATTTTAAAGCTCATCCCAAGTCAAGATATGATCTTAAAAAAAATAGTATTTTTAAGGATTGCTTAACTTTTTCTGATTTTATTGAATTTATTTAAATTATATAATTACCAATCGATCTGACGGGTTTCTTTGAGCAAAGAGTAAAAAGGTTAATAATAGATGCCTTTTTTTTCCTCTTCTCTTACACTTTATTTCAATTTTTTTTTTTTTTTTTACAAAACTTTTATTTCAGTAAAACAATTAACAGTATGTTTATTATATTCCAAAAAGTTTAATCTTATCACAATAATTGTGAATCCAGTAACTAGTTTATAACATGTATTATCTAAAACAAGTACATAATATACTAACGGGCGTTAATTTAGCATTCGAAAGAGCTCGATAGAAATAAATAAGGATCGGTAATGTTTTTAATGAAAGCAAAGTTTAATGAATAACTTGTTTAGAACTCGCCTTTTCTCTTCATCTATTATAATTCTTTATATATGCATACCGCCAAAGGTATGTATTAAGTCTGTCTTCTGTATCGGATACACGTTTGAACTGTGAGTGTCATTTTTTCTTCGTTTCAAAAAAAACATTTTCTGATACTTTTCTTTTTTAGTCTGATCAAGAGCTTCCGGTTGCCCTGACCTTATCAATTGTATTATAAAGTTTCCGTTATATTGAAACTCACTCATAACATTAGAATATATTTTGTTTATTATTGCATTGCAATATGCCTTTTTGTTCCTTTTTTTCTAAATAAAAACCAAAATTTGCAAAAAAGCATTCTATTCAGTCCATTTTAATTTTGGCTGTGACCAATTTTTTTTTGGTTTTTTTTTGGTTTTTTTTTTTTTGGTTTTTTTTTTTGGTTTTTTTTTTTGGGTTTTTTTTTGGTTTTTTTTGGTTTTTTTTGGTTTTTTTTTGGTTTTTTTTTGGTTTTTTTTTTTTTTTTTTGGTTTTGAGCGGATGTCTTATTCCATGAGCCAGTGATAAAAGAGTGTACATGGATCAGGTTCAGGCGCAAATTCCGCATGCGGTTTGAGGCACATCTGATTGAGAAGAAGTAAAACGTTAAGGAGGTTAGTTCATCGTGGCTTCCAATATTGGAGTAAGAGTTGCTTGCCAATTTTCCAAGTAATAGTAGCAGACAAATTGTATACAATTATTATCTCATTATTATTTTAGCAAACATATAAATAGTCAATACAGTTTTTCTTCGCTATACAAACCGTCAAGTTAAAAAATTTAGAGTTTCAATCCATCGACAAAGATAATCTATGTTGCAAAATTGTTGAATAAATTAACTCTTTAGCTTATTCATACAATACTAAAGCCTGCGAGAGTTACAATAAACTTGTCATATTCACTACTTCTACATCCGAATCTATTGGTGTGGTTGCGGCTAATCGTGGAAGTCTCTTGCATTTATTTATTATGATGTACTGTTATATTTGGGAGATATTCAAGCTTATTAAATATGCAGGGTTTTTGTTCATTGAGTATCAATTGAACAACAAAAACTGCTATATTATTGTTCGAAGAAAATCATAGCTAGAATTCTTCATGTGCTTTTTAATTATCACACTTGAAAAAAAAGCACTCTTTTTACAGTATAAGTATTTTGTTTTAGTCAAGAAAAAAATCAAAAAAAAAAAATGTTGTGAAAAAATCAACATGAAATTAGCATAAAATCATTAAAATATTAATAAAGAAAATAATGTTTTTTCTTAAAGCTTATTATTATTGCTCCAAGTAAAGTTATTCTAAAGGCGCTCAAGAAGGGGGCGCAATACATAAAGAATTATATTAAATTGATATGTGTCAAGTAAACTAGATAGAATGAAAGCAAAGGTAGGCCACTGCTATGAACGGGATAAAGTGAGAGAAGGACTACGGTCGTATGTACACTTGCTTCTGATCTGCAAACAGCCATAAAACATTATGTGTTTTTGATAGGGTCAAGTAGGCATTAAAGGAGATGTTGTTAAAGAAAAATCTCCAGTGTGATTTCTAGACTTGCAAAAGGGCGGTAATGTCAACAACTGTTAAGTTTTTTCTGTGAGAAATCTATTTTGGAGAAGTTTAATGTAAGAAGTGCTTGATTGATATCCTCGACAGTACTCACAGTATGATATAATCACCAATAAAATGGTCAAATCAATAAGTCAATTGGAATCAGAATGGCCAAAAAGAAGTTACTTTATTAAAGGTTATATTTGTATTGTATTTATACTGTTTGTATGATGATTGATTATCCCTGATTTGGAACTAAGTGTGTATACACTAGCTAATCGGTTGAATGGATTAAGATACACAAGAACTGGGTACATGATCAGGGCATAGACCACGTCTACCACTGGTATTGATGCAGATGTCAGTTTGTGATTATGTGATGGTCTGATCTTTAACATGTTTAAACTAAGATAGAAGACATCCATCGAATCTGCGGATAAAACTGTGACTGAAAGGTATATTTATACATGACGTTAGTACTTGGTCTTTTAGGATACAACTAGTGTAAGAAGGGATGAATAATGCTGTGTATACAACACATAGGCCACAGAAACTCAAAAATGAGATTGCAAAAAATAGTGTTTTTTTTTAGGTTTTTGTCAGTGTTCCGCGTAAACCCACTCGAATGATAGTCGGAAGGCAGCCACACATTCAAAGAAAAAGAGAATTAAGTAATATATAAAAGAAGGTATACCATGAGACACGAATTATAATCTTGTACTCACATTCTTTTCCTCAGCAAAGGGCAACAAGGCAATACGAGTTTTTGTAAAATAGAGTAGGCATCAATAAGGACTTGATCAAAGACAATTCTCCAGTATGTTTTTCAAATTTGTACGAGAGCGGTGGTAAGAATTTCAATGACATTTAAATGTGGTTTTTGAGAGTAGTCAATATATGTGAGGTCTAAGAAGAGGAGAGCTTTGATGACATCCTCTATAATGAACTTGGGACACAGAAATTTGAAGATCAAGGTATTCCAGAAGAACGCTTTAGAGATGTCAATAAATTAGGAAATGTTAGTCGTCTAGAAAATAGTATCAAAAGATGTTAACGGCAAAATATTTATTTGTTTTGAAATTCGCTAACATTTATGCCGACATGACAAGTATGCCATTTGTGTACTTGAAAAATATTTTTTGAGAAATAATAAAAAACGTTATTTCAAAATTAAGACCATTACTCTAAAATAAAGCAAAAATATTTTCTGCGATGACAAACAATAAAAAAAGAAAGGATTTTCTAATTTTCTGCTTAAAATTAAAAAAAAAAGCTTGCTTTTCTGTTTTTCTGTTTTGAATTAATAAACGAGTCTACCAACCAGTAAACTAAAATTCTGAAATTACTATCCAGTAGACTTGTTTATTAATTCAAAACAGAAAAACAGAAAAGCAAGCTTTTTTTTTTAATTTTAAGCAGAAAATTAGAAAATCCTTTCTTTTTTTATTGTTTGTCATCGCAGAAAATATTTTTGCTTTATTTTAGAGTAATGGTCTTAATTTTGAAATAACGTTTTTTATTATTTCTCAAAAAATATTTTTCAAGTACACAAATGGCATACTTGTCATGTCGGCATAAATGTTAGTGGAGTTTAAATTAGTTAAACATTCTGAAGATAATGGGGGGGGTCTGGTGTATCCATTAAACTCATCAAAGAGTTCTGATATGCTATTCTCTATCAATACAACGTAATCAATTACATTTTTTTTCATTAGTGAAATAAGTCTTCTATTGAATGCATTTTTCTTCCATTGCTTGCGTTGTAGTGTATTGGTGTCAACAACACTTGTTTCTTTAATTTCCTAGAACCAATCTCGAGCGCACCTGTCTAATTTACTGGCGACTGGTTTGACTGCCTGGAGATAGCCCTAAGTTGTGTTACTGTGGCGCATATCTCTTTCATACACATGTTATCCAGTACCTTAATATGTATACTATGCTCAACCAACTCACAGCATGTGTCAAATAAGCTTCTGTACATTTCCTTCTATCATAGATGTTCTCCATAAATCATGGTGCTGCGAATGCTTTGCTCTTTCCGACAACCAATTAGCTATTTCTCTTCCTTCTTTGATTGCAAACATACATCCACAAACATCATTAAATCAACACTTTTTTCTCTGTGCGTTTTTTATCCTTGTTTTTTTAAAGGGAGTTTTAGTCTTAGTCTAGTTTGATTTAGTTATTCTTATGAATTGACTAAATTAAGCCGTGTCATCAAAATTGCTTTTCATGTAAAATCAATAAATCTGACGAAACTTATGCAGATACACAAGTTTACCATTTGTGTTGATAAGAGAAAAATAATTCTAAAGAACTAATTCCAAGTGAAAGCCAATTTTCCTTTTCTTTTTCTTTTTCTTTGCTTGAGTGAGATCAAATGGAGACATAAAATCTAAATTTTTCTAATTAAATTTTTATTTTTTTACTTCAAAACTATAAAATAAAATGCAAAAAAAAAAAAAAAAAAAAAAAAAAAAAAAAAAAAAAAAAAAAAATTGTTGTTATCTGCTCATTCATGCTCATCCATGATTACGTATGCTTATCCATGTTCATCCATGCTATTCATTGCTATTAATTACCATTAAATGACATTTAATGATGAATAACAGGCCTTGATTGGTTTTCAGTCCTAAAGATTGGCTTTTAGTCCTAAAGCTTTGTATTTGAGGTAAAATAATCCTATGTTAGACTTGCATATTCGTAGTCTATCTGATGCAGTGGTTGTCTATCGTTTAAATATACATATATATCTCAGTAAATTTAAAATTCAATAAAATAATGTAGTAACGAAAAAAAAAATACTGTGAGTTAGGTGATGTTTTTTCAAGACAAAATACCATTGATCTCATTAAATCATAGAAAAAATTAATAGCCAGATTGGAGTTGTAAGTATATGGCAATTTATGTTTTGCGCATTGAGAGATGTAGAGCTAAATATTTACTTACTAGTCAATGCTTATTGAAAAGGACTTCTTTTCTACCATTCACTGTGTACAGTGAGCTCTGAATGCAGATTTGAAGGTAATGTACAAATGGAGACAACTTTTTCATCTTGGTGAACTCGTTTTCTTTTTCTCAAAAGTATCTAGAGATAGTTTCACCTCACACCGGTCGGATCAAACTTACATTGGGCCAATCTGACATTTCAAAGATTTTTGAATTGGCTCTTTTTTTTATCTTCAAAAGCTCTTGTGAACTCGCTTCCATGGGGCAGACAATAAATTTCATTTAACTACCAAACCAATGATAGCCTTTAACTCCCAAACTAAAAAAAAAAAAAAAAAAAAAAAAAAAAAAAAAAAAAAAACATGTTTTGAACAACAACAAAAAATAGTCTTGTTGATAGTCTAGCTGTCGAGCAATGACGCATCAAATAATGGCATGTTCAAACTGTGTTTTGAGCGTTTTTACCCTTAGAGATATAGGCATTTTGTAGTCCAAATGGGGGAGGGGGTAGGCGAGCATATAACATATAGAATAGCTGTGTGATAGGAGCCAAAATAGAGCAATTTTAATTTCTCTTCCCACTGTACCCAACATGGGGTTTTTGCCTAAACTGCATAAAGACGCAGTTAATTGGCTTTGGTGTAATAATAGAAGTTGTAAGTCTTTGCTTTTTGCTTTGTTGATGCAAAGAACACAGCAAATCTGACAGTAGAATGTTGAGCAAATAGGCAACATTGTTTTTGAAGTTCTTCGTTATTACCTCGTCATTTTTACAGTAGGATTAGCAAGCAAATACATTCACTAAAAACTGGAGCATCTGGTGCATATTTTGAGTATTTAAAATAGTGGATGATTTTATTTTTCGTCTTGTAGCGTTAAAGAGACGATCTGAAGTCGTCAAAAATTTTTTTTTCATAATGACTAATGCGATTCATCGTCTCTAAAGTTGTCAAGTTGGACATTTTTATGAGTAATACCCTTCACTTTTGAGAGATTTTTGGTTATCTTTTACAAGCCACTTTTTTTTGTCCAAATCAACTGTAAAGGTACCATGGATGTTGGTAGACATGGTTTGTAAATATGATAGCATTCATACCACCTTTATATGTCCAAAGAAACGAGAAGATTTGTATGCATTGTCGTCTTTTTCACTGTTGAAGCATTTGTTTGTCTGATGTCTCTATGACATATACAAGTAATGCACTTTCAGCTGTTTATTCAAATAGAATACCTCATCAGAAGGCACTTGATTCCTTGGGCTTGTAAGTCTGGTGATAATGAGTATTTAATTGAGACTTATAGCTTAGGTGATAGCACTCCATCTACTGTTTTGAGGCTGTTAGCTTCATCATTTTAGATAAGAGCTACATCGAAATCTTTGGAAAGTGTTGAAGTACTGAGTCAGAAATAATGAAACGGTAGATGCAGAAGTACTTTGTTAAAGAGTAAATGAAGGCAGCGAGAACGCTTTTGCTAAACATATACAACATTTCATTTAGCACTCGACATATGCATTCCCTAAACTCTTAAATAAGAAGCCTTTGTAATCGTTCTGATATTTGGTCAAATCATCATCATCTCAAAAGCGAGCAATTTATTTTTAACACTCATTCTTATTGTAAATTAGGCCATAGCTCCTCCCTTCCTATACCGCCTGATCCCTGCCTATCACCTAACTGGAAACGCTTTTGGTCTCTCAAAATCCCTCTCCCTGCTCGCAATGTTCTTTACAGGATGCTTCACAACAAAGTCAACAACCGTTTTTACCTACATCGTCTTATGCCCCATACAGTTCCTAATAACTTTTGTATCCACTGTCCTTCAAGTCTCATTACTTCCATTGATACCCTTGATCACTTTTATTTCTTCTGCCCTATCAAGTATGCTGTTTGGTCTCATGTCTTCTCCAAGTACATTAATCCCAACATCCGTGCACCTTCGGTCAATCTCCTATGTCAAGTCCTCCTCCTTCGGGTTGTTATCCCTCGTGTTTCTCTCCTCCATTTTCCTTCCTTAAGTACCTTCCAAATCTTTGCATGCACTGCTCTAGCCCTCTGGCAAGCTCACTGGCAATCTGATTTTTCTGAAAACCCATTCCTCTCCAAAACTATAACCAAGACGGTTTCCCGCTTAGCAAATAAGCTGCATGATGAATCCCGCCTTGATTATGAACCGTAAATTCTCTCCATTTCAAGTATCTATCAAGCTCTCTTAAACTCTTATTCTTTTCTCAATTTCTTCTACCACAGGCTCATTTCCCTTTCCTTAGTCTAGTTCTTATAATACCACAGTCTTTTCTTCCACTCTTTTGACGTCTAAAGGACTTTAAATAAAATTGGAGCAAGTCTCCCTAATAAAAAAAAAAAAAAATATTTTTAATTTAATCTCGCACAAATTTCCAAAAGTATTCAAAAAATTGGGTCATATTTTCAAACATCGAGTAGATTGAAAATGAGAGCACAGTATGTGCTTGATTTAATCAATCAATAGGGCCCAAGCATCAGCATATCTATTACATGTAAGTGTTTAATGAGCCTTTTGTATGTTACCTTTTGTCGTCACCAACATAATCTTCTACTATGCCAAACTTCAAGCAAAGGTCGCCACTAACGTTGTTCTTCTCACTTCTTTTTGCTAGCTGATAATATGCACTGTAGTTGTTGGGATCATTGTAGTTTCGAGGTATTCCATCTGAAATGCCTTGGTTGTTTCTATCAAAGATGTTCTTGAAAGGAATCGAGACTTCTCCGAGAAAGTCTCTTCCAATAGTATCTTTATCCCATACTGTAAATGATAAAAGTGTAGGCGTCTTTTTAGGTGACATTTTAGTATCGAAATGTGCGTCCCAAACCGGATTCAATGTTTGCTTGATTGACTTTGTCTTGTATTTTTTGTGACTATATGTGCGTATTCACATTACCATACTAATGCATCATTTTTTGTTGTTGTTGTTGTTGTTGTTGTTGTTGTATTGATCACCAACTTACTTTACTCTTAAGACTACGTATGGATCCGAGAATCCTGTCTTATCTCTAAATAGGAGTAAATAAGTATGATAAAAAAGTATTGGCAACTTACGCAGCTGCAAGGCCTTTCGCATTAAGAACACCAATGCGAATGGTTATTTCCGACATCGTATTTTTATAAAAAGTAGAAAAAAAGAGGAAGAGATATAAATAGGTTTTTTTTCTTGTTTTATGCAGCTTTTACACTAAATTCAAACGATGTTAGTTTTTTTCTAGACGAATCAAAATTAATCTTTAGACTTTTAGCTTACCTTTTTTGGACAAAACGAAAAAGGAAATTAGACAAAATGGAAATTAGTTTTTTGATTTGTCTAAAGAAAACTAACATCGTCTGAATTTAAAGTGAAAATACTGTATTCCATCTTCAGCCCTTTCTTTTCACTTCAGCATTGGAAACTTCTGCTTGGCAAATTGAATAGTGTAAACACTCTTTCTCAAACTATATGCTATTTATATTCTGAGGCTCAGAAACACGCGTATTTGAAACAGGGCCATAATAGAAGTAATAACAAGTACCGAATTCGCTTTCTACTTTCTTTTCATTTTCACAAAAGTTGGTAAAACTGCTATGAAAACAAAAATAAAATCTCTCCTTCTTTGGTTCCTTAGAGACCCTTTTCCGTTAAGAAAGTCCTCAACATCACGCATAGCTTAGACATGAGTACCATACTTTATTTGGTGTCTTCGAGATTCCAGAAAGCCCACTGTATTATATTTTGATCAAACTAAAGGCCTAAACAGACTTGATTTACTTCGTCACAAACGCCGATCTATGTTTGTGTTTCATCGTTCCGCGCTTCCGATCCTTTCCACACTACGAACTTGACTTTTGACATTGAAATTTAACCTCAAGGAGAAAGAGACCATAAAAGAGAAAGATCTAATTCGTTGGAATGGCATGGCCTACTTTGGATTTATTTTAAGGTGAATATACATGTCACTTGTACAGTTTTATCGCTTGATCTTTCAACGATAAATCTTATTTTTAGTAGGATTATTTTTAGCATTGCATGTCTGTTCAACCTGCAAAATACAGTATATAACTACAGCAAATCATACCGCACGTGCCGGTTTTCTTTCCAGTCACAGGCTTCTCGATGCTACTACTTTGTTCCTGGAGATCCTTTTTATATCCTGTTGTCTGTTTTTTATTCTCTCCTCTTTTTAAAAAAAATTTTTTTTCTTTAAATAAATCAGAGCTTTTCTTTTCTTTCTTTTTATTCTTTTCTTCTTGAAATATAAAATGAAAAAACATTTAATTTTATTTCTTTTTACGACCCTTTTATGGCTTGCCATTGCCAATGGTAAGTGTCAAATGCGTAATTATTTCATACTCAAACCATTGTGTAGGTCAGGATGATGGACAAGATAATACAGATACTCAAGACACTTCAACAGGAATTGCGACTACTGATGTTGTTGCAACAACAACCGATGCTGGTGTCACATCAATCACAACAGATATTGCTAGTGCAACAATAACAGCTGATATGCCTGAGACTACAAATGAAGTATCGATAACAACCGATTCAATTATGTCGGCTACTGCCACCACAGACCTTGTCACTTCTACATCGACTGATATGCTTCCTACTTCAGTAGAAACCGAATTACCTGATGCCAATATCACCACACCTGAAAACAACTCTACTAGAACTGTAAATCCAAGTGTATGTCAGGCTCTTCAACAGTGGTATAATTCGCTCAATGGCAAAAACTGGATTCAACACTCAGGTTGGGACTCTTCCAACATGACCTCTTGCTGTAGTTGGTATAATGTGCATTGTAACAAGATAGGCCAAGTCTTAAAAATGTAAAATAATGTTCTCCTTTCTTTCTTTCTCTTTGCTCCCCTACATAAAAGAGAGAAAGGAAACAAACTTTTTTAAACTTTGTATATTGACCCCTTCTTTTTTTTTTTTTAGTGATCTCTCATATAACAACCTTGTTGGACAACTCCCAAACAATCTTGATCAATTGCCAGACCTTCAAAATATGTAAAGAAAACTCAAAATAACTGAAGAAACGACACATACTCATCGACTTTTTTTTTTCTTTAGTGATTTAAGTTACAATAATATCACTGGCTCATTTCCTTCAAGTGTTGACAAACTTGCCCATTTGCGATCTGTGTATGTCCTTGTCAATCATTATCGTGCGATTATTGATAGCCTTTTTTTTTTTTTTTCTTTTTTCTTTTTTATAGTAACTTCGATGTCAATTTACTTTCTGGAAACTTACCTTCTGGACTCAGCGGCCTCGTTAATCTCACGAACATGTAAGTCATCATCACTTGATTTACAGAGTTGCTCATTTTCTTCAAGTCATTTCAAGAACAATTCATTTTCTGGGACTATTCCTAATAGCTGGGCCAACATGAAGGCTGTTGAAAGCCTCTACCTCAGCAACAACAATCTGACAGGACCTTTTCCTGGTGTAGTGGCTCAATTATCGGGACTTTCATCATTGTAAGAGAAAATAGACGGATAGATATTTTCCAATTCTTACATGTCAATAGGTACCTAGATAACAATGCTTTCAGTGGCTTCTTGAACATCAGCTTCAGTGGCCTTTCTAAACTTACTCAACTGTAAGCGAATTCATAATATTAAAGAAAAGCAAGAAACGCTAATCAATGTCTTTTGCGTAATAGAAACATCAAAGGAAATCATTTGCTGGGTAACATCCCTCCTTCCATTGGCAACTTAACTTCTCTGAAATCTTTGTGAGCAGATAAAAATAGATTGCTTTTGTTGCACAAAGTTCTAATTGTCTTTGCTTTAGGGTTATGTCACACCAAATGTTGAATGGAACTATCCCTGAGGGAGTATTCTCACTTGCAAATCTTGAAGTTCTGTACGTTCTCTATATAAAAAAAAGACAAAGCCTTTCTAACTAACCATGATTACAATAGAGATCTTTCCAACAACAGAATAACTGGCTCACTTTCTTCAACAATTGGAAATCTTGTCAATCTTAAGCGATTGTAAGTAAATCATGAACCTGTTGCTTATACTCATGCTCTTATAGAAATCTTGGCCATAATGGTTTTTCTGGTCCAATTCCTAATGAAATTGACAAATTAACAAAACTTGAAAGTCTTAGTTTGAATTACAATGCTTTTAATGGTCAATTTCCTTCTGGTATGGCTCCTCCTGCACTTGGCTATTGTCACATGACACCTAATCAATTCCAATCTTGTCCTGATCGAAGCATCATTACTAACCCTCAAAGCTTGGCCTTCCAATGTTCTGTGGACTGTGCAGTCAAGACGAAGAAGAGTAAGTCTGCTGCTTCTATTCAATTACCCTCACATAGTATCATGTTCTTGATTTTATCTCTTATTACAACCGCATTTATGTAACTTAAATTAATTAAATTGGCCACTGTATATTTTTTCTTTTATTGTTCTGAGTCATGGGAGACTAAAAAAAAAAAAACCAAGTTCTCGTCAGAATAATGATGCTAATTTATGATGTACTGTTCTAAAATGACTGGCTTAAGATCTGCATCGATTAAGAAGATTTCAGACAATTGACAAATAAGCTTTGTTTCTGAATGTTTCTCTCATTCTTATACTTTTCAAAAGTATTCTGGTAATTGAACTAGATCAACATTCATTCAAGCAGATCATATGATTGGTGATTGACCAGGTTTTTTTTTTTTTTTTTTTTTTTTTTTTTTTTTTTGATAGAATAAGGCGGCGATGCTTTTAGGACTTTGAAGCTCATACAAAAAAAAAAAAAAAAAAAAAAAAAAAAAAGCCGGTCACTTGAAGAAAGGTAAAATATCTCCTTTTTTTTTCTTTGAACCACTGTCCCTTTAGAAAGAAATATGTCAACCACCGTAGATCAAGTGCGTGGCTTTTTGTCTGAAAGTGGCTTGAATAAAGACAAAGACATGTCTTTTCAATCGGCTCTTGATCTACTCGAGATCTTACTTGCTCACAAGTGCTGCTCTCGTTGTTGTCTTCGGTACCTTGGTTGCCCAAGTTTTGGGCTTTATGTGGTTGATGAAAAGGTTTTATATATATATATACCATTCTTTTTGTCTTAACAATATCTGTTCTAGGAAACACACGCATCTTTCTGTCAAATTTTACAAGCAGAACGTCAAAAGACATTTGAATTTGAGGACGAAAGAATCTGTACAGCCTGTGTAGGATCAATTCAGTTTGCAGAATCATTCGCAGATCAAGTGATTGAGAGAATCAAACAAGAAAACTACCAAGTCGATAGCAGTGCTTTGTTCTGTACATTACCTATCAGTATTTTGCACCGTGATCATTTTCTTAAGTTACATGCAGTAAACACTCTTCTTGCAGAACCTAAGGAATATACTGAAGCGTTTATTCGTCATTGGCAAGAAGCATTTGTTCGGGATCCCAAAGACTTCTTTAGATATATTCTTGCTTCACAATTGAAGGAAAAGATCAATTTTGTGTTAGACGCTGATTCACCTTTGCGTATGACAGTTGTGATTGGACATCCATCTTCTTCTAAAGAACATTTATTCTTGACCCAATTAAAGCAGCCTTTGCTAAATGTTCGAACCATTCGACACAAGGTAACCAAAAAAAAAAAGGGGATGTTCTTTGACTAACGATGTTCATGTAGAAAATGAGAATGACTGTAGGTGATTCAAGACCTAATATTACAGAGGCACTTAAGAAACTAGACAATATAGAAGCCAAAGAGTAAGCCAATATATTTTAGAATCGTGTCTTACTGAACCTTATTAGACTCACAGCCATTCCTCCTGTCTTTGTGACTGAAAGAGCCACATTTGAATCAGCAACATTCTTGAACAACTCGTGTTATGTAGGTGGTCGTTACCTAAAGTTTTCCCGAGAATACAGTCAAACCACATGGATTGTACGAGGACAAAAACTGACCGAGAACTCAGTCTCTGAAGTCTTTTCTGACATTATCAAGAAATACCATCGTGCTGATGATACCAAGTTTTGTACAGCTGGTAGAGAAGATGCTAATGTGCGTATGTTGGGAACAGGCCGGCCCTTTTATTTTGAAATCGTGAATCCTAGAGTACCTCAATTAGCTGATGAAGACTATAAGAAAATGCAAGATGAAATCAACAGCCAACCACAACACAAGGATCATGTTCAAGTACGACATTTAAGCCCTGTTAAACAAGAACATCTTCGTATTATCAAAGAAGGTGAAGAAACCAAGACAAAGCAATATAGAGCACTTGTCTGGCTTTCTGAACCATTGACAGATGAATTAGTCGAACGTATCAATCAGAGTGGGTCTTGTCCTTTTACTATTCAACAAAAGACACCTGTACGTGTATTTCAACGTCGTTCAGCTGCTGTTCGACCTAAAGTGATTCACACGTCTACTATTTCAAGGCTTCATCCCGATGTAGACATGAGCAGCCCTCAAGCTCGATTTGGTGTATTGAAATTACATACACAAGCAGGCACTTATATCAAGGAATATGTCCACGGTGATCTTGGTAGAACACAACCCAATTTAGCATCTGTAGGACAAATTCACTCTGCTGATTTGTTAGAATTAGATGTGATGGATGTAGATTTAGTATGGCCACCTGTATTTGAACAAGAGCCCACTTCAGGTAGAGTGACTCCTAGTGAAGTGTCAAATGAGAACAATAAACGAGTATTAGTGTAATAAATTATGCAATTCATTTCTAAGGTCTTTTATTATTATTATTGATTTGTGACGGTTGGATGGGAAACTCCTAAAACTGATCAACCACCTCGTGTCCTATTTTCTATCTTTTTCTTTTTCTTTTTCTTTTTTTTTTTTTTTAATCATGGCTGGTAAAGGAGTTGTACGTAGTATGTAAGTAAGTAACAAGAATAGGTCAATTGGTTTTTGTATAGCTCATAAAAAAAAAATAGAAAAAACATTGCAAAAGGCTTTAGTGACGTACAAATCAAAGTACGAGAAGCAACTTCAAACGATCCTTGGGGACCAAGTGGTACTCTTATGAATGAAATAGCACAGCTCACATATAACGAGTAAAAAGCCTAAACTATCTAATCAATTTGTCTAATGTATGTTTATGTAGAACGGACTTTATTGAAATAATGGATATGATCGACAGAAGACTAAACGATAAAGGCAAGAATTGGCGTCATGTTTTCAAGGTAAACAGCGATTTTTGTTTTATTTTATTTCGTATCTAAACACTCAGAGTTTCCCTAGGCTTTACTCTTGTTGGATTACTGTTTGCACGTGGGATCTGAAAATGTCGTTCTGTACGCCAAAGAAAACATCTATGTTGTCAAGACACTCAAGGAATTTCAGCACATTGAAGAAAATGGCAAAGATGTTGGTGCTAATGGTAGGTTCATGCTCTTGGTTTCTTATCTCATGTTCTTTAGTTCGTCAAAAGGCCAAAGATATTACCAATTTATTAACAGACGATAATCGACTTCGAGAAGAAAGACGCTCAAGACAAGGCATGCGAGACAGAATGGCAAGTGTAGGTGATTACCTGAACGAAACTGTGCGCTACTACAATGGCCTAAATGGAGGCACTGGTGAAGGTCAACCATGGGACGATGAAAATGAATTGAAGAAAGCATTGGCTGAAAGTAAACGAGTCGCTGATGAAGAAGAAAGAAACAGACGTCAAGGTGATGATGATCTTGAAAAAGCCATTCAATTGAGTCAACAAGAAGCCATGGAAAAAGAAAAGAAAGAAAGAGAAAAGCTTGAAAAAGACAACATAGACAATTTGTTTGGTCTCTCCAACAATACTTTTCAATCTTTTTCTCAGCAAAACTTGAATCCTGGCATGAACAACCCATATCAGCAACAACAACAACAAGCTCCTCTTCAGCTCGAATGGTCTCAACCCAGTATGAGCAATCCATTCCAAGCACAGCAAAACCCCTATGGTTCTACTGGCCTTCAGGCTCAAATGACTGGTTTTGTTCCTCAACAACAATCTACACCAGACTTTTTCTCTCAACCTCAACAAGGTCTTCAAGCCCAAATGACTGGTTTTGTCCCTCAGCAACCAATGTATCAAACAAGCATGGCCACTGGTACTAACCCATTCTCCCAAATGAATACACAACAACCCCTTCAACCACAACAAACTAAATCCCATGACTACACTAACTTGGTATTTGGTAACCAGCCAGCACAACCAGCACAACAACAGCAACAAGATGCGCCTTCTACTGGATTTGCTTCAAACGCACCCGACTTCTTTGGTGACAACAGTTTTAGTACTACAAATGCTACACCTGCATTGCCTGCTTTTGCTTCTAATGCACCTAACTTTTTTGGTACTTCCAATACTACAGCACCTACTGCCAATGCCAATAATGGTTTTACATCTTCCCCTGCCTTTGCTAACACGAGTCCATTTGGATCACCATCTAAAGAACAAGATGTAAAATATGCTAAATTAAATGCTTTATTGGCCAACAAGGAGTAAGCTATTATTCACATATCTTCAAGTATAACTCATTCTCTGTTTATATGATTTAGTGATGGTATGGACACTTTTGGCAATCAAGGCAATTTGCGCATTCCCCAGTAAGTAATAAACAACATGTCGGTTTGTTTTCTGACCATTTGATAGTGGTACTGGGTTTGCCAATAGTTTCAAGCCTTTCAACTCAGTGGAACAATCGCCTGCGAATGGTTCTCCCTTTGTAAGATTTCATCATCGCCATTACATAATCTCACCATTTTTTAATTAGATGACAAGTAAGAATCCTTTTGGTAGTCAAGTAGGAACTGCTTCACCTCAGCCTCAAAAAAGCTTGTTAGACTTGATGCAAGAACAAAAGCAACAACAACAACAACAACAACAACAACAACAGTTTCCTATGATGACAGGCTTTAACAACACGAATAATTCTTTCTTTTAAATAAATAAAAAAGACATGACGGAAACAATGATGATATCTACCTCTTTTTGTTAGACTACACCATTTAAAGTTTCGGGTTAAAAAGGGTCGAACAAAGTTACACTAAATCAAGCAGTTTTATTGCGGGAAAAGGTGATGAATGCTTCTTTTCATATAAAAACGGGGAAAAAAAGGGATTTTTTCTTTATTCCTTTCTTTCTTTTTTTTTTTTTCTTTTTTCTCTTTTTTTACTTTTTTCTCTTTCTATACTATGGGCTTCAACACATTTCCTCGTAATGAAAATAAATGGGGTAGAACAGATTGGTCTCGACCTTCTTTCACAACAGTAAAGCAAGAACCAATAGAAACAAAAGAGTCTAAACCATCCCAACCCCGTTTTAGTGTGTTTGGTAAAAAAGCCAAATTCACTCAAATAAACAAGGAAGAACAAGAAGCAAAGCCAATAGAGAAAACGACCTATAAAAAGAACACATTTCAACTGCATCTTTCTACAAAATCCTCAGCCAACCATAAATTTCAAGAATTCAATCAAAGCCTACCAGTCAAAAAGAAAAGACAATGCGTTCAATTCGAGCCCATCTGTCTAGAACGAGTCTGCCTCTTTTTGGAAACACAACCTCCCATAGAACTTAAAGAGGCCCACGATAAACAGCTCACGAACCCTTCTTTTCGTATTAAATGTCCTTGTTGGCCACACCCAGAGACTTCAGACTATTATGATCAAAAAGTAGTCATCTTGAACAAGAAGCATTTCTCTATTGTGGATAACAAATATATCAAAGGCAAAGTCATGGTACGCAATCTGGCATTAGATAAAGCCGTTTTGATTCGATACACGTTTGATCATTGGACAACCGTGTTGGATGTAGATGGCGTCTTTTTTGGTCCAAACCCCAAGAATATCACGTTTGACATGTTTGACTTCACTCTGGACCTCACACAAGGGCAACTGGCTGATCATGGTGAATTACGTGGCAAGATTGAGTTCTCTATACGATATACAGCTGGCCATATGGATTACTATGATAATAATGAAGGTCGTAGTTACCAAATCAAGGTCATTTGTGATCCATTAAATGACCCTTGGGCTACAGTAAAAGAACCAGAATCAGAACATGAAGAAGAACAAGAACAAACACATCCTGAAGATGACGAAGAAGAGGACGACGACGACGACGATGAAGAAGAAGAAGAGATAGAAAAACACAATCATTTTGCAAATGCACTCAAGGACTATAAGCATGATACATCATTTCATCTCAAACGACGTCAGTTATGGCTTAGTGCAAGATATGATTTCAGTCAGTCTTTGTCTCTGGCTAAACAGTCATCCCATCATGACACAGTCTCATTTGTAGGAGCAAAAGATTATTTTAGTACAAAACCTGTATATATTCCTTCTGACTTACCTAGTCCAAAACCATCTCCTACCATGTCTTCTGCATCACTACCCAAAGGCGATATGGATTTCAATTCAAACTATTACATGGAACTACTCAACAAATATTGCTTTTATAACAGTGAAAAAGATGTTCAGTTATCCATTAACAATATTTAAATTTTGATATATATATGTATATATATAGATATATATGATACCCTTTTGAATAAACAAAAAAAAAAAAGTTTCCCCACGCACTGTTTTTTCCCGCATAAATAGATTGGCGGCTTTTTTTTTTCGGCTTAAAAGATGTGTAACATGGGAATTTTTCCGTAATTTATCCATTTGTTTTTATTAAGCAGCATTCACTTCTTCTTGATCTTCTCGTTTCTTAAGAACCAAAGGTTCACCAGTAATACGGCGCCAAATATCATGAACATCTTCACAGACAGTTTCAAAGTGAGATGTGGCATCATAAGAACGAGAAATAAACACCTTGTCTTGTTTACCATCTTCAATAGGCACTTCCAAAGGAGATTCAGAGACAAACGTTTCTTGAATAGGACCCAAGAGTTTTAATCCTTCCTTGATTTCGTCAGCGGGGTTGGATGTCTCAACAATGGTAGAGACAATAGCCAAATAGTAGCCCTTGGGACAGACCATATGGGCATCACTGACACAGGCAATGTAAATATCGTGTTTACGGCCAACTTGGCTTTGAGGGATCACAATTTGACAAGAATCACTGTCATTGGTACTAGGGATGGGGTGTGTCAAGAGACAGATGGCACGAACAACAGAGCCAACCTTCTTGACATTCAATGGTGCATAAGAGGGATCACAAATAACCATCTTGGCACGTACAGTGTCTTCACCAGCCTTGACACCAATGACTTGACCTTGTTCATTATAGATCAATTCTTTGGCATCTGTGTTCAACATATATGTACCACCATAGACAGCAGAAAGTCTGAATTGAGGTCAATACGATGTTGTTTCCTTTTGCTTGACTTACCTGGCAAAGGCTTGGGGCAAATCACCAAGACCATACAAAGGATAGATATAAGGAGACTTACCATAACGAAGAACTGAGGCAGCATATAGTCTAACCTTTTCAACAGTATCACGAGCAGGTTGGCTCAAGTAACTGTCATCCAAGTGAAGAGCCATAGCATGGCCAATGAATTCTTGTGTACCAGCAGCCAACCCAAACTTCTTGAACACATCAGCAACTGTGACGCGATCAATATCAAGACCTTGGTGTGTAGAAGGATCTTGATCCTTGTAGGATTCGGCCCAAAGCAAGAAGTTCTTCATGCGACGCTTTTCGAAAATGCCCATCAAAGGACTGGACAAGGCCTCAGCACCATTAGCAGGCACTTTGCTTACTTTACCTCCACTATAAACATAAGAACCTGCAATTTGCTTGAATTCCAAGTAACGAGTGACGTCTGTGTGAGTCAAGAAGCGGACAATCTCACCGTTGGCCATCATGAATTTGGGAATCAAGTCAATGTTCCAGTCACGATCACGGCCCAAAGCTTCAGGAGGTGTTTGACCAGGTCTGAACTTGTTAAAGAACTTGCTGGATGTAAGTAAAATAGAAAGTGTTTTCAGTCAAGAACTTACCTGAGTTAAGTTTAAAGAAGCAGATTCGGCACCGTAATATTCGTTACGGTCCATATGAAGGACCTTTTTACCATCAACTGATAAAAGGCCTGACAAGATACATTCAGTTAAACCAGTACCTAAAACAATAACATCGTATTCTTCATCCTATAGAACAAGTTAGAGTGTGTTCATCTCTTTTTATCATCATCTTTACCATCGTGTGTATTTAATATAGAGATAAAGAGAGAGAAAAAAAAACGACGAAACCCAAAATATATATGACGCACGCGTGCATTTAAGTCTAACCAATCAACATCCTTTTTTTTAAACTACGAAAAACTTTATTTAGTGCATGAATACACTGTACGTGTCAGATCAAACAATGAAATTTGTCAACAGAATGTCATCCTACAATGAATTAGCAGCATGATAATAATAGCAAACTATTCTTATAAAGGACTAAAATAACACTAAAAATAATTTTGCTGATATTTGAAATAAAGTGAACTTCTTTAAATGATCCTAACAAGACCATATAATAGTGTCATTGAATCTATTGCGAGGATAGCATTTTAATGTATATTTGGAAAGGAAGTTTCGCAATTGTGCCTGAATATCTTGACAGAACAAAAAAAAAAACGCAACGAAAATAACCAAGTCAAGTAAGCCACACGTATTATTTGTTCCTTAAATAGTGTACCGTTTTTTTTTTTTTTTTTTTTTTTTTTTTCATCTTTTATTTATCGATATGGTACATTTGGCAGCACTTGTGTCTTTGGGCTGCACACTATGGAGCCTAGTCAGTGCAAGTACAGAAGATCGTCGTATTATTGCTTTAGGTGATCTTCATGGAGATTTGCCTAATACACTCGAGATTCTCAAGTTTTCCAAGTTGATTGATGAAGATCATCATTGGATTGGTGGAGATGCTATCTTTGTTCAAACGGCAAGTAAGTCTTCCTTTTACCAACAACTAACACAAATTTTATGATTAGGGTGATGTGGTTGATAGAGGAACAGATACGATTAAACTTTATGAACTTATCCAAAACTTACGTGATGAAGCACCTCTTCAAGGTGGTCTTGTCATTCCTTTACTCGGCAATCACGAAATCATGAACTTGATTGGTGATTGGCGCTATGTCTATCCAGGCGAACCAGAGACATTTGGTGGTATTGAGGCACGCAAAAAAGCATTTGAAGCAGATGGTTTTATTGGTGAATATCTGACTTTGTTAAACATGACCACCAAAGTAGGTTCAACTGTGTTTTGTCATGGTGGTATTACACCTTATTTTGGCAAGTTGGGTATTGAATGGATCAATGATCAAACACATCAAACAATTGTACCTTTTATGAAGTCCTTTGGACATCATGGAGACCCTTATGGTATTTATGGTGTAGAGGGGCCTACATGGTATCGTGGATATGCTCTAGATGATGAAGATACTGTGTGTGACTTGCTTGATCAAGCATTGGATCTTATGGAGGCGAATCGTATGGTTGTGGGGCATACAGTACAACATGATGGTGCTATTCATACACGCTGTGGGGGTAAAGTGGTCTTGATTGATATTGGTATTTCAAGTGCTTATGGTGGACAGAAAGGGGCATTGGAAATCCGTGGTAACGAAGCAGTAGCACTCTATGCTGATTACAATGAAACACTGCCTACACCTCCACCTTACCAAAAGAAATTTGTAGTTGCTCATGAAGAGCTATAATAGAAATATATATGTATATGTATATGTATAAAGAGTTTATTATTAAAGTGATTATCATACGAATCTATTTTATACAGTAGTAGCATGTTCTTCATTCATAGACTTCTTTTTTCTACGGTTGATGAGGTCAGCAATACCATCCCAGCCACGCAAGATTTGGTATAGGAGAATAGCAGAATAAGTAGGAAGACCAATGCCATCTAATTGGAAATTGCCCCATTTCAACGTCGTCTGCATAGCTGCACCAATGATCACTGGAACACCGGCAACCAACATGTTTCGTGAGTCTTTGAAATCAACTTCATTTTCAACCCAGATTCTAGCACCCGATACAGTAATCAAACCAAAAAGAATGATGGACAAACCACCAAAGACACCTTCAGGAATAGTATGAATAGCTGCACCAAATTTTTGAATAAAGCCAAGAAGGATAGCAATCACAGCAGCAACCAAGAAAATCAAAGTAGAAAAGATTTGAGTGACAGCCTATCCTAAGTGAATATACAATAATATAGTACTTGATGGTCTGCTTACCATGACACCAATATTTTCAGAATAAGTAGTCGTACCAGGACCACCACCAGAAGCAGACACAATGGTTGCAATAGCATCACCAATAATGGCACGAGCCAGATACTTGTCTAGAGGCTTTTCAGCCATGGCACCCACTGCTTTAATGTGACCCAAGTTCTCGGCCAACAAGACAACACAGACAGGCACAATGATACTAATAGCCTGACCTTCAAATCGAGGCTTCACAAAAGTAGGGGCAGCAAACCAAGAAGCTTCGTATACCTCGGTATAATCGATTGCAGGACCATGACCGGACCAGCCGACTCCAAAATAGATAAGATAGCCAATGATCATGCCAATCAAGATAGGAATACGCTTCAACATGCCAGGAGCATAAATACTTACAAGGGAAATCAACATGACAGTAGTGAATGCCATCCAACCATCAAAGGAAGTTCCAGTAGCACTTTGAAAAGCGGAAGTGGATAAATGAATACCAATCGTCATGACTACAGTACCAGTGACAACTAATTAAATGTCAGTTAAGGTTCAATCGCCGTTTAGAGTCTTGTATTCTTACCGGGAGGCATCACATATTCGATCCAACGATGGCCTGCAAAATGAATAGCCACGCCAATTGCTAGATACACGATAGCACAGATAATAATACCACCAGCAGCAACATCGACATTTTCATTTCTTCCAGAAGTAGGCGAATAATTGTAGCCTGTAGCAGATACAACTACACCAATAAAGCCAAAGGAAGAACCAACATAAGAAGGAACTAATAATGGAGTTTAGTCTATATTTTTATTTCTATAAATCTTTTACCTCTTCCACCAGTACAAATATAGAAGATGATCGTCCCAATACCGGAAAAGAACAATGCGGCTAGAATAAAGATAGGTAATCGTGAGCACAGATAAGCTTTAGTAGGAAAATACTTTACTATTTGTGTCAAAACCCATCATCAATGGAGCTATGTAAGAGGGTCAATAATCATACAGTGATTTTATTATTTCTGCTTACCAAGCACAGTAGAACCAAACATGGCCAAGACATGTTGGATACCCATTAAGAGACATTGGTGAATAGGTGGTCTTTCATCAATGAAAATAGGGCCAGATCGCTTGAGTTTATACCGAGGAAAGTAATTGATGATAGTCTGCTTAGAAAAAAACTTGTGCCCGGTAGAAATGCCTCTTGAATCATCCGAAGACTGACTATAGCTTTCAGTCAAATCGTGCTTGGTTGGATCAAAATCATGAGGGTATTTTTCGATTGAATTCATATTATTATTATTAATTTTTTTTTTTTTTTTTTTTAGTTTTTAGCAATAAAACAATAAAAAAAAAAAAAACTTTCAAGAAGTAAGGATCTTGATATGAACAAAAAAAAAAAAGAAAAAGAAAAAGGAAAATCAAAAATTTGACAGAAAAGGAACTACTATAAAGAGTTTAGTGAACCAATCAAAATGATTCTGGCTTTTTCTTTTTTTAATAACATCAACAAAACAAAGAATTACATGTACAATGTGAGAAATATATGCTTTATATATTCTTAAATGGACTCTTGTTGATTTTGAGGCTATAGTGTGTTAGTCAAAGAAAAGAAAGTAATAAAGTAAACTTACCTTGTTTTGTCTATAGTTATAATTATTACTGTTGTTGTTACGATTGTTGTTGCGGTAATAGTTATTACCACCACGGTTTCCACGGTAACCACCACGACCTCTATTGTAATTGTTTCGGTATCTCGATTGTTCAACAGTGGCTTGTCCAAATGTTTCCATGTTCAATTTACGTTCTTCTTGGAAACGGCTGCGACGAGAATCACTAATGTCATTTAATTAGTATTAAAATTGTTTTTTTCATATGCTTACCCTTGTTGTTGTTGATGCTGTTGTTGCTGCTGCTGTTGTTGTTGTTGTTGTTGTTGTTCAATACGTTCTTTTGACTCACATGAAATGTTATCAAAGAAACTCGAAGTCTATACAGTATCATAAGCATATTCCTTCTCTCTTATGTGAGTTACCTTGTTATAAAATTCATCAGGTTTAGGAATTTCGATTTCTTCTTGATCATGAATACCATCATCCTTCTTGACAATCTCATTCTTATCAAATTTAGCATTAGAGGCTTCAAAGTCAAATTCAGAAGAAGGAATAGCTAAATCATGCTTGGACTTGTTGCTGTTATTGCTGTTGTTGTTATAACGGCCACCACGGTTATTACGATAGTTGTTTTGATGATTATCATAGCGACGACGTTGTTGTTGCTGTTGTTGTTGTTGTTGCTCTTCCAATGGTTTGGAGCTAATCACCGTGTCTTCATTAGGATTCAACTCACTTACTTTCTTGGCTAATTGCTCAATAGCAGCTTCATTAATAGTAGGCTGTGAAGCAGCACTTTCTTCAAGTTCAGCCTTTAATTCATCCAATGTATCCTTTTCAAGTTGAGCTTGATCTAAATCACGATCCATAGAGAAAGTAGAAGTAGCTGGAGCTTGCCAATAGTTATGGTTATTGGAGGAAGTAGTGGAACTGGGTCTATTCAAAGACTGTTGTTGTTGTTGCTGTTGTTGCTGTTGAGAAAGTTGCTGTTGTTGAGGGAGCTTTTGGGGCTTTGTTTGTTGAATAGGTGGCTGAGAAAGAGGAGGTTGCATATACATGTTGTTGTTCATGTAAGGGTTCATGGGAGGATAACCATTCATGCTCTTCAAAAGAATGAGTGAATAACACTTAGATATAATCATACATACCATAATAGCAGGATCCTGAGGCATGGTAGGTTGAGGAGGAGGGGGAGGAGGTGCTTCAAAGACTTGAAGATCCTTAATGTCAGAACCACGAAAGACAACGTAATCAAAGACATTGTCAGAAGGAAGAATCTCTTCTTCAGGCTTGCCACGTCGACCTTCAGTACCAAAGGAGCGAACTAATAAGACGCGTCATAAGCACATACTTCTTCGCATACAGCTTTCTTTTCTTACCTTGCTTCAAGCCAACAGTAGAGTCTTGAGCGTTGATACTATGAAGAATACCAACGTAACGAATGTCACTTAAACTGATGAGCTATGAAACTATAATAAGTCATGTTTTCTTTATAAATTAAACAAAACTTGTACTCACAGAGATTTTGGAGCCAATGTAGTTTTCACCAGCCATGTTGTTTTGTTGATGTGTTAAAGGAAGGGAAAAAGTGGCAATGAATTCGTCATGACCTTTACGTGCTGTCACGTGCTCGATACCGGACATTTTGAGCTCAGAATAGTTCAAACCGGACATCGAACAGATGACGCGATCAACATTTGCCACGTATGGTAAGCTACCTTCATTGCTAAAAGATCAAGTGTACGATATGATTTGATGGTGAAACAAGCTTGAGAAAATATAAAAACAAGAGAAAAAAGTCGTTTTACTCACTTTGGATTCATTGGTTCATTTCTTTGAATTCATGACCATACTGATTGATTTCATTTGATCAATGACATACTTGATTCATCTCAATGAATGCGTGCGCACAGGCAATAAACAGAGATCGTTATCATTGTAGAAGATCTTGTGCAACAGAATATGAGCTGATGTGACTACAAGTTCGGGATCTCACTATAAGAATATGATTTAATTGTCTCGTAAGAAAAAAAAAATAAGACGTTTTTCTTTATCGCTCCTTCCTTTTTTTCTCTTTACTATGATGGACAAACATACAAAAGATCCTGTCTATGACAATGAGTCTGTTACTACCAAGCGAACCATCCATCGAGGTAGTCGAAAATCGTTGTATATGGCAGGTATCATTGCCGCAGGTGGTGGTTTTGTCGTTGGTTTTGATACTGGCGCAGTCTCGGGTACAATGGTACTTCAACCTTTTATGGATCGCTTTCTGAATGTGGATGCCACTTATCGTTCTGCTCTTTTGGTTGCCATGATGTTACTTACTGCAACCATTGGTGGTCTATGGTCTGGCAGCATTTGTGGTAATGAAAACCTTGTTTTTTATATATCTTGTTTGCTTATGACTTTATATAGATTGGATCGGTCGAAAGAATACTATCTTACTGGGCACAGGCGTTTTTGCCCTCGGTGCACTTTTTGAAACCATCGGCTATAACTTTGGTTTACTTATGGCAGGTCGTCTCTTGGTTGGTTTTGGTGAAGGTTTCCTGACAAACGCCATTCCTTTGTATCATACTGAAATTGCTCCACCTGATATCCGTGGTCGTTTAATTACGTTGTTTAGTGCCATGTCTTCCATTGGCACCATTGCTGGCTTCTTTGTCAATTTTGGTACTTCTTATCTTACTTCTGACTGGGCATGGCGTGCACCCTTTTTGATCCAAGTAGGTGTCTGTGTATTCTTGATGTTGGCCTACTTTTTGCCTTACTCTCCTCGTTGGTTAATTGACAAGGGACGTAAAGAAGAAGCTTTGCAAGTTCTCGCTAAACTCCATGAATCCACTGTGGATGATCCTGATGTGCGCAACGAGTACTTGTGCATTTGTGAAGAAATTGAACAAGAACATGCTTATGGTAATCGTACCTTCATTGAATGTTTCCGTGGTACAAATCTCAAGCGTACTTTGTTTGCTCTTTTTACTGGTAATGGCGCTGCTTTCACAGGCACGTATTCCATTACTTACTACGCTCCTCAAATCTTTCAGCAAGCTGGCTTGAGCGATACTGGTATCTCTTTAGTAGCAAGTGGTACAAGTAATATTCTTGTATTGATTGTCACTATAGTCACTCTGATGGTTATTGACAAGTTGGGTCGTCGTGGTGTGTTTGCTTCAGGTGCATTCATCATGGGTGCTTCCATGTACATTGTTGGTGGTCTATTCCAAGGCTACAATGTTGAAGATGATGAAGGCAATGTGTATCTGTCCAGTACCAATGCACGTAACACGGCTATTGCCTTTATCTATATTTTCCAAGCTGCTTATGCTTACAGCTGGGGCCCTGTTGCCTACATCTATCCTGCAGAAATTTCCAACATGCGTACACGTGCTAAAACAATTGCTCTTGCCTATGGTCTCAATTGGGCTATTGGTATTTTCATGACCTTTATCCTGCCTATCTTCATGACAAACACAATCTATGGTGGTTACTACTTTTTTGGTGCTTGTTGTACTGTTCTCTTTTTAGGCAGTTTCTTTTTGGTTGAGACGAAAGGAAAGACATTGGAAGAGATTGATCGCATTTTCAATCCTATTCAAGATGACGGTATACCTTCAAACACAAACACAAACTAACTCTCTCTCTCTTTAATAAATCCTTATGGCTGGGCCTCTTGCGCGTCGTCTCTGGTCCTCCTTCTTCCCCTGGGGTCCAAGGTTTTAGAAGAAGAAGGGGACTATGCGTTGGCATTGGCTTCTTTTGTTTTCTCTTTTGTACAAAAAGGACAATCGAGGGGTGCTGGCCTTGTAAAAAAAGGCCGGCTGAGATCAGACCCTTATGAGCGGATCATGTTAATGCATGCGTCGCCACGAATTCCCATTTGTACTTTTTTTTTTGCCAATCCTTTTTTTTTTTGCCAATCCTTTTTTTTTTTTGCCAATCCTTTTTACGTATAGGTTTCTGCTGTCATAGGATAAGTATTTCTTTTTTTTTTTTTTGTATTTTTTTAGGATAGATGTTTATATTCTAGGTTGGCTATTTTTTCTTTCTTTCTTACATTTGGGTTCGTCCTTTTTATTTTTCTCGCTCGCTCTGTATCTCTACCTCGGTGGGATTCTTATTTTATCAATGTTTGTTGTCTAATGTGTGTGTGTGTGTGTGTGTGTGTGTGTGTGTGTTCTATTGAGTTGTTTTGTTTTGTTTACTCTTAAAATAAAATCATCTTGACTTTCAAAATACTAATTTGCCTCTTTCCACTTTTTTTTCTTTGTTTCTTGACATTATGACTACTCCAAATGATAACATTATACTACAAGACGAATATGATTATCTTTGGCAAGCTTTACGCGATAAACCAGACGATTTTGACCCTTGGGAACAACTTATTCGAGTAGCAGAAACACCACCACAAGGTCTGACAAAGACCTCACCTCCCGAACATATGGTTCGTTTAGAAAATGTCTATGACAGTTTCTTGACCCGATATCCTTTATTCTATGTCTATTGGAAGAAATATGCGGATTGGCAGTTGGCTGTTCGTGGTGAAACATCAGCCAAGAAACTAAAGGATTGAGAATCCAAAAAGATATCTTTTTTAACCTGTCTCTACTGAGTAGGTCTTTGAAAGAGGTGTTATTGCCATTCTCAATTCGATTGACCTTTGGAACCAATATATTGATTTTAAATTGTTGCACAAAGCTTCCAATGATCAAAAATCACATATAAGAGGCACAAGCTGATGTAGTTGAATTATTTTGTTTGAACGTGCAGCTTCATGTATTGGATTCGATTTCCTTGCTCATCCATTTTGGGACAAGTACACCGAGTTCACGAAAACGCAGTTGGCTGATCCTAAGCGTTTATTGGCATTATTGGACCGTATTGCCGTCATTCCAATGCATCAGTACGCTCAGTATTATGAACATTGGTACGCCCTACGCACTCAAATGACACCAGCAGAGACCTTGGATCCAGATACACTTACCCAATGGACTCAAGACGTTCAAGAAAAGAAAGGCAGCTTGGAGCAAAAAAAAAAAAAAAAAAAAAAAAAAAAAAAAAAAAAAAAAAAAAAAAACTGGACAATGCGCTCAAAGAAAAAATAAAAGCGCAGACGAAAACGATCTACAAAAAGACACAAGGAGGCACTCATCAACGGTGGATATACGAGGCTGAAATCAAACGACCTTATCTCCATTTCAAACCATTAGACAGACCTCAACTTCAGAACTGGAGTCGATGTCTTGATTTTGAAGAGTCATAAGGAGACCAACAACGTATTCGTGTTCTTTATGAACGATGTTTTTTTGCTTATGTAAATAGATTTCAATGATAATATAAGACTTATTTGATTGGTAGGCTCATTATGAAGAATTCTGGATGCGTTATGGACAATGGTTGGCTGAAAGAGCGGCCTATACATTTCTTTCTTGTGAGCATACAATTGTTAAAATAGCACTTGCTTTGGTTTTAGAAAAACAAGGGAAAGCAGATGATGCCAGACAAATTTACTCTACCTTATTAGAATCAAGTAAATGCAACCAGAGTAAGCACATCTTGTTTCTGATTTTCTCTCTTTTTTTTTCTATTAGTGCCCACACATATTGAAGTCATTTTGAACTACCTTCACTTTGAGTGTAGACAAAACCCCAATTCCTTCCATAGCCTAGTCAACAATTAAATTTATTCCTCCCAATTGGATGCATCTACCAAGACATTTTTTACCATACAATACATTAGATACCTCCAGAAAAACAATAAAATTGACAGAGCAAGAGAAACTTATTCATTATCAGCGACTTTATACCCCTATAACAACTTCCTTTGGCTGAATTATATCAATTTCGAGCTTGGCTTTAACGGTAAGTCAAAGACAACACATCCTAGCCAGTCATTGGTACGCTTCTCTCAGACCAGCTTTCAAGCAATAGAATCGCACAGGTATTTAGACAAGCACGTCAAAATCTACCCAAACATCCACAACAAGAAATTGTTGTCAAGTACAGAGAATACCTTTTAGAACGCGGTACTTCCATTGTTGCACTCAATAGACTTCATGTTTTTGTTTCAACAGAATTCATAAGCGAAAGCAATCTTAAACGCACAATAGACGATAATAGGAGAAATATTAGTCTTGCTAAACAAGCTCGAACTTGATCTCATCGTTATTGTTTATTAAATTCCAGTTTATTTATGATGTAAGCGAATCTCTTTTTCATATGCATTCACATCTGGTATGACAATATCATTCAATACACTCAATGCTCGTAGTGCTGCTTGACGTGGCTTTCTTTCATTGACGAACCCCTTTGTGTCCTCATCATGATATTCTTCATATATAACTTGAGGTTCTTGTTCACAGGTATAGTCTTTCCATAAATCCACAATATGCTGAATCAAAGGTGTTTTGCCTACTGTACCTGCCAGCAAATGATTATCTTTGGGAATAAATGTGTAGCGACGGTCAGATTGTTGGTCTATTTTCTTCCATTTGGCATAACATTCCTCTAGCCATAAATGATTCACAAGAACCACTTGAGGATATTCGTTTGATGATTGGTATTTTTTACCAGAACCACTAGAATAGACACATAAGTCTTGGTTGATAGAACTAGGCTTACCCTCCACATATCAAGTGAGTAGTGTCCTTTTGAAGTTCTGGCGAATATCTTGCTCCTGTTGCTACAATCAATGTATTAAGAAAGACTCTTGCTGCTCCTTTAAATCCTGTCACACAAATCACACAATTTTTCATTTCAGCAATACCCATCTTGGGCACAGGATAATCCAACAAGACATCGAAAGGCGGGCAATAATACTTTCTGATCAACGTATTGGATAACCACCAAAAGCTTGCAATCACTTTGCTGTCTTTAATGGCCTGTCTGTATTCAGCTGAAGAGCGATATTTAAGAATCACAATGGTCACTAAATGATGGTTATATTCAGACACCACTCGGCCCCCTCCTGCCTTAACATAGTCTGCTATAAAGGGGATTATGGCTGTCTTGCGTTCGTCTGTCATGATATCTTGGCCGAAATAGATAGTTTCATCCAGGAATGGTCTTGTCTCTTCTAGTTGTTGATGTGATGGAAGAATAGAGGACAGGGTTTTGATATCCGTGGGGTATGGGTGAATGGTGGCTGTAAACGGCTTGTTAGGGTAGTAGACAGAGGGTATTGGAAAACGATACATGTTGTAGTCTAGCTTACAATGATGTCGAAAACAATCATCTAACCATTGTGGAAGTACTACAGGAATACTTTTGTCTATGCACTCATTATAATGTGACTAAAGGAAATTGAGTTGAATACTACAGCAAAAACTATAAACTTACACCTCTTGGATCAACGCATATTAAGCATGTCATATCTTGAGTCAAATCATCCCTACATTGACCACCATATTTTCTTATTTGGCTATAGATTGCCTCATTCTCTTTTGGCAACTACAAGTGGCATTAGTATATGATACAGTATTTAAGCAGTTTACATCAAGTAGCATGAAAACCTCGCCTGATAAGAATTGTTCTTGATCTGGTGCATAATAAGCAGTACTATACAGAAATTAATCTATTGAATGCTAATGTATTGTCAACAACATACTTATGTACAAATCCATTGCTAATTGCCTTTTCAACCCATAAAGGCTATTTTCTCTATCGATTAGACTAGACAATTTAAGAAAATAAAGAGCTTGACTTGCCGTGACAGATTCTTGTATCTCTAAATTTCTGTGTGTTTGAGAGACAAACAAATTGGGCTCTTTATTTCCATATTGTTCGGAATAAGCTTGTACACCTCCATTGTTTAGTAATATGTTGTTTAGCTAATACATATGTATGGGTCTATACGCGCAGTAGTTATTAAGCAATAGACGCTTACTGTTATTTGAACACTATGGGGTAAGGTTTCGTCTATAGTATAAATAACGTTATCAAAAAGACGTATTGTCTTTTTGTCGTTTATATGTCTTCCAAGTTTAAGTTTTTTATTCTGTTCATGAACACTGGACATGACAAACGAAAAAAGACAAAACCATTTTTTTTTTTTTTTGCTTTTTTGTATATATTTATTTATTTTCTAGGACGCGCACTGGGCCAATCAAAAACTAGGTGTTGAATCCAACGCTATGATTGTAAAGCGAATAACGATTTAAAAAAGAAAAAGCAAATGATTAGGATAAACTCCTTTTTTATTACTATTGTACTCAAAGAAAGGAGGAAGATTAATAATGAAAGAATGAATTGTGTTATCCTGCATGAATAAAAAGAAATGGATTGCCACGGAGAAAGAAACTAACATAAAGACATCATTAGGTCTTTTTAAAATCAATAAAGCCGAAATAAAATAAAACGTGGTGTATATAGCATCATATTCAATTTGTCATGACTGTTCTCAAGATGAATTTGGTGGTCTCGATACGCTCTATTATGGGTGTGTTAATGCAACTGTTGAGTCATATGATCGGCAATGTACCTGATGTCCAGTAAAATGATCTACCCGTGCTTAATGGAGTATCTTTTGCCTGTTTATCTATAGTTGATTTGAAGGTGAATATGGCTGATCATATAGTTCGATACTTTACCTATTGTAAGCGAAGATTTTCCTTGCTTTCTCAGTCTATTCAATATAAACATCCTATATTATTATCATTATCATTATCATTATCATTTACCTTGATTTTCTATGCCTCTTTTTGCTTTCTTTCTTTACTGTGTCATGATAATAACTGTTCTTTTTATGAATCGTGTTTAATTTTAATCTGATAGTCAAATTAGGCTTGTCTTGTTTGATAGTGTACATCGATAAAGGAATGGAGAAGAAGAGAAGGAATAAAGAAAAACAAAAAGAGAAAAGAGGGTAATTTAAATCTAATAAGCCGTGATCATTTTATTTACTCCTTTTTTTATATATATAAGCAAACTTTATTCATTATTTTGCTATTGTTGGTATTTTGTAATTAACCCCAGGTGAATTACCAAAAATACCTAATAACAACATGATATGACACGCTACTAATGTCCATGAGCTTTTTACTGTTGAAGGAAATGTTAGCCAACAGGCTTCAATAGTGACAAATATCACAATTCGTGATGTTGTCTGAAATCCTTGCTTAGATGTTTGCCAGGCACATTGCCATAACAAGTAAGGCAGTGTTTGGAAATACCATGAATAAAATTGATAATGAAGTGATCGTGCAAATAAAATACCGATAAAATTACTAGTAAACATCATGCAAATAATATCTATTGCCGAGTAAATTAATTGTGTGCGTGCCTTCTGTTGGCTTACCATCGTTTGATATCATTATACTTGGTTTCTTGAATGAAAAGCCTTGCTTGAATACATAGATTAAACCCCCTTTACTATACAAGAGAATGAGTGATATGCAAGTATGATGATTGAATACATTACGGTGGACACCAGATACAAACAATAAACATCAATAAAGTGAACGCATGTCCAGCAAGTAATTCTTTAGCAAACCAACTCGACACAAAGGTTTCCTCGCTCATCATTCGCCAATTGACTGTCCAGGTATAATCAAAGACTCTACTGAATTCAAATGCTTTTGATAGATAGCTTGAAGAGTATTGACTTAAGAATGGATAACCCAATCCTATCTGGATAAGTACCATGAGACCCAATTGTGCTATTGTCTTGTATGCACCAATGGTTTGCCATAATAAGATACCATAGGCAGGAAAGAAGAGCAATACATTCATTTTGATAGACAAAGCTAAGCTAAACAAGACTGCACTTACTGTCCAACGTCGATAGGTCATGGCTAAAATACATCCTAGCATAAACATCATGGCTACTGGATCATTAAAGCAACGGAGTAAGAAAATAGAGTGAAATCTCTTTGAGCATCCAAGCAAGAGTATTACATAAGGTGGCACTTTGTTTGATTGGTGATAAATAGCACATGCCAAGTATTGACTGATTAAATAAATACCCTCAAACACATACTGAGCTAATCGAATGTTTGTGCCTTTGTTGGTTAGATAGTATAATGCTGAATAAAAATAGACAAAACCAGCAGGATACCTATTTTCTTATAAGTAATGCAAAGTAGATAGCGTGTTCTGATGTTTACACAAGTGGTCCTGTATCGCCTTTTAGTTTTGTATAGTCGCGTTCACCTTGTAAAAAACCTTCTACTTCTTGCATATATGCAACCCAGTCTATTTCTGTGTCTATTGAACTGTCAATTCCTTCTTCTTTTGTTGAGATCGTATACGATCGATAACTTACATGATACTTTCTTAATAATAACAGTGCTCAAGACAAACTCGCCTAACAGCAACATAGCAGTAAGGTGCCAAAAATACTTGGGATGACATAAGAGTTGAACTGGTAGTTTAATGATATCTTTAAATTTGTATATCTTTCTATCTAATTCTCTTGTTTTTTCTGGTTTCTTTTTCTTTTTTTGGTGTTGGTTTACTTTAATCATTTTGTGAAAAAGTAAGAAAAAAAAGTTCAGGTTAATGGCTGCCAAATAAGGCGCAATCTCATTTCATGAGTTGAAGAGCCGCTTCATCTCCGAGAATACTTGCATTATAACTACTTGTTTGTAATAACAAGTGGGCATTCATTAAGAAACTATATCCTGCTTAATGTTTCTAAGTTTGATTTATTATATAAGGGATAAAATAACTGATTTGCAAAACTCTCTGAGTAGAATAAATACTGTTTATAGCACAGACAAATTTGACCACAAAGAAAGACAGACATTAGTAGTAGTAGTAATAAGTGGCCCAATCAGTCTTGGTGTGGCAACAATATGGGGCCTTTTGTGGTAAAAGAGAGCGAGAGAGAGCTATCGTGGTGTTGAGCCTTATAAAAAGTAATAGGTATAAAGACAAAAAAGAAAACTATGCTTACCTAAAGCTCAATTTTATCACCTAGGATGGCTTCTTGGACTACTGTTCACACTGAAACTGTGAACTTCAGAGCCCAGAGAGTAGGGAAGCATGGTATAACAAGTAGAAAAATGGCCAGTAAGATTAAAAGAGGTGGGTTGATACGTCTCAGAGAGAAGGATACATTGAATCTAAAAAGCTTCGAAGAATATTTTGAATGAGAAAAAAAAACAGAAAAAAGCGTTTTTATATTCTTTTATTTATCAATATTCAAGTCAATGGGTAACAAAAAACTGCTTTTTTCTTGTTTATTTATGTGAGTCTAGTTTACCTCATATTCACATGTTTTTCTTGATTCAAAAGCCCCGAAAGCTTCCGTGCTATAGAAAAGGGACTTGCTATATCTTTTGTAGCCTCTATGTCGATCTCTTGTATTAACTGAGCTACTCTAAAGCAGTTACACGAATTTTTTTATATCGCTTCTTTAAAAAAAGTCTTGAATAGTCTAATTGACTTTATACTGATCAAGCGAGAAAGAAGACTATGTTTATCTATCTATTGTTCAGATGAGAATTAATCGAAATAGTTGATAGATAAATATGAATGCAACACCCATTACATGAAGTGATTCTCAGTTTATTTGGTGGCTATTAACGCAAGTTACATCATTTAAACGCACATAACATGTTTGAATATTCTTCTCAATTAAATAATAATTTAAAAGCAGAATTCAAGAAAATAAAATATGAAGAACTTTAAAGTATGAATGCAAACAGTGATATTGTCACATCAGGAAAAAGAAAAGCGTGTGGCTTACAATCACATAATGAGGCTTTATTGTCAAAAGAAGGAGATGCATTATCCAATGTTAAACAATGTTTAATTGGTAGATTGAAGGTACACAAGCCTTTTTTTTTGCTTTTTCAAGTAACCGTCAAAATTGGATCACACAAGTTTTTATTTTATTATAACGTTGCCTTGAGTATATATATCCACTTAAAAAGAGAGAAATGATGAATCATTCATAATAATAGTTATTTTTGGATAAACGTTGTTTCTGTCTCCATACATCGTTCAACTTGTTTATTTGAAACACAAACTGGAAAAAACCGGGCAAATATGTAGTCAAAAAGCAAGGTTAAGTATGTCGAATGTTACACAATGATGTCTTTTTGATTTGTATTTAAGCCTTTTTTTTGAATTCCAACATTTTCCCGAGGCTCAGACATATTCACTTCAATGAATACATAGAGAAATAAAACATGAAGCATGTGCCTACTATCCCGACTCTATATTTTCTTTATCAGAAGCTGACTTGTAATCCTTTGTTGTAGGACAAAATCTATCAATTTCTCGGGGTCAAGTGCACATAGTGATCATCCCCGCTTGTTAAGGGCTAGCAATTTTTTTTTGTCATCTGAAAATGCGGGGAAGGAAGGAAAATAATCATAGAAAAAGCAAGAGGTTCCTTTTTTTTTTTTCATTGCAAAAAGTATCGAATGATAATTTTTACTTGTTTATCTTTGGTGCACATTCATGTGATTTTATCTCTCTGTCATCCTCTTTTCTCTCTTTCTTTTTTGTTTTTTTAGGGTCGACAGGGTATAAGAGAGAGTGTGTCCCTGAGGACAATAGGGTGACTTGTTAAAACGTCCCGCATTAAATTAATTTTTTTTCAAAACAGAAAAGGCTTTGATTGGTTTTTTACTGAGGATGGCTAATCGTTTAATCGAAAGTATAGAATGATTTTTTTATCAACAACTTCCAATTTATGGATATACGTTTAGACTCTAAAATCTCAGCTTCCCATCTTTTTTTTTTGTGATATCTCTCAAAGACAAAGTAGTCTCTTTACAAGTAAGATGTATGATCCAATGCAAGTGAAAAAAACTATGTTCATGTGTATTTCTTTTTTATTTTTGCTGATTCAATAAAATCACATGAATCACGTAATAAAGAATACACACAAACAATCAAATGGCAAACGGCGGCAAATCATGGGTAAAAAAAAAAGAGAAAACTCTCGCTTTTTAACTCCGAGGACATTTTGTCAAAGTAAATGCATGTGATGACGAACAAAAAAGAAAGTAAGAGGAAGAGAGAAGGGGGAAAAATAGACATATACACAAGATCGATGAAAGAGAATGTAGCCAGTAAGGAAGGTACAAAAGGTGAGTCAATCTGGGTAAAAATGATTATAAATAAAAATTAGTACCATTCCGCAGAAATCCCAGGTTTTTAATGCTTAAATTTAAAGGAGAAAAAAAAAAGAAGATTTCTCTATCTCTTTCTCTTTCTCTTTCTCTTTCAAAATCCATAAATGAATATTAAATTATCCGATAAAAAAAGGTCTTGTTTGCCTTATAACACTAATGATACACCACCATTATATGATCTACAAGAGGTCATTCAGCAATATCAATCACAACCTGAGCTTCTAAAATTGATCCTTACAAGCAAAGTGGAAGAAGATAAACGTAGAGCCGAAGAAGCTAAACTTCGTGCTAAAGAACTTGATCTTTATTTACAACACAATAACCAACCTCCAAGCCCAACCGGATCTCCTCCCACTACACCACGTTTAGAGTCTGAGGAAGAAGAAGAAGAAGAGCCAATTGTCCTTGAAGAACCCAAAAGAAAAAGAAGCTACAAGGTTTTACCTACAACATCTAAAAAAGCTCGTTCAGTCCCTTACCCCTCACCTAACCCACCTGCCAATTATAACTCTTCATTTTCATCTGGCTCATCCATCTCATCTTTATCTTCAGAAGAAGAAGACATGGATCAGCACCAACAACGCCGCCACTCTGCCGCTGCTGCCATGCTGGCCATGGGAGGTAGCCTGGTTGAAGAATCAAGTGCATATCCATCACCTACAACTGATCCTGTTGAAACAGACGAAAAAGAGGACTCAAATAAACCTCGCAGACGAAGAGAAATGCAGGCCATTACAAAAATTGTAGAAACAAGGGAGTTTCCCTATGTTGATAATTACTTTTGGAAGAATAATGGCAATACTGTTCAAAAGAAGACAGGTTGTAAGAGTATTTACTATAAATGTTCAAACAGTAATAAGGTAATTTTTTTTCTTCTTTCTAAGCGGGATTTGGCGGGGAAGAATTGGATTAACGGGTTTGCCCGATGTCTTTTACATATGAAATTCATGCTTTTGGAGTTCACACGAGTCTATCGGTTAATTTTACTAATTCCATTCCTTAGGGATGTTCTGTAAACAAGACAGTGACAGCAAGGCCTAATGGTGAATATCTCATCAAGTATCGTGGCTGTCACTTACCGGAATGTGGTAGAGTAGAACGCATTCGTGACTTGTAGATAGCGCATTAAGCAACAACCCATATACCTGTTTATATCTTATGGATATAATCCCTCTTTATATTGCATATCAAGCTGACAAGTTTCTCTTTCTTAACCTACTACATACTCCTAATTTGTTAATTGTTTTTTCGCACGCTTTTTTCAATTCATTTATTACAATGTCCTCTTCTTTGTCCCTCATAAGGCGTCACTGTCCATTGGTTGTCACTGTCAATGTCTGTTTGTGTCTATTCTTATTCAACATAAACTTCTCTCTCTCTCTCTTTTTTTTTCTGTATGTGTTTGTTGATTCGTTCAAGTAAATAGGCTTGCGTAACATAATTGAGTGTGTATGTCATTCAAAATTTGCCCTCTTTTTTCCCTCTCTCCCTCTCTTGTTGCTTTAGTATGAAATCACGAACAACCTTATTTGTTTCTGGTTTTGATGCAAAGACGCGTGCCAGAAATCTTGCTTATGAATTCGAGAGGTAAAGAATACACCCTTATGTATCATTCAACCAATATCCTATAAGATATGGACGTCTTGTTCGGTTAGACATACCCGCACCAAAAAGCTACAACTCCAAACCGTAAGACGCGACTTTATTCTTAATCAAAGACTCATAAGATAACAGATATGCCTTTGTGGAGTTTGAAGAGAACCAAGATGCCGAAGACGCTTTTCAAGAAATGCATGGCCGAACTATTGATGGCTATACATTAAACATACAAGTAACATTTTATGAAATCTCTTTAGGTGACTAAATACTATGTAGTGGGCAAGAACAACACCTGCTTATTTACAAAACCAACATCATCAACAGCAACAGCAACAACAACAACAACGCCCAAAATATAACAACAGAGACAGTCGTTCTCGGAGTCCTTATCGTAGAGAACGTTCTCCTTCATCTCCTCCACCTCGATTTGCCAACGATTCTATACCTCGTCGATTTCGGTCAAGATCTCGATCTCCCAACAATTATCCAAGACGATATTCACGTAGCCCTCCTATCAATTAGGAATAAAGTATAGCTTTTATTGCATTTATGTTACAGAAAAAAAAACAGAGAGAATAGGCAAGAATACAAGTGTATGCGTGTATATGAGTATGGTGTGTGAGAGAGAGTGTGTATAAATATGTATAGGTTTATAGTTGTCTACTTAAACGAGCCAAGTGGTAATTGATAGTGTTGGAGTGCTTTGTTCTATGAACCTATGATTTGAAAAGAGTAAATATACATGCTGATCTTGACAATTTTTTTAGACTTACAGGCTTGCCCATACAAGTAGTCAAGGATTGAGCAATAGCTGCACAACGCTTATCATCGACACCAGCAGTTGCCCAACATTCAAATAAGGCACCCATCTCAGCAAGACAAGGGCTGGCTTCCAAGATCTTCTTGGGTCTAACTTTGAGTTGCTTCAACTTCATGTTTGAAAGTAAAAGAGAACGAACAAAAAATATTTTATTTTATATCAAGGGGGGACGAGAGGGGGGTACCGGACATTAAATGATAAAACGTCACTGAACATGATTTAGGGCTTGAGTTGTACACCGTGTTCAACAAACGACTTAAGTACATCCATAGCAGCCGATCGAACTACTTGTACTTGAGCATCTTTGACTAGCGAAATAAGCTTCTTGTCTACATTCTCTTTTACCAAAGCGTCGACTGCTGATTTGCCCTTGTGCTGTGTCAATAAACGAATCACCTCAATACCTCTATGTTGTACATCGGCTGTTTCATCACTATCGATCCATCGAGACATTCTTTCATAGCATTTGTCTACTTGTACAATCATATCACAAGTGCCCGGACTATTGGCTAGAATAGCCAAGGCACCAGAAGCAGCCCTTCTTGTGGCAGGATCCTCATGATCTGACAGTATCATCAAGAGACGAATGCGGTTCTGCGATTTGGATGGATCACTATAGCGTTCAAACACTGGATCACAAAATGTCATGTTGCAGACCATTTCAGTAGCTGCGCGTTGGACCATTTCATTGTTTGACAATTGCAAGTTTTCAAAAGTAGTCATGCCATCTGCATTTTCTACCAAGAGTCGTACACGATCCTCAACAGAAGCCAAGTTGGTTAATGCCATTAAACCCTCGAATTGACGCAATTGATTGGTATCTTTACAGAGAGCAAGGAAAGGTCTGACCATATCCAAGATAGTATCACCTTGAAATGCAATACGAGGGTCTGTTGTAATGGCTAATTTGGCCATCGCTTGTGAAGCAATAAGGCCAGTGAGTGTGTTTGTATCACGAGAAAGAGGTAAGAGAGCTTTAATAATGCCCTGCTGTAACAATTGGCCTCGTGCGGATTGTGGTGTGACAAGTTGAAGATAAGTTTGTGCAGCAACAGCTTGAATATTTACACTGCTGTTCTTGGACAAGACCATCAGAGCAAGGGCCACACCGTTCTTGATGGCTTTTTGGATACGGTCTTCTACTGCACTATCGTTTTCTCGAGGATCATCTTCTGTTGGCTTGTTTTGTTTGGCATTGGCGAGATCTCGAAGCTTTTTCATCTGCTTTTGCTGCTCATCAAGCACAGGTCGGTACATGGTTAGGTTAGCAAAGATAGTACCAATACCAAACAAAAGTGGATTACTGTTAGCAGCATCTTGTTGTGTAGTGCTAATGGTCAGTGTAGACAAGCACTTGAGAAACTCTTCATCATTGCCCAGAGCAGCTTTGATCTCTGGCTTAAGTGAAGAATAAGCCAGTCCTTCTACTGCATTAAGCAGCAAGTTGGCATCAGAAGACTTGGACTTGATCACCTGTGTAAGTGATTCAACCAGCATTTCGTTCGAGAGATGCATTCTTTTCATGGCTTCTTCTAAATCAGATCCGTCCGCGTCTTGGTTTTGTGTAAAGTTGTCATCGGAAGGCATATCTGCTTGTGCACGTAATTTGGCTAATGCTGTACCTGCTGCTGCTTTTAACTGAGGATCTGTCTTTTGTTGTCCTGCTGTGTTCACAAGCCAGTTGACAGCATATTTCAGTATTTGCTTTTGACAGCTCTTGTCCGAAGAAGCAATGATCAACACGTCTGTCATTGCAAGTTGAACAGGCAATGCCTCGAATTCAATGACATCCATCATTTCTTCTACTGTTCCTTCTTGACTGAGAATAGCAGCACCTACTGTCATACTTGTCTGGAAAATAGCATTTAAGGTACGATAAGCTAATAGCTTGGCTTCAGTTTTGCCTTGATCGACACAATTAGAGAAACAGGCAGCACATTGTTCAATGATAAATGGCATAGGGTATTGCTCCACCTTGGTATCAGGATTAAATAGACGTGTCAGGATCATAAATGCAAGACTCTTGATACGAGGAGGAGTCTCAGGTGTACCACAAGCTGTCAAGACAAGCACAAAGTCATGAGAACTAACAAAGGCACGAATAGCGGATGTATCTTCAGGATGACCAAGTAAAGTTAAGTGCTTTTGAAAGAGTGCGATGCGTTCGATTTCTTCTTTACTACCTGTGTGTGTTGAAGTTGTTGCTGGACGCTGGCTTAAACGAGCAATGAATGCTTGTGCTTCATCTTTTAGATCAGGATCTCGTTTGATGGCAGTCTGGATGTCATTGGTTGCTTGAGTTATTTGATCAAGAGACTCATAGACAGCTGCTCTTTTCATCAGTGTGCTTGCTACTATTTTATCATTGTCACTGTTAGTTTCAAGTTGATGTGTTAATTCTTTGATCTGGCTTTCCAAAGTCTAGAGCGCGTAAGTCATATCTGTATGTGTTTATCAATAGTCAATATCATACCTGTGTATCTTTAAGAATATGAGTCACTCGGCTTTTCTCTTTTTCTCAAGACTTACCTTTACTCATAGTTTACTTCTAAGCAAAAAGTAACTCTATTCGTGAGCTGTTTAAAAATACTAAACATCGGACCAGCAATTCAGGGAAAATTGACTTATAAAAAGCTGTCTTGATCTACCATCCTATTTCAAAAAAAGAAGACATGGCTTAGCCTTCCTTTGCTATTTTCAATAACAAGGTTCACTTGGGATAAATGCTCTATTGTATTCAAAAAGACTCAAGACAAAAAAGTATCAGCTATGTCTTTTTTTTTTTAGCTAAACAAAAAATAAAAAAAGGAAAAGATAAATGATGCATAAATTTAATCTTTGGCTCTTTAGAGATCGTTAGTCATCTTTTCTTGTTAAAAGAATAATAGCCAGAATTTAGCGTTTTGTTTGCCTTGGAAGACACTACTATCTTTGAGTATGTTTATGGAATCAAATGTTATTTTGATGTACCATGTTGATAAAAAAAAAAAATATGTGTGTGTGTGTGTGTGTGTGTGTGTGTGTATGACATTTGAATAAGTTTTAACCCCAAGCTATTAAAATGCATAGACTTCTTTTGGACACTTAAATAAATAAATTGCTTTCTTACAGTCGTTCTTTATTAAACTGCTAAATAGTATACAATTAAACATATATTAATTTGCTTTTATTGCTAAAGAATAGTGTTTGTTTAACTACCTACAAAAAGAGAAAGACTGCATAAACAAGTTGACTTGCTGTTTGCATATAAATGACGTTGTAATTTAGAACCTTTGTTTTTTTCCCTTTTTGTGTGCTTTTTTTTTTATCATGTTCAACCGACAAACTCCTCCCACAACAGGTGGTGACTATAGTCGACTTGAACAACACGATGAAGAAGACGAGGCCTTTTATGAACATCTTTTACTACATCACCCCAACTCTGTTCTTGTTGCCAACCACCATGGCGAGTGCAACGTTGTCCCTCCCTTATCAATACAGCACATACACCACTCTCCTCCTCACTCGCCTCGAGCCTCTTTTAGTGCTACGCGTCGTTTCTTTCAAGACAAGCTACCTACTGTCTTTCGTAAAGATATGTGCTGTACAACCGCATCATTTTCTTCGTTGCCTGCGGTTATCGTCGCCGACCTTCAGAGCGGAAACATTCCCCTGAGAAAGCACGGCGAAGAAAGTCAGACAGGAACCGATCAAGGCTGGACTATTATTCGCCGTCGTCGATACAGAGGAAAACATGGCATCGGTGAGGCGCGGCATCCAAATGATGTCTCCTCGCCTTCTTCTTCTGTCTTGATAGATGAAGAAATTGATCCTTCCGATCAAGTCACTTGCTCAGTATTTGTCAAATGGCAACCTTTAGAAGAACAAGCAGAATATAGTATGGCAGTATCGCCTTTGCTTCATGAACTGCCTCATCAAAAAGATAAAGACGAAAGGGTAAGAAAGAAGACGCTTGACTATGTACTCATGTTCTCCTAGTCGTTTGATGACCCTATTCCAGTAACTGAAGAGAAATTTAAAGAAATCATCAAATCTGTTCAAGAAGCTATTGAGAATAACATGCAGCCTACTCGTATCAGCCAAGGCTCAAGCGGCTCTTATTTCTGCAGAAATAGTTCTGGCAAGATTGTCGGTGTCTTTAAGCCTAAAAACGAAGAGCCTTATGGCCGTTTAAATCCCAAGTGGACAAAATGGATCCATAGACATCTTTTTCCTTGCTTTTTTGGTCGCTCTTGTCTTATTCCTAACTTGGGCTATCTTTCAGAAGCAGGTGCATCTCTGATTGATAGGAAATTAGGCACAATGATTGTGCCTTACACAGATGTCATTTATATGTCTTCCCCTAGTTTTCATTATGACTATCTAGACAGAAGATCGCAGCATGGCCTTCCTCCCAAGATTGGCAGTTTTCAATGTTTCTTGACAGACTATAAAGACGCCACTGTCTTTTTCAGAAATCACCCGTATCCTATCAACACAGAACATACAGAAAGCATTAACAGAAAGTCAGTCTGGGCTGGCTGTCTAGGCAGAAATGAAACAATGCAAGACGAATTTGATGAAGAACATCTCTTACCTGAAGAAGACGATAGTGACCACACGCATGTTACACCCAATCACCAGCCTTCAAAAAAGCATGATTTTAGATGGACATATCAGCTTCAACACCAATTTTGTCGTGAGTTTGAGCAACTGGTTATTTTGGACTACCTTATACGTAACACAGGTAAGATACCATTTTATTTGTTTGTTATTAACTGACGACTAGACCGTGGATTGGATAATTGGATGATCAAACACTGTCCAAGCCAAAGAGCTTGTTCTAGTAAAAGCAGTCTTTCTGCAGATGAACCTACATATACCCCTCACAAGATACCACTCAAGACAGGAGGCCATATCCATGTTGCCGCTATTGATAATGGCCTTGCCTTCCCTTATAAACACCCTGATCAATGGCGTTCTTATCCATATGGCTGGAGTACTATGCATGAATCTCTTGTCAACCGTCCGTTTTCTGAAGCGACACGCAAACAATTTTTGCCTATCCTTTCAGACCCACTATGGTGGCGCGATACTGTAAGGGACATGCGAGCCTTGTTTGAGTTGGATGATGATTTTGACGAGAAAATGTTTCAAAAGCAAATGGCTGTACTTAAAGGACAAGGCTTCAATATCGTCAGAACCTTAAAAGACCCTCATGCTGGGCCTATAGATTTAGTGACAATGCAGCGAGTTGTCATTAATCAAGAAGAGATTGTGATTGAATATGATGAACGAGCATTAAGTCATGTTGATTCAACGCCTATTGTGTCTGATACCAAGCGAAAACAACAGAGGCCGAGAAAGTTGCGTACACAGAGATCTACTTCATTTGATGTTATTTCGACCACAAGTTCGCCATTCAGAAATATCTTGGAAGAGCGCCATGAGAACAGTGAAGAGGATGAAGAAAGTGTGAGTTATTTCTCTCCACCTCTTCCCCATGCCACACGCACAACTCTATCAGCACCCACACAACAACAACAACAACAACAACAAAAGAGACCTCGTTGGAAGGATCGAATCAAGAGTGGACTCAGTATGGATTTAGGTCGACATGGGTTATTTGGAAAGAAAAACAAAAGCAAAAAGAACAGATACCGTGCATTTGATAGTGATGGCGATCTATCAGACGATAGTGAAGACTCAGACGATGACAGTCAAGCACCCGTTCTAAAGCGGGTGACAGTGATTATGGAGACTATAGAGATTGTCAAAAGTAGAACTTATTTTACATGTTGGTAATTTATTATTGCTCAAATACAATTTGTTTTTCAAGCTCTTTTTGTCGCTGCCATTCTATCAGCAATTCGTATTTCTGTCTTTTGGAGGCTTCTACATATTGCAATACTTCAAGCAGTCTTTCTCTTGCTTTTTTCATATTGGGCTATTTTTTTTAAAAAAAAATTGTTTAGAGAGCCATATCATAAGAACATTTCTTACCTGAAATATATGAACACCATACATTGTTGTAACCACTAATTCATCAAGACCATCTCTATTGAGGTCAAGATGTGTCAATCGATAGATAGGATAAGCAAGTTGTCTTTTCCAAAGCACTGTATAAATCTGTGTTCCTGCCACTATACTTATGTGAATACTCCCTATAACACCATCTTTTCTTACCTTGCTTGTAAATCAGCACTTGTCTACCATAAGTCCCTATCAAAATCTCTTTTTCTCCATCCCAATCCACGTCCATAACATGAGAGCATAAAACACTATCGAAATTGCCTGACAGTGGCAGTGTTTTACTTTTATCTAGCCCTTCTTTTTCTATCGACTGATATACAATGGCTTGTTCAATAGCGCAAGTGACTACAAGATGTAGCTCGTCTTCAGGATGTGCTATCAAACGATTATTATACTTGTTCATGTTATTAACGTACTTTTACTAGACGCTCTCGGTTGAAATACGAGAACAGAAGTAATGGGACTAAATATACGTATTGCATGCGATTTAGTCTCTTTTCCATCTATCAAAATCTTAGCTAAATGTCATTCAAGCCAGCATAAACTTACCCTTATCATAAAAAGCAAGAAATATCTCCCCGTTTTGTCCTCCTGCACACATAACCCGCTTTCCATTAGGTTGATCCAACATATGCATAAACAAGATCCTGTGCGTTCATTATTGTGAATTGACAACAGTAATATACAATTCACTTACTTGATGCGATGATTCGAAATCTTGCTCATCAAAGGAAAGAAAGTAGCTGAAGATTGCTCAGCAAACTCATGATTTTCGTCCTAGGGTTCGTAAGTTATGACAGATTTGATATCGATAGACTTATTACCTGAGCAAACAGGTGAACAATGCCATCCATCGAAGTCAACAAAAAGCCCGTTTTATGCTGAATTCTAGTTATAGATGTTAATTCGAATCATACATTGGCGACAACATACTGTATGTGCGATAATTGCATTGGTGCAGATGTAAGGGGTATTGTTTGACATGTTTCTCCAATAGAAAACAAAGCTTGCTCTAGAAATGGTTTTGTGTTTGGCTTATTGCCATAAATACGTAAACTATAGGCTGAATGGGGTTCGTTTTTCTCTTGCTCTATTTTCTATACATGTTTTTTTGTATAAGCAACTTGATTTATTCATGGCTGAATCACCTCTGCAACAGCAAGAGCAAGAAACAGTTTGGCCTTGTTATCCTTGCCAATGGATTCTACAGCATCGATAGAGATGATCTCTGTCTTGCCCGAATCAATGCCTACATCAATGGACAAGCAATTCCAATATCCGTCTCGGGATATGAATGCCGTGATTTCAGAGGAGGAAGTAACAATAAAATGCCGCACAGGTTTAGATAAAGCTGTACGATAGTTAGTCGCTAAAGACAACTGAGCGATACAGTACGTTGTGTGTATTCAGGCGGTGGAGTCAGTGGTAGTGTGTCGAAGCGATTGGAAGGAAACTCTTCTGGTCTGTCAATATAGGTCAAGAGTCGCGAATCAAGTGTCACTAATCCAAAAATATTTCTAGAATAATGTATGAATAAAAAGTTATAAGAACGAATGGTATTTACGTTCTCTCGTAGCCATAACGTGCATAGTGTGTCTCACGAAACAAAGGATCATCGTCTGTTAATGTGTGATCATTATGAAGAGACATGGTGCTAAAGAGAGAAAAAAAAAAGAGATTTCAAACCACGCTTCTTTTTTCTTCTTCGTTTTGTCTATAGTACAGGTACTCATTGGACTTTGCTACAATGACTTGATGTTAATATAGTATTCTACTAGTCATGACGCGTTTCATCATTGTATTGTGTCTCTTTTTCTATATGTGTCAGATGATACTAGCACAAGTAAGCTCATGATCTTTTTCTAATGTAGTTTTTCTCAATGGTTTTGTAGACATCAACCACATTAACTGTTTATCATCAAAAAGATGGTCAATACATCAAACGCGGTGAAATTGTAGGGCTTCCTGGTACACCAGAATACATTCCTTCTAAAAATGAAGTTGTTGATTTTAAGAAAAAGCGAGATTATTTGTATCAAGTTAAGGTGCGAGATGAAAGAACAGGCAAAATTCACTTGCAATCAACAAGAATGGTACTGAGCGTTGTTTATTCTATACGATAACTGACTTTCTTGATAGTGCCAGATGGTAGCAGGCAATTGGAGCGATGAATTTATTTTGCACTTAGATGACAACAATCATTTCTATCATTTCGACTATTATGCAGGATCAAACGCATGTCCTGACATTGAGGTAGATAGTAACCATACTCATATAGTCATTGATTTCTTGAGTTAGTATCCTGTGCAAACACAACCATTCTCTTCGACTATTCGTGTTGCCAAAGCTGTTCCTGGTCCCAAGTAAAGTTAACATAGAAAAGCAGGGCATGTAGACTAACAACATAAACCAGGCCTTTAGTAGGTAACTTTGCTCAACAAAAGCCTCAGCAAGCCAAATCAAAGAAACCTGTGGCCCAAGTCAATGATGAAATTCCAGAGAATAAGGAGATTGAAGAAAAGACTTTCTTTCAAAAGTACTGGTATTTGATTTTGGGTGGTGCCATGTTATTGATGAGTGCCTCAGGTGCACCACCTGAAGGAAATGCTCCTGCTAGAAGATAATAAAATAAAATAAATAAATAAAATTTATTTATCATGAGGCTGAAAGTGTTGCGAGTCTTGATGGATTAGTTTGAGCTCATCATTATGATTTACTATTCTAGACTGCATTGGTGGTGGAGGTGGTGGTATAGGAACTGCCGTAGGCTCTTGTTGAACCACTAAATCTTCTACTTCACTTGCTTTGTCTTGTTCAGTACTATAGACACTTGTGCTTGATTTAATACTCAATGGTTCTAAAGGAAGCGCATTGAAGTTATGTTGTTGGTGTCTTTGATATCTTGTATCTTCATCGTACAGTTTGTTTTGAAATGAGGGTATGGGTTGAGCTAGATATTCATGAATTGATGCTTGGTTCATTTCTGTAGCCGCATTGATTTCTGAGGGAGTCAGCAAATTACGTTCATCTTCGCTGAGTCGTCTTTCTTTCTTCAATTTAATGCGTTTCTTTGCCAAGACAACTGTATCACCGCCACACATAAATACATTCTTCAAAAATTGTGGAATATAGGCCAAGTAACCATCCCATACAGCTTCAAGATAGCTATAGTTTGGTTCTTCATTTTCATATTCTTTTAGCCTCAACCCAAAATAGACTTGCATTAACATGGAAACGACAGCCATTGTTGTACAGATAATCAAGACATAATAACCATTCTTGATAGCTGCTACTGTCCAATAAGTGCCTGAAGTAGTGCTGTAAGGTATGTCTTTAATGACATTAAAATAAGTCAAGATGGCCAACAAGATATCACCAAAATAAAAGATGACCATGATAGGTCCCTTAACGCACCAAAACATCTTGTGGGCTTGAATATCACCCTCTTTCCATTCATTCTCAAAGACTGAAAGATATGTGAAGAGAGCCATAAGGATAATAGACAACGAAATAAATTGTATGACTGTCAAGTAAGTATAGGCACCATGAACACTAAATACGCCATCACAATAAACGCCTTTGATCTGTGCAAATATAGACACTAATGCTGAAATGATATTCCTAGAATTAAAGTTGCTTTAGGAATCTCTTTTTTTTCGTTTTTGCTAGCTTACCAGATTGGAAATTGGAACACAAGAATGTCAATGATCACTCGAAAGTGAAGACCCCATTTGGATTTTCTATAATGAAAATCAATACCATTTAAACAAGTCAAGTAGTTACAATTTAAATGTAAAAAGACCAAACACTTTGGTACTAATTGATTCTTTAACGCCTTCATTTCTGTCTCGGTAAGGCTGTAAATAAGACTGAAGGCACATGTACAAGTTATAAACTGCAAAAGATTCAAACAGGCGAGCAAAGAACAAGATCACTGTCTCATAATCGTATTTTAAATAAGACAACCAAGCCAAAATTGAATATGCTGCTGGATAGGCTATCACTCTGACTTTATGCCGTTGTGTTTCTGGTGTGTAGTAGTGGTGCAGGTGTTCGTTGATCGTATGAGACGCGATCGTAACTGTAACTAAAACAAGGAAGCCTGAAGCTAACCAGCCCCAGACATGCATAGAGTGGCTGAACTGAATAAGTTTATTTTTTTTTATACATATATGAAATCCATATAAAGAGAGTTACCTACTTAGGATTCAGTACAAGGTCTTTTAGATCAAATTCTGGATTGCTATGAGTAGAAAGATAAGTAAAAAAACATATATAACATGTTTTGTTCTTACAATCCACTCTCACTCAATCCTCCATGTGTAGGACATTGTTCAGACATGATTTAAAGTAAGAAGAAAAAGAGAGAGAGAGAAATGTAAAAATAGCTTGTTTAATTTAGATTTCTTTCTCTTTTTGTACAACCTAGCAATTAAGGTCATATCACTCATTGTTTATAGGTTTTTAACTTCAGATGGTGAGAATACCAATATTTGGTTTACCACTTTCAATCAGGCCACAGATAACTGGTAAGGATACGCCTGTCAAAACCAGCCTGTCCAGCATGATGTTCATCAAATTTTTCAACTTTATTTTATCATTTAAGAGAAGCGCTGCATTCACTCTAAAAAAAGCGATAACTTTTGCGTATACAGCATTTGATAACGAAATAAAAGAAAAAAAAAGCAAAGTTTATATTTTGATTCTGCAATACTATTATATGGTTGACATCTAAGTCTTTTGACATGAAAACTATAGTCAAATAAAAATTAGGGTGATGCTAAGCCAAGAATCTTGTGATGAATTTCCAAGGCTTTTGTTCCATTTGCGTCTCTTGGAAGTTCAGGATAGGGAGCGAATCCCATATTTAACTTTTCCCTTTCATTTAAATCTTCAGGTTTAGCTCTGTCTTGAACATTTTCTTCAAAGTGATTGCCTGGAAAGTCTGGAGGCGTGCTATTCATATATAAGACATCAGACAAATACTCAATAGACACTTACAGGCCTTTAGTGAATGCGTCCCTTTGTCTTTTCAGGTATTCAGAATTGACTCGACAAATTGGGACAGTTGGGATGTAGAGAATAGATGAATCTGTTTCGCTCTTGTTTTCAGGTTCAAAAGAATAGATTTGATCGCAGTGCCTATAAGTGCATGTCAGATGAATTTTTTTTTGTTATTATACCAAAACACAGCATCGCCAGGTTTCAATTCAGGTGCAGATACCATATTTTCAATGATTTGAGGGTAACCATGTTTAGTAATACTATGGCATAAACCTGGAGAGGCACCAATGAAATCACTGTGGCCAAACATGAATCGTATATTCATGAAAAAAAGATGCTTACAGTTGTTCAATGTACTCCTTAGTCAAGGGCTTCATCATAAATAATGCAGTTGCCTCTTTTAATAGAGGACAAGTACGAAATGCGCCTGAATTAGCTTTGATGTCAGAGATAGCAACACAGCCTTGAAAGTTTCTAAAGACAGATCGACCAGCGAGAGAACTATAATAATCCATTCGAGCTTCAACACGATGTGTCGCATCAAAAGGATCATGTCTCTAAACGCTTCTGTAAGTCAACACAAGGAGCACTATCTACTTACTTCCCATTCACCATTCAAGATATGTGTATAGCACTGACGATACTCTGGATCTTGCCAGCCTATAAATTTCAATTCAAAAACTCATTGACAGGTGGCCTAGCTTACGTTCAAGAGAACCGTTATCAACATGTGCCTCTAAATCAAAAAAGACATCCCCAGGTTTATGAATCTGAAGGCGATCACAATAAGCCATGTTTTTAGACCAGTCAATCACTGTGTCTTCATCTGCATGCCAAAGTTGATTAAGTGCCATAGTCGCTAATTCAAATCCTGCATGGCTTCTAGCAGTCACTTGTGATTTAGTCCAATACACCTCAAATACTTGCGGATTATGCTTGGGATATCCTTCAATATGGCCAGAGACACAATTGACTCGTTTAATTTGATATTTATTGACATATCTCTGAATCTGTTGCTTATATTCACAAGCTTCTTGTTCAGGAATGACTTGGCGGATAACAACACAACCTCGACGTTGAATTTGTGCCGCTATGTCTTGAGGAAATCGACCACCATTTGCCTTGATCTCTTCTAGTGTGATTTGTGGGATTATGGACGATCCTTTTTGTTTGATATCGACTGCTTCTTTTTCTATACTTTCCAAAAGACGCTGGTAAGCATGTTGAATAGTGGTTGGATCTTGAGGTGTAATTTGTTTTTTAAGCGTCAATAGATGAGGCTCCAAAGCATTTTCTTTTCCACCGAGATGAGAAAAAGCGGAACTAATGTCTCCTTTGGGTCTAATAGGGATTCGCATTCTTTGTTATCTTTTTTTTTTTCGTTTTCTTTCCTCTTTTTTTTATATACTGATCTTTGGTACTACCATCTAATCGGTAAAAAGATTTGTAGACTGTGGGAAATCCCTATGTATTCCGAGGAAGAGTTGTTTTTCCATCAATGTTTTTTTGATTTACAGTCATATGCCTAGTTGAAAAGAATACTTAAATGAAAGAAAATGCATAAAGTTTTTGGGAAAATCTGGGATAGCTGGCGTTTTTTTTTTTTTTTTTTTTTTTTTTTTTTTTTTTGTAAGTTTCGGTTGCAGTACCTTTTCAGTGAAATTTTTTCCCAAATTTAAGATTTTTGTAAGTCTTCATTCACTTGAAGAGTGATTGCTTTTTGTGTGTAGACTAAATGATACAGTTTAGACTCAATTGACCATACAACTAAACCCAGGTATGATTGCTCATTCAAATTGATCTTTGGATAGCTATTGCACTTTAGGTAATGACAGTTACGTACACTATAAGTCTCTTGAGAGCTCAATAGTTTAAAAACACAATGGTGTTAACATAACCGCAACAAGTAAAGACGCTTTTCATAAGGCATACATTCTTTTCAGGTAAGGATGCCATTGATTTCATCATATCATGTAAAGAATATTTTATTTCTTGAAATGAGTGTACCTTTTCTATCGTAAAAGTGTCTAGATCCTTTTTGTGCATCGACTTGATCAATAGTGACATTGTATCCAAAAATAGAAGTGCAAGATATATAGCATCGGATAGCCATATAAAGTTAGCATGAGGCCTGTTCATACACTCATAAATACTTTAACTACAAACCATGTTTATTAACATAGAGTTGATTTGAACCAAAAAAAGCGACATGTCCAAAATGGCCAAAATATGCTTTGCGGTCAAAGGGTACTGTTGAGAAACACTTGGCACGTAGAAAACAGCTTTTAAGCAGAGGCGGGTCCTAATTTTTTCTGCACTGGGGTGCTGTTAGGAGCCTTTCCATACAGGGGTGTGCATAGGAGCAGGTTCTCTGCAAATTGACTTTTATCAACGATTTAAAATGTTATGAAAAAAATAAAAAAGATGGCTGCCAGACATTACATAGCTATGAAGATGTCTGGCTACTCAGAAATCTTATTCGGCCTCCTGCTCAATAACTTTTATGTACGCGGTATGGCACTGTTTACAATTTAAGTTATCATCAAGCACATCTTCATATTTTGGGTAATGTAAGAGTTCACGACTTTCTCGTATCTCTCAAAATCTATAGTCTTCCTCTTTGTAGGCAAAAACAGCTTGTTATTATTGCTCATATTAGGTAGAAATAAAGAACTTCACTCATGTTTTCTGACAGTGCAACTTTTCTTAAATCGTTGATAAAAGTCAATTTGCAGAGAACCTGCTCCTATGCACACCCCTGTATGGAAAGGCTCCTAACAGCACCCCAGTGCAGAAAAAATTAGGACCCGCCTCTGCTTAAAAGCTGTTTTCTACGTGCACCCCTGTGCGCCAAGTATTTCCTGCACTGTTCATAAAAATTCTCGATTTGACACTACAAGATGAAAAATGGAGCTATTGACAAGATTAAATGCCCAAAATGTGCATCGGAAGCTATAGTTTTTGGTGAATGTATTTGTTTGTCAGCTGTATCATGAATATAGTATGATGGGAACCAAAAGCCTCGTAAGCATTTCTGCTTGTTTTCTCATTTTTTTTTACTTGTGCATTAGATGTATTCTTTATGTCAATAAGCTCAGAAAGCAAATATCTACAGCTTTTATTATTACAACAAAGCCCAATAACTGCGCCTTTATGCATTTTTAAGCAAAAGCTTCATTTTTTTTAAAGGTTTTTATTTTTTTGCTCCACGTAGACTATGACTAAAGTCTGTTAAGAGGTGGTCGCAATTTTAAGAAATACAAAGGGAAAATACCTAAGATAATTAATTATAAACGTTTGTGCAAGTGTTTCTCGTCAATCAGAGAATTGAGAGAAGCACGAGTGGATGAAAGAAGTAGAGTTGGATTAAACGGAATTTCATTGAAGATGGTATTCCAATGGGCTTTCCAAATTTGACCCATGCCTTGGAATACTATTTCTTGAGCAGCTAACTCACTATTCTGAGTATAACGAATAGAATAGAAGTTCATATATCGGAGTGCTTGTATGATATCATCAACAGTAGTGGTTGGCCATAAAAATTCAAATATAAGCTCTTTCCAAAAATGTGTTTTTGGAGGGAATGAAAAGAGCATATGGTTGTCATTTTCAGTATAAAGACCACAAATTTGGCATAAAGGAGTTGGAAATCGTTCAGGCAAGAAACGATTCATACGTATCGTTGTAGGCAGCTTATAGTTTATATATCGATACACCACATTTCGCACAACGGCGGTAAGGGACAATGTCCAAAATGAATCCCAAAAAGTAGAAGAAATGGCTGACAGGGCGGAAGGGGCAGTATGAGACTTCAAGCAAGTCATTCTATATACCTTAGAGCTGATCCCATCGCTCGGTCTCTTGGTAGATAGAACAGCAAAGAAGCTCCATTTTTTGATGCGGTTGGAAGAATTCGAGTTGCTCTATTTTAAACTCCATCAAATAGCCATCCTGTGCAAACTTTCTGGAGGTTTTCATACAAGGATCGATTGTAAGCACTTGCAATTGGTGATGCTAAGGACTTATAGAAATCGTTTTCTCGTTAAGCTAACTCTGACCTAAAGCAGCCAAATGGGTTAAGCAGGAGGGATCAAGGTGAGCGACACACACATATCCTAGTCATTGCTCTCAGTAAGGTTTAAATGTCTTTATGCTCCTAGAAACTTGTATTGCCCATTAAAACACTCTTACTACTTTTTTCTCTTTCTGTTTTTCTAAGAGGTGTTCTTACATGTATTCCGACATATAATGCACTTAGGAAAAGTGCATTTAAAGATGTTCTTGGTAGTCTCGTTAGATCAAAAAAGTATGAATCGCCAACTTTAATGAATAGGCTTTCGTAAGTATTCATGATGAGGGTTTTGCTTTATTTATTTATTTATTTTTTTTTTTTTTTTTTTTTTTTTTTTTTTTTTGCTTTTAATTGTAAATTGTTTCTTAAAGTGTATGTTAATCCAATGTTAGTCTAATATGATGAGCATTGATTTCTATTTTTATCATTGGCACCTTTTGTTCTGCTTTTCTTATGGTTCAATGGTATGATCTCCAAACCTAAATTTATTTGATTAAATACATGATGCATGTGGATTTTTCAGCTTACCATTTACAATTGAAATCCCAAGTAAAACGCCAAGTAGCAGCGATACACTGCTTTGTGTTCCAAGGCTGTGCATAAGTGATTGGTATAAAGATACGGTACACGAAAATGATGGCAAACACACACATGATGGTAAGAGGCCAACGTATACGTGCTGAAAGTCTTGATATCAGTGATTCAAAAAACACACCTGTTAGTAAGATAGCCATATATAAAGAAGGCATATAGTGATGTAGAAATAATTGGCGATGCATCAAATTGAAAGGGAAATAATGAAATGCCCAGCAGAGGAAAAAGAAACCAGCAGCAGTATCATGTGTAGTAAATCTTGTATCAAGTAATTCTAGACGTCGCTTCTTGCCAATCAATATACACATCTTAAGTAGAGCATAGCTTAATACGCAAGCAGTCGAAATCATATAAACAAGGGGGTTGCCAAGCAAATATATCTTTAACTCATCTTTTGACCAAAAGCTGATTCCACGCTTAAGACGAGGCCAGTCCTTTACAAGAAAATGAATATGTAAGCTAGCATTGTTCTAACTTTACCTTGGGTCGGGAAGCATAAACGTGTGTTGATGAGAGTCCTTTATTGACATCCCACATGACTTTGTTCAACTCCAAAAATTTGGCAAAAAACCCCTTTTGTTGATATGTTGCCATTTCAGATCCTTCAGGTACTGTGAAGTCGCTATTAGAGAAAAATACGTGTACATTCCACTTACAAATATCTGTTTCAGTAGTTTCAATAGTCCAAATCGTCTTGGGATATCTAGCATCTTTCATGCATGTCACTTCTTGTTGTTTGAAGCCCCATTCAGGCAATTTATGCTTGCGAGAAAACAAGGCACAATTCTGGGTGACTGAAATAAGTCTGAACTGAGAACGGCGAGCACGAAGTCTGTTGCCTGCATTTGGATCTGGTCCTTTATAAGGTAAAATCTCTACTCGCCAATGATCATTGGCATCGCCTCCAAATCCCTTGTAGCCATAAGCGCTAACTTCATGCTGATACTTTTCATCGTTCGTAATAGGTCTAACATCGTGTGTATGTAGACGTCGATGTGTCTTGTAATGCTTTAAACGAACAATATCGCCATTTTTTACATACTCTAGACTATTGACTTCGTCCGTATTTGCCTTATTGATGATCCACCAATTATTACTGTCAATGTGAGAGTAAAGTGTTATTTGCTGTTCTGTTGTTATGGATTTAGTCTTTGGCTTAATATACTGTCTAGATTACTTACGATGACTACCTCCAGGATAGTCATGCTCGTGCGAATGTAAATAGCCTCCATTTGTGTCCACATGGCGAATATCAATTTTGGCTCCATAAGCAATATCTATCATTTGTAAGAAACAACCACTCATGATCTTTTTTCGCTTTACCTGCAAAAGTATGCTTAGGAAACTTGACTTGATTTAGAGAAACCTGAAATTCAGGTGACATAAAACTATTCCCTGGTCCTGATAGTGGAAGCATGTCAAAATGAACCTTGAAGGCAGCTAAATAGATGCAGAATGGAATGATCATCAAACAAACGCCATATGCCACCATATGTTTCACGAAATTATGCTGAAAATAAAATTAACATTGTTTTGCATCATAAGTGTACACTACTTACATTGGTCACTCCAAGGTCTCCCCAAAAATGCCATAGCCGTATAATTACAGACATACCAATAGAAGCAATGGTGAACAAGCCAACCCATTTAGAACTTACTGTTAAACCTAGACCAACACCTGTCATGGTCAACCAAAACCACCAATGGTAATTAAATGCATTTCGCTGACGAGAGAGGTTTACCCAAGCAAGCAATGTGAAAGCTGTGAAACATAGCAGGATAGAGTCAAGCAAAATAAGTCGATTGTTTGTCACAAATCCGTTCTCTATCCATATGGTTAATAACATGCGATATGTTAAGCACATATTACCGTAACAGATCATCAATGCTGTCAAAACACAAGTGGCTACTGAAAAATCAAAAGTACGCATTGTCCAATACGCCATAGGCACTACCACTATGCCATGCAATGCACAAAAAGCTCTGATCTGAACATAAGGGACTTTTGCTTGTAAATAATCTCTAAAAGTTACATGTTAATCTATATAGCAATTTATACATGTGGTCCCTACTTTCCAATCTCTTTAAAATCAAATTGCCCATCAAATCCAACGACTTGAGCAGCCCATGTAATCAAAATTTTGGCCAACTATCAAATCTGAATATTGACTCATCTTTTCATTTGCTTCACTTACTGGAGGATGAACATCCATAAAAAACTTTTGATTTATATATTTACTTGCAAATCCACCAAAATGAACTTCGTCAAATCTATCGCAACGCGTTAAAATTTAAAGAGATATGAGTGATATATTACACAACAGAAGTAGGTTGGGATATTTTCCATAACCTAATATAACAACTCCATACACTCAACAGGAAAGAGACAACCCAGTCAACTCTGTCTTGTGACAATACGGGGTCTTTCGCTCTTGCTGGTTCTACCGAGACAAAGTTGTCTTTCTGTTGTTTTCGATGTTGCCTTAGGTTTTGCGAGGATGCAATCCCGGTGCTCATCTCAATAAAGGCAGAAAAAAAGTAAACAGTAATTAAATTAAAACTTAATCTTTTTTTTGTAGTTTATTAGGTAAGCATGCTTCCATTTCTTTTTTCTAACTAGTAAACAATTAGACTTCAGCAACATATTTGCCAGTCTTGATAGTCTTGAAACTATTACCCATCTTTGCCCAGATCAAAGAAGGAATGCTTTCTCCTCCTTGTTCAATATAAGCATCTGAAAGCAATTGATCCTTCATTTCAAAGCGAACGGCAATGGGCTGAGGTTCACCTTGTTCTGTTGTACCGAATTGTGCCTTAATGACAGATTCCTGTGGATGATCAATACGCCCGAGCTGCCACTTCATTCTCTTTTGTGCTAAAATCAATTCACCATCTGGAATGCTGGATGCATGTTGCACATTACCAGTGACCATGGTGACAAAAACAACATTGTCTAATGGAGGACTTGTTGCAAGGTATTTGATCAATAAACGACTTTTGTCTACTTCACATTTCCACATGGGCTTAACAAAAAGAGGAAGACGCTCTTTGTCAATTTTGGTTTGATATTTGATACATACAACAGCCTCTGAATGGAATAAATGTGTATTGATTTTGAAGACATTATCATGGTCTTCTAATTTATCCACATATTTCGTTGTTTCCAAAGAATCAAATGCTTTGTTGGCCTTGAAGCAGACAGGAGTAAGAGTTCCTTTAGGTCCGTCGTATTCAATGCTGATTTCACCCCAAACAACTGATTGTTCAGCTAAACCTCCTTTTGAAATCACATGTAATGTCTCTGTTGTATGAACATGAATGGTAGGCAGCTTTTCTTCTTCCTTCTCCTCTTCCTCTGTTATCTTTTCTTGACTCATTTCAAATGGATTCGGCAATAAAGGGCCTGAAGAAGTTGTGCTTGGTGTAACATTTGAAAGTTCATCCTTGTTGGACATGCTTTGATCTTGTTCAACCACAGAATACAACTGTGTCGCTCTTATTTCTCTACGGCCACGAAGTCTTCTTGTTGTGGGTGAATTACTGGAGTTTTTTTCTTTTAAAAGTGTAGCTACTCGGGTAAGAGCTACAGCTGATTGAGAGGCATCCTCTTCAGTTACTGATTCGTTCTTGATGTCAACACGAATACGAGGGCTACTGAGCATACTACTGTCGTCATTTGGATTAGATAACGATAAAGTAAATCTTTTTAGTTACCTTCCCGCATCAGAATACATATCATCTGTATCTACTAGAGAATCATTTGTCGTGTTTGCATCATGAGGCCAAGCTGTACGGTCTGGAGGAGGAATAGAATATCCTTCTGAATCAACTAAAATGAGTGGCTATTGAAACATAAGTATTTTATAGACACAGTAGCATACATACAGGTTGCTGGGAAGACATATGAGTAAGGCTTTCATTGATGCTAGGTGCATTTCGGACAGATGCAGAGTGAACAGAAGTAGGCGAGCTTGGAGACGTCAAATCAAAGTTATTACTTGGTTTGTCAAATTCAGATTCATGATGTTGTGGTTCGGTTGTATTGTGCGATCCAACTGAATGAAGTGATTCCACAAAACTTCCTGCATTACTTGCACTTCTTTGACGTCCATTATGAAATAGACCTACACTTAAGCTATTGCCATGATGAGCGTCTGACTTAGGCTTACGTCTAATAGAGACAAGGGAAGAGAAGACTAGAAAAGGATCAATAAGACATGTTTTTGTCTTATTTTACTTTTACTTACACTTTCTTCTATCCTTTTTGCCTGAAGAAGGTGTTGGAGGAGTTGAAGAAGATGCTGGAGGATTGGAACTAATGTTAGAAACTGAAGGCTCAGGAACAATTTGATCAATGTCTATCAATGATGAAGGTTGTTCTGCGTCTAATGCTCTTGTTTGTTGAGCTGGGGAAACACCATCAGAATGCAAAGCACAAAAAATAGCCACCTCATTGTTCGCATCAAATTCGCCAGCAAATGTCATCAGACTTTCCGACATCTATAGAGTAAATATCAAGCTGTTCAATAAAAATGAAGTACCTCAATAATCCTATGAGCATGTTCCTGTTGAACAACTTGAAATTGGCGAACGATAGATTTCAGGTTTTGCCAAAGATCTCTTTCTATTGATTCGGCGTCCTGTACACACAAAAATATAAGCCTTTGGTTGGATTCAGCACACTACATACTTTTAAATACTTAGGACCTTTTTTCTGCCATGTAGCCAATTTAGATTCTTGTACTTGCATATACTCTGTTACTTTTGAGTCACTTTTTCCAGTTCTCTTAACCTATAAATATGTCAACCACTGCTTTCCAATAACAAACAAAAGCATACTTTTTGGATTTTGTTTTCAAGGTCTTCATATTCATGAGCAATTTTTTTGAGTTCTCTACTCGTCTATGTATACACGATTAGGGCTTATGAATATCAATTAAGAATGATTACCTCATAAACGGATACGAAGCTATAAAGCTCGGAAGCAGCAGATTTCAATGGTTTTTCAATATTATCAACAATAGATGTGGCATACTCAATGTGGTTTGTCGCTAATTCATTCATTTCATCACAAAGCTTCTCCCATAATGGTAGAAAGGTTCTGTCGATTATTAGTTTTCTTTTGCTTGTTATTCTAACATACCCTAATGTTGATTTATTTGTAATATAGGTTTTTTTCGATAGTTTAGCAATGTTTCTGGCATATGTTTCCTCAATGATAGCTCTTTTGTATGGTGAGTATAATTTTTTTTAAAAAATTGTACATGTACCTGTCTCTAAAATACTCGGCAAGCTCATCACTGAGTTTTGAAGTAGCCGTTAAACGAGTATGAATAGGTTCAACCGAGAACTTAGTTGAGTCATTCTATTCATTAGTGAGTAGGGCAGTTACTTTAATAACACACTTACGAAAAAGGTTTGAACATAAAGACTTGCTTCTTCAGATTTATTAGTCATAGTTACAAGATGAAGAAGTAAGAGGGAAAAAAAAAGGGGGAGAGAAAGAATGGACTGGGAGCTACTAGGACAATAAATAAGTGAAAAAACAATGTAGCAATAAAATGGGAGGCGATTATAACTTGATTAGGACATTTGACTTGGATTCTGTAACGAGAAAACGTGAAAATCCCGCCAAACAGTCCCCTTTTTTGTGTTCATATCCAAGTTAATTCTAGCACGCTTAATCTAAAAGGAATCTCTAATCTCCTATTTCAGATAAGCCAAGTTTTAGGAATATATAAAACACAGTTATTTGTTGCACCATGTTCATGAACTACGGAGTACATAGCCTGATCGTTTAGACTGTTAATAGTCAAAATTCGAGCCAGTATAATGGAAATAAAGAAAGACCAGTGGTGAGAGCGGCGTTGAAGGTTGCTTGAAAGGAAAGGGAAAGAAAGCATTTGGATTTGAAGTGAGATTGTCTGGTGGCAGCGGCTCAAAAATGTTCCGGGGCGGAGGAGACATGCTTGGAAAATCCTTATTGTCTATTGATTAAGATTGAGTTGCAATGAAAATACAGTCGTTCCACTCCCAATGTGAGGATTTTGCGAAAAAAAGTATGAGCTTTCAAATAAATATTGGGGTCTCACTAAAAAAATTCGTTGATTGTTTGAAGTTCAATGTAACTTTAGACAAGAGAACATAGAACAATAATCATAAATTGCTGCTCCAGCATAAGAAACATCAATATCCTTCAGTAACATAAAAAAACTCTTGATTTTGTTCTTCATCATTATCATCAGAACTTTCTTCTAGTTGAACAATAGGTAGATCTGCCTCAAGTACTTGATTTGTAAAGTCCACTGTAGACAAGTGCTCCTGCCGGTAATGGTGCTGAAATGTCTTTAAATCAAACCAGTTACCCAGAGTTTGTATACCTTCAATAGATATTCCTTGTTTTAACGTAATAGAGGATGCAATTGAGCGCACACTGACTCTTGGTTCACGCGTGGAATGTCACAGTACCTTTCTTAGCCAAGAAGAAATGGTGGTAGTTTTGACCGCTTGTTGACAAATAAGACGTTAGACTGTCGTTTGACTTTAGCCACTGGATGATCTTTTAAAGCTTGAAAAGATAACACTGGAAAAATGTCCGAAACTTGGTGAGGATGAATAAGTGCTGGTTTGATAATACTTTTGCCTTGTCTAGTTTCTTTAGGTACCACAATATCAAATAATAGGTTGTCATGCTTGTCCTGAGTTGCTGACAGAAGAGAAATATGCTGTAAATCAGAAGGTCACAAAAAGGCTGCCATCGCTACCAGAAACGCTGTCTTGATTTGCAAATTTGCCAATGAACAATGCTTGATATCGATTTTGGATACGAACTGTATGCCTAGTTTTAAGTCAATTGCTGGACGATATATTGCCAGAGATGGAGCTTGCTTAGTAAGTGCATTCATGAAAACCTTTAGAACATTATCCTGTGTAATTGAATCCGCGTGTGGATGTAACTGTAGAACTGCTGGTCGCCATAATTTAAGCGTTGACAATTGAAACTGGTTTTTTGTTTTCATATCTTGCAAAAAGTTTACTAGTTGTGCAGCGGTGAATGGTGAAGGAGCCACTTGATGTCTTTGAGCCCAAAGGACAAACTGCTGTAGTGGCTTCTGATACGTGCGATTAGCACTGATGGCTGTACTGTACTGCTGATTTATTGTATTTGTGGCGGTGTTTGATAGTTGCTTGTCATCGAATTTGTTGTGGATAAAAACCAAACGGATAGCTTCCAAGTCGGTTTCAACGGTCAAGGTGTGTTCTTTCTGGGGCAAGCCAGATGCTGGGTGCTCAGAAAGATTGGTGCTTGTACTGCCAATTGTTGAATTACCGGAAACCATAGTGCACTGGTCCAATATGGGACTACCAACGTTGCTAATGGTATCTTTTCCTTGGTTATTTTCTGTAAGCACTTGCTGGTTAAGTTCCATGGTGAGTTGATCCAAGGATGGCGAAATTGGCTCCATGCTAGGCTAAAAGCGTCTGTTGTAAAAGCTTCAGGATTTGGTGTCCATGATACAAACTTTTTTACGAGGGCTGTTGTCCTGTTCGCAAAGAGGTCGATGTCGTTTCTTCCCCATTGTTTTTGAATTTGATTGTGTGCTTGTCGCCGTATCATCCAATTGTTCTTGCTGTATTGTCTTCTTGACTCTTGATCTGCTACTTGGTTGTGTTGACCTGGAATGTGTTTGGCTTCCACCATGATATTGCGTTTCAGACACTACTTCCACAGCTGAGTTGCAAGCTTCATCAATAATAGCGATTTTGTTCCCCCTTGCTTGTTGATATACGTCACTGATGTTGTGTTGTCCGTGCGTAGCAAAATCTTCTTGTTGTGTAACTAAGGAAACACCTTGAGAGTGAGATATGCTGCTTTGAGTTCTCGCCAATTTATTGACCGGTCGACTTCGTCTTTTGTCCAGTGATCGTACGCAGTTAAATCACCATGATGACAACCCCACTCTGTATTGCTTGTATCGACATAGACTGTTTCGGTTGGCTCGTGGTTGATGAAAGACTTGCCGTTCCACTTGCTGAGGACTTGCAACCACCATTGAGTTCCTGTACACACTCCTTCGGTAATTTTCTCTTCTAATCCCAGTCTTGATTGTGATTCACTGTTTGATTCTTGAACCGCATCAGTTGGTTGCTGTATAGGCGGATTGGTATGATAGCAAAGGTTGCTGCTCTTATTTTCATTGTGAGGCTGTGTATTGATCTTCGTGTTTTTTGAGGTTGTTGAAGTGCTGTTCTGATGATTTGTCGAATTAATTTCGTCTTCTTGTCGGGTAGACAAGCTGTCATAGATTTGATGTTCAGTGTAAAACCTAGATGTTCTATTTGCTGAGTTGGCTGAAGAGTCGATTTGTTGAAGTTGATTATCCATCCCAATTGCTGTAATTTGTTAACTACCAAGTTGGTGTGGTACAGTGCTTGTTGCTTGCTGTTCGCTATGATAATCCAATTGTCGATGTATGCACTGATCCTGATCTCTTGCTGTCTGGCCCAATTTGAAATTGGTCTGCAGATTTTTGTGAATAACCAAGGGACCATTGCCAATCCAAAAGGTGTTGTGCAGTATTGAAATACCTGTCCTTTGTACTGGAATCTGGGGTATCTCTTGGATGCTGGATGTACCGGCATGTGTAGAAAGGCATCTGAAAGATTTATAGATGTCATGTAATCGTTTGGTTTGATTAAAAGAGGTATCTCCTTCAATGTCTCCATTTTGAAGTGCGGTGGTGAGACATATTGATTTAAGGCTTTGAGGTTGAAAGCTGGTCTCAGGCCTTTGTCCTTCTTGGGTATTACAAAGATTGAGCTGTAATAACCTGATGTTACCGGGCTCACTAGTTCTATGGCTGCTTTCTGCTGAAGTTCTTGAATTGCCTGATCTAGAAATTGTTCTTACTGAGGTGTTGATGGTTTTGTTGATTTTGGAATTGTAGTGAGTGGAGGAGCTGTGTGGAATGGTATCCTGTACCCGTTTTTTATTATACTCTTGAGCCATAAACTGTTTGAAAGCTGGGTCCACTCTAAATAGTACTGGCTTAGTCTGCCCCCTACTGGTTGTTGCTGCTGTTCTTCTTGTTGTAAGAGCAATTGGTGCTGTTTTGTTGTTTGCTGAATGATTTCTGAGGTGCTGTTGATTTTGTTGAGTTGTGGTTGTTGTAGTTGCTGTAATTGGGTTTGTGTTGAACATAGGCTGTTTGGCTGGGCTGAAGTTGGGGATACCGAACCAACGGCTGTGTTTCGACATGGTTGCCAGAAAAAGACTTTTTGTTGAACTTTCGTGCTGCTTGCACGGCCTTTGCTGTGCTAAACTGGTTGTTTATCATGTTGTGGAATTCATCTTGTACCATAATATATTCTGTGTTGTTTGCAGCAGATATTCTAAAGTTTGGACTAATTGCCTTGAGTGCAATTGTTCAATCCGATGATTAAACAACAATATAATAAGAAGAAAAAGAATGAGGAAGTTCGTGAGATTCAAGAAAAAAAAAATGATTGTCCTTTATTCAGTTAATTGATGAGTTGTATATATAGACAAATAACTTGTAGTTAAGTTAGCAGATTAGTAGTGATGAGAATGATGTGATTTAGAAACACGGAATTGAAGGAGTGTTTGTATGTGACCATCGTTATTTTAGATGATAAGTAGTTACTATATGAGTGTATGTGTTTACTTAGCCATTGGACGCAATTGCATGTCTAACCCGTTAATTTTTTTATAACATATGTATTTAGGATGTGTCACAATGTAGGTTGCAATTTGTCTAAATGAGAAAGAGGAAGTGTATGTTTTATGAGTAACATGTTCAATGCGTATTTGTTGCTTAGCATATGTTTTGTAAAGATGGTCATAAGTGTAATGCGTATCTGAATATTGCATATCTATGTTTGTATAGAGCAGCAATGTTTTTTCTAGAATTTGTCAAATCATAATTAGTATGCAAAACTAAATGTCCAATGTCTTTAATGATTTGCAAATATTTGTAAACATTTGGGTTGTCGAATTCAGTACTGATTTCATGTGCCAGGATATCCAAAGGTCTGAATATTGCTGAAGCAACATATTGATGGTACTTGAGCATCTTGTCTTCCATTTTTTGGTCATTACTCATTCTTGCATATGCTTCAGACATGGTAGCCAGTGGTTGGTAATTGACTCCTTGAATTGCAGAATATCTTTCAATCAATTGTTTACGTTGGTTGTCCGATATTTCTAGACCTGAAAATAAATTACATTCCAATCTCAATAATTGCAATAGTTCTTGAGAAGGGCTCCAATCATAATGAGGTCGAATCTCAAATGAATGCAATTGTTGAACGTTGAAAAGTGGGTCTTCTGCTTCCATGTATTGTTCCTCTTAGTTTTTCTGTTGCTGTTGTTGATTCTGGAGCTCCTGATTTTGCATGATTTATTCTATTATTGCTTGTTGTGCCGTCATTTGCTGTTGCAAGGCTGTCAAAATGGCATTGTTTGGTATTTCCATTTAAATACAATAATGATGTTTCAGAAATGTACTATGAAAAGTGAGCGACAAAAAGAAGATCAAAGGACAAACAATATTACTTTTACATATTTTATACTTAATTTTAATTTCGACTTATTTTAATTTATATATTCATCGAATGAAACCAAGAAAATCACAGTAATTTATGATTATTGTTCTATGTTCTCTTGTCTAAAGCTACATTGAACTTCAAACAATCAACGAATTTTTTTAGTGAGACCCCAATATTTATTTGAAAGCTCATACTTTTTTTCGCAAAATCCTCACATTGGGAGTGGAACGACTGTATCTACAAATGACGTTCACTAAAAGCAGTGGTACAAAGGGTAATAAGAGCAGGAGAGAGAACAGCAAGGACCTAGAGAAGATAATTTCGAGCAGTTTTCTTCTTTTGTCAGTTTTAATATCATTGGGTTACTAATATTGCTCAAGCTATTAAACTTTATAGGACTGCATCTATACTCGGCTTTTTCAGTGATCTTTTCTTTTTTAAAGCCATGATGTTTATTATGAACTTGTTTAATGAATACTATTCTAATCAGAGTGTTAGTTGTTCTATACATAAGTACAAGAGACGATTACCTTAACCTTCCAATAAAATTGAACTAAATCAGGTAGAAAATCTTCTTTTTATTAAGGACTTGGCCTAATCTGGATATTTGCTTCTCTCCAAAAGCCAAACACATCTTCATTCTGATGACATAAACTCTAAATACGTATTTCAGAAAAGTAGAACATAGTGTACTATTTCCACACATCAAGACTTTACCAGCTGCGTGAAAAAAGAACGCTTTCACCTTGATTAATGCTTTTAATGTGGCTTAAGGGTAGCTATCGACTAGGAAGCATTCCGCCTACACCAATGTCCATTTTAAGATGCAATAATTTATGCATAGCTATGCCTCTTTTAAGAAAGAGCGACCATTTATAAGAAAGAAAAAATGATTTATTTGAAAATTTAGTAGCATATGAATTTCCATTTCCTGAGGGACTCAAGCTAAAAATTTTATGGAGTTGGCATTGGGAGCGACAAGAACACCAGAATTGGCTTGCCCTTCAAGTTGTATAATAACAGTCATGGCCTTCTCATCAGGATTTCGATATTGAATCTTGACTTGGTTCTTGTTTTGAGTAACCTTACCATCCTTGACAGAATTGATTTTGATACCATTATTTGTCTTGAATTGAAAATTGACTGTCTTTCCAAAGGACTTCTTGTCAAGCCGACGAGCATTAATAACCGCATTGAAATTACCATCAGTAGAGTTAGAGACAGAGAATTGCACAATCATACGACTATTCTTGTAAGGCTTGGCTTCAGGGCCAGAAAGCATTTTGACTATTTTCTTGTGTGCAGCCTGAATAATAGTTCGATCATTAGAGGGTAAGCGTAAATTACTAGCGGAGCATTTGCTTTTAGATGTGCCTTGACCACAGTAGACAGAAGAACCATCAGTAGTAGAGAAGCAAGTGAGACCAGATGGACATCCACGAAGCATCCATTTACCATGATTACAAGTAGCAAATGAATCTCCAGAACAAACAAGTTGATTATTATTTGAACATGTTTGACCTTCTTTCACACAATTTCTAAGCGTATCTGTGGGATGTATTGTAGGTGCGCTAGTGCTAGTCTTACTCGACTTTATTGTTTTAGTTCGAGTTGTAGTAGTCTTTTTTCTAGTCGTAGTTCTTATTTTTGTTTTTGTTGGATTATTATTACCTTTAGACAATGTGTGAACCATATTAGCAACAGCAGCTTGGTAATTCGGATGAACTTCAGTATTACCATATGAAGCAGAAGCGTCTATCAAAAAACTTAGCAATTGTTTTTCCAAAAAAAAAAAAAAAATACCCCAAACAGTGACACCACCAAAACTAGAATAAGTAAGATATACATCTTTCACAATGGGCTTAAGGGACTTGAAAGGGACGTAACCACTTCCTGCAGCTGTGCTCGATCCAGGTATGCTCAGCATGACTTTGACTTTCTTATTGGGTGATGTCTTCTTGGCCCATTTATCCCAAGTATCAAAATTAAAACTGCTACTTGTGGTAGAACAATAATTGTTATAGAATTGAACATTGACAGCATCAATCTCAACCTTGTTAATTACTGTTTCCAGCATGGCATCTGGATAAGGGCACTGGGGAGCAGCAGTGATATAATATCTTTTGGAATTGTCCTTATCAAAATGAGAACGAAGACGTCTCACCATGGCCTATCCATCATATTCTGTTAGTACTCATCAGACTAAGCAAAATTATACAAAAATGCGCACAATATAACCAGTAGAGCCACCCCCTTCAATGTCAAGATCAAAGCCATCAAGAACTGCATCTCCAAATGGACGAGTCTTGCTTGAGCCGCCACCAAACAAGTTCCAAAGGGTATCAGCAAATGCTTTAGCATCCTTATCGTTTGAGAATCCATAATTGCCAGCGGCACCCCCTAAAGACATGAGCACTGTTTTGCCCTTTTTTTGGCAAGTTTTGATGTCTAGAAAGAGAGAGAGTTCAATAAGCTTTTTATGGTAGTCAAGTGTTTCTGTTTTTACCTTTGCCAACATCATGACATTTCAAAAGAGATGTGCCTGGAAAAGCTGTCCCTGTACAACTATTGGCTAAATTGAGTGTAGGAAGGCTGCTATCTTTGAAATCAAGTACAAAGGACATGATAATAACATCAGAGGAACTATCACAATAAGTGGCAAGAGGCTTTTGTGTATTAGAACCACTCCTCGAGTTCTACGAGAATACAATTAAATGCATTGCTGATGATGGGATTGTTTACTGTACCTGTCCCCAATAAGTGAAAACACTAGGTCTATCAAGGAAACTGGCTTGCACACTTGAAATGGCAAAAAGCACCGAAGCTGTTATACCAAAAAAATTATTACCAGTAAAAAGCATGTTTGAAATGTGATATGTGGTTAAGTAATTGAGTGATCTTTTCTTTTTGCGATTGACGACTTTTTATACCTCATCAAAATGTATTTCCAAAAAAGACAAATGAATATTAAATTATGCTATTATACCTTTAAATTACCTCGTTTTGAATTGTGGAAATTGTAATTTATTAAATATAAGAAAAAGAACTATTTTGATACATGAAGTTTCCCGTTGTAACAGAAAAAAGCAATAGATCAACATTAATTAAATGGACCTATATATATACAGAAAAATTAGCGTAGTATAGAAATACTTGAGACGTATGTTAATTATCATAGCGTACTGTTCAATTATTTGTTGAAATACATAACAAAGCACTTGATTCATTAAGTTCATTTTCCATAAAAAGTATAATTTTCAGCAAAATCAGGATTTGTACTACATGTCTTTCACTTATACATATTTGGAGAAGCGCACCACAAAAAAGAGACCTCGGCAATATAATACATGTATATAACTTGTCATTATATAGGCATAGCATCTAGAATATCACATCATAGCATCAACTGTCACATATACAAAAAAAGATTTATTGGTACTTGTAGCTTTTATTTCCTCTTATTAGCTTCGATCATTAGTATAGAAGGATATTACATCATTGTTACTCAGGCTCAGAAAAATATCAAGCAGCAGTGTCTAATCATTTTGCGTAACACATTTATTCGAATTTTCTCTTTTTGCTCTTATCATTAGCTATCGAAATTTTTAACTGGAGATTAGTAAAGCTAGATTGTATCTAATATTAAAAAGCTTCTAGAGTCTTCTTATTTTAAGAGTCGTTGTGTAATCTTTATCTTCATTCTGGTTTATTTAAATGTGATGAAAGAAAAACTAAACAACTCATAACTAAAATGCTCAAAAAGGGACCCTCTTGACAATCAAAAAGTTTTTCCTGTCGGGAAAATGTACAATTCATGCATCACCTTATTCGAAACTTGTCCTGTAGATTTAGCTCCAGTCTGAAAACTCTATTTAAATAATCGGAACCTTGGCGATTTCTTTCTTTTTCCATTAATTTTGCTACGACAATGAAGACTTTCCACAAAGGTGAAGACATTACCTTAAACCTCAACGTCTCCCCTTATTTTCGCGGAATTCTTCGAGGATTTGCTCACGATATATCAGAAGGATGTACACTTGATGGCACACTTATTATGAACGTTCATCATCCAACAAAAATTAAACGACTAGAAACGAAATTATCAGGTCAAGCTCGAGTCAACTTTCGAACATATAACTCAATGGGTGTTCCAACAACAGACGGTCAAGAAGAAAGAATGATTTATCTCAAGATAAATACTTACGTTGATCAAACAAAGGCTTATGAACCAGGCACATATTGTTTCCCATTTACATTTCATATTCCACCGACTGTTCCTCATACATTAAATTCCAAATATGGACAAATCTATTACACTTTAAATGCAACAGCTTCTCGAACGGTGCTCAAGTCAGACGTTCATGTCGAACAACCTATTTTCCTACGCCGCTGCTTAATGGACGATCTTAATCCCGTAGCACCAGCAACACAAACAATAGTTGGAAAAATGCACCCTGAAATTGTTTCGTATTCAGCAACAGCACCATCTATGGTTTATGCAGAAGGTGGGCTCCTGACACTTAATTTTCAAGTACATCTAAAAGATTTCAATAAATACTCTGTACGGACAGTGACTTGTGGTCTTCAAGAGAATCAGTATTTTAGAACAACAGGCCGATATTCATTAACAAATCAAGCGGCGCACTACAACAAGAGTTTTTTCCCTCTTGGATGCAGTACCTTTTTCCCTTCCAAGCATCCAGAGTATAATCCTGCTGAATTACATCACTACAATGCTTTATTTCGATTATATCCTCGCGTACAAACAGACAACAAATCAAAACTGATAGCAGTTCAACACCAACTCGTAATTTGTATGATTATTGACGATAATGAAGTAGCAAAGACACGCTCAAAAAGAAAGCGTTCGATAGACAGTATAAGCAATAGTATTAGTAACATAAGCATCGGAAATACTCGGTCCATTCTGTCGCACTTGACATCAAAGCAGCAGCCTGATCGCCAGCAGCATCCTTCTTCCTCTTTCTCTTCACCTAGCTCCGAAGCATCCGCTGATGTAGTAAACTACACACCGCCTCTCAGTCGGTCTCCTTCACCAATATTGGAACTATCTGGAGAAAGATCAAGAGATTCCTCTCCCTCTTTCGCATTTGAAACAGAACAACAAACAAGTATTGTCAAAGTAACAAGCAAAACTTTATCAGTAAACGATCAACAAGACAACAATAACTCATCAACATCAATGGAAGATAATGACGGAGGCCATTCACTTACTCTTCATCATCATCTTAACCCATTCAAGTTTTACAAGAATTACACAGAAGAAGAAGGTGCCTATGAATGTCGTTTGACAATACCCATCACTGTAACATCACGAGAAGAGTACCGAGAAGGCAGCGTACCTGCTTTACCTGATTACGACTCGACGGCAGATCAGCCACCCAATTATATATCAACAATTCAATCACTCCCCCCTGTGCCTATTTATCCATCAAATGAAGCATCGTGAGTTAGGAAGATTGTCTTGCCAATGCCTTGTACAACTATAGTGCATAACTTAGAAAAGTCGTTGATGTACTTAATATGTATTTTATTTAAATAAAATTAATGATAAATGAACATGTAACTTTAAAGTTGAACTGTCTATTCAATTCAAAGGAAAGCAAAATAAGCTAGAAATCCTTTTAAGACAAATGGTAGATTTGCTGTTTGTAATATGCATTTTCGGTTTAGTATTTAACAATTGAGAAGCAAAAGTAAATCATCAATGGTGTTACACGAAACATTCGTGATGACTAAGTTAGTGTTCTTTGTTATAAGAGCAATACCGTTTTTTAAATCATTGATTGATTGAACTGCTGAATGTCAATCAAAAGTCATTGAAGGAGGATTTTTTCCACCGATAGAAGAAAAATTAGTTGCTTACGCTGTGGTGTACGATTGCTATGGATGCTATGGCTGAAATAGTTGCAATGGTTGCTATCATGGTTATAGACATTTTCAGCCTTGAAAAATCGTATCTTATTGATGTCTTCAATTCAATATCAGCTCTACATGAAGCAGCAACAATTTACTGTCATTCAAGAACAGCTTGATAGTTCAACTTCTAAACTTATGCAGCCAGCGATTAAGACTGATCTCAGAACTGTTAACCCTTCCTTCTCTTTAAAATCAGGCTCAAAATTCAACTACAATCTTCTCTTCGACAATTAGAGCAAATTCTAATCAAGAAAACGGCAGTTAAAAATCCTATTTGTAAAGCAGCTATCAACCATCGATAGCGTTTTTGTTTCCCAAACGACAGCGCCAGCAATTCGAGCTCTTCCTTGAATGCTCTTGATTATCAGTTCCTAACCAGGTTTCTTATTGAAGCAGAGCAGTTATGCCAGGCATAGCAGGCATAGCAATCGTACACCACAGCGTAAGCAATTAATTTTTCTTTCATTGGTGGAAAAAGTCTTCCCATTGTTGATGAAAGATTTCCGCATTCAATAGGAAATTTCTTCCATCGCTTACGTTATAGTGGTAACTCCATATAAAAGGTAGCTAGAGTGATAAAAGAAATTGTGGAAAGACTCGTAGACCTCAGGCTTTTATGATCAGTGTGATAGACTTACAAAAAAAGAAGAAGCAAGAAAAAGACATTTTCAGAAATAAAAAAATATTAACATTTATGCCGACATGACAAGTATGCCATTTGTGTACTTGAAAAATATTTTTTGAGAAATAATAAAAAACGTTATTTCAAAATCAAGCCCATTACTCTAAAATAAAGCAAAAATATTTTCTGCGATGACAAACAATAAAAAAAGAAAGGATTTTCTGATTTTTCTGCTTAAAATTAAAAAAAAAGCTTGCTTTTCTGTTTTTCTGTTTTGAATTAATAAACAAGTCTACTGGATAGTAATTTCAGAATTTTAGTTTACTGGTTGGTAGACTCGTTTATTAATTCAAAACAGAAAAACAGAAAAGCAAGCTTTTTTTTTAATTTTAAGCAGAAAAATCAGAAAATCCTTTCTTTTTTTATTGTTTGTCATCGCAGAAAATATTTTTGCTTTATTTTAGAGTAATGGGCTTGATTTTGAAATAACGTTTTTTATTATTTCTCAAAAAATATTTTTCAAGTACACAAATGGCATACTTGTCATGTCGGCATAAATGTTAGTGGAGTTTAAATTAGTTAAACGTTCTGAAGATAATGGGGGGGGGTCTGGTGTATCCATTAAACTCATCAAAGAGTTCTGATATGCTATTCTCTATCAATACAACGTAATCAATTACATTTTTTTTCATTAGTGAAATAAGTCTTCTATTGAATGCATTTTTCTTCCATTGCTTGCGTTGTAGTGTATTGGTGTCAACAACACTTGTTTCTTTAATTTCCTAGAACCAATCTCGAGCACACCCGTCTAATTTACTGGCGACTGGTTTGACTGCCTGGAGATAGCCCTAAGTTGTGTTACTGTGGCGCATATCTCTTTCATTCACATGTTATCCAGTACCTTAATATGCATACTATGCTCAACCAACTCACAGCATGTGTCAAATAAGCTTCTGTACATTTCCTTCTATCATAGATGTTCTCCATAAATCATGGTGCTGCAAATGCTTTGCTCTTTCCGACAACCAATCAGCTATTTCTCTTCCTTCTTTGATTGCAAACATACATCCACAAACATCATTGGATCAATACTTTTTTCTCTGTGCGTTTTTTATCCTTGTTTTTTAAAAGGGAGTTTTAGTCTTAGTCTAGTTTGGTTTAGTTATTGTGTCTCGTACCTAACACAATAGGCTTTGCCTTCACTCCGACGTCAGAAGTGGTTATAGGCTTTCAAGCCGCGCTTTATTTTCAGTAATGATATATATAAACTTAAAGTACAGTTCAGCTGGCTCTAGTTTGCCTTGAGTTGGAAGACTTTTTTGACTTGATTTTTTCAGGAGCAACTTCCAAAACAATCATTTTTCCTTGTAACATATGTGCTGTGATATGGCAATGAATAGCCCAAACTCCAGGATTATCCTAAATCAAAAGGGATGAGTTTTATACTCATTTACTCATACAAACTTACCGTAAAGATTCGGACTTTTGTCCATCCACAACCAATAGAACCTTCTGAAGTACGAGGATAAACAATGCTGACATCTTTAAACAAAGGTTCTGAAAAAGTAACAACGTCTTTGTCTGATTTTGGATCATAATCACCAGCTCCTTCAGCCAACAAATAATGAGAATAGCCATGTGTATGCCAAGGATGACTCACGCAAAGCCCAGGTGGGGCAGGTGAAGGCAAAAAGTGGTTTTGAAAGACAAGATCGATAATCTTGTTTTGACCTACAGGATATGTGTGGTGTTTTGGATCATAGCCATCCTTTTCCAAGATGTGAACGTCATGATCCTTTTTTACCATGTCTAGTAAGGAAGTGGTAGCGCTTTCCCAAGGGTTTTCCATGTAAGGACGATTATTATTGATGAATCGTGTACGATTGTCTGGGAGTATTACTTCTCGCATATTGATATAGAAAGTATGATCTGGCTTTGCATCAAGAATTTCTGATGGGCATGATTTGTATGGCTTGACTTGAGACAGAACCCAGCCTGGTACATTAGTAGCATTGTAAGGTGGTGTCTTGGGTTTACTTAGAATTCGAAGGGCTTCTTTTGCTTTATGCTTTGGATTGATATATCTAAGATAGCCGTAGCCAGATTGGGTATAACCAGGATTATTGGCATCATTACGCCATTTAAACTGAGAGAGAATAGGAAAGAGAGAACCAGGTTTATGATTTCCAGTTCGAATCAAGACAGACATGCGTTGACCAGCATCAATTTCAATAGATTTTAAACCAAAGGGCTTGACATATTCACCGTCAATTTCAATCAATTTCATGTCATGATCTTTAATAGATATTTCCAGCATACGAAAAGTTACAGCACCAATGTTACGAAGACGATATACCTTGTTAGGTTCAACATCAAAATAAGTAAAGCCTTTGCAATTCTGGTCTTGTGACAAGGTAACATTTGGATAGACTCCCTTACCGTTCAACAAGACGCTATCTGGACCACTGTCTCCTGCAAAATTAGAACCTAAATAGTATGCTTCTCTATCTTGAAGAGACTGATGCCACCAATGGCTCCATTGAAGAGTGAACTCCTCATCGTAAGAATACGGTCCATCACATGCCTTCTTTTCAAGCGTTTCTTCAGACTCATAAATAATAAAGGGACCTTGAATGGTGTCATCCTGAGTGCTCACATGAGCATGATAAAAATAAGTACCTGACTGATCGTCTACTTTAAACCTTTGAGTATATTCTTGCCCAGGAAGGATGGGCAACTGAGTAACGCCTGGAACGCCATCTGCATAATTAGTATATAGCTGTTTGATACCATGAAAATGAATGCTGGTAGATGCATTGTGTGATGGATCATTCTTAACCGTGACATCAATCAAGTCACCTTTCACTACATGAATAGCAGGAGCAGGAAATTGATCATTAATGAGCACAGCAGCAAAAGATTCAGTAAAGCAGTCTGGATTGATAGAAGCTGGCTTGATATGTAGTGTGATTTTTCGAATAGATCTAGAGGTTTTGCTAGGAGAAGATATTACTAAACTGATGAATAGCAATAAAATTAGTAGATAGCGAAGCATTAATGACAATGTGTATCGATTCATCTTTCAGAATTTATACCATTTCTTTTTTATCAATCACAAATCAATGCAACATGCTTAGAGCGAGTTAAAGAAATTATCTTTTTTTTTCATAAAAGGATTTCTGAGCGAAGAAGCTCAAACAGAAAGCACAACAAGTATTGCTAGTCGTACAAAAAATCCATAATATCAATTGAGTAAACGTGCAAACTTCTACAGTAATTTTGGTGATAACACTTTTGATTTATGATGCATTCAATGACTTAAGATTGTTTATAGACAAGTAATGCTTTCTCTTTCCTTTTTTATGTATAAACCATAAACTGCAGCTTTATTTGTTCCCCTTTCTAGGTTCTTTACCCAGATCGATTTCTCCCTTTTAATCTGTGTAAGAACAGTATATTGATCAAGACTTGTTCTAGTTTTGATCAAGATTTATATATTGTTGAAATACTGATGAAGAATTTTATGTGAAAATTGAAATTTTTGTTTAACTCATTGATTTAATGATTCTTTGTTTGTTTTCTTCAGGTTTTTCTGACCGGTTTTAGGAGCAAAAGGGAAAAGGACTGTTGATCAAGATTAACTGATCCCTAAAAACTACCTTTGCCTGGAATAAATAAAAAGAAGCATGTGAAACTTCTATTTCTGAAGCTATCACTCATGTTAATGCACAGCTCTTTTATTCATTTACTGCGTCTCCTCAAGAAGGAATTATATCGATTTATTTTCGTCTAAATGTATATCAAAAAAGCAAGTGATTTCTCCTTTATGCTAGTTTTTTTAAAAAAATCAAAGATGGCTCGGAAGTGACTATGTGACTTGTCCACTGTTTATCTATATCCAAATTATCTAAGAATCCTCTATTGTCTAGAACCAAACCAGCCGCATAGTGTAACAGTCTCGTACTTTCTCAGTTGATACATGCAAATCTACTGGATTAATACATCAAATGGCTTTAATTTACTTTTTTCAAGTTTTCCATGTCAAAGCATGCATAGAAGAACATTCTCATGCAATAAAATGACAAGTTTTGAGATGACCAAAAAATCAGCGTCAGGCCTTATGATAGGTCGACAATTTCTCTAAATTTTATAAAGTTGCGATTTGTAAACGACACAACAACATTTTACTAATGCATGTATTAGCAAAAAAATAATCTTCCGAGACTAAACAATACAATTAAAGTGTCAGAATTGAAAAAGCATAATATAAATTGTACATTATGGCTTAAGAACGTTATATATGTTTTTCAAGAATTACCAAAAACATAAAAGTAGAACCTATCACTTTTCTTGAATCATTTGATGCGCCTTTTTGAGAAATACAAACTTTGTCTCACAATCATTTTGATATCTCTTTGTTTCTGTATACTTTTGATTAGCAAATGTAAAAAGTCACGATTTTTTTTATTTTTTTGCTCCACGTAGACTATGACTAAAGTCTGTTAAGAGGTGGTCGCAATTTTAAGAAATACAAAGGGAAAATACCTAAGATAATTAATTATAAACGTTTGTGCAAGTGTTTCTCGTCAATCAGAGAATTGAGAGAAGCACGAGTGGATGAAAGAAGTAGAGTTGGATTAAACGGAATTTCATTGAAGATGGTATTCCAATGGGCTTTCCAAATTTGACCCATGCCTTGGAATACTATTTCTTGAGCAGCTAACTCACTATTCTGAGTATAACGAATAGAATAGAAGTTCATATATCGGAGTGCTTGTATGATATCATCAACAGTAGTGGTTGGCCATAAAAATTCAAATATAAGCTCTTTCCAAAAATGTGTTTTTGGAGGGAATGAAAAGAGCATATGGTTGTCATTTTCAGTATAAAGACCACAAATTTGGCATAAAGGAGTTGGAAATCGTTCAGGCAAGAAACGATTCATACGTATCGTTGTAGGCAGCTTATAGTTTATATATCGATACACCACATTTCGCACAACGGCGGTAAGGGACAATGTCCAAAATGAATCCCAAAAAGTAGAAGAAATGGCTGACAGGGCGGAAGGGGCAGTATGAGACTTCAAGCAAGTCATTCTATATACCTTAGAGCTGATCCCATCGCTCGGTCTCTTGGTAGATAGAACAGCAAAGCAGTTCAGAAAAGAGGCAAAGCTGAATCCTGCAATTATGTCTGAAGAGATGGCCTTGGAGGGAGAAGATATCGCTAAATGGCGTTGAAAAAGGGAGCGACACCTATAGTCCTTCTTGCTAAACCATGAACTAACCTCTGTTGAATTGTTTGCAACTCTTCGGGGATATTTTGAGGGAGCTTCCAAAGAATAACCTTGGAAAAATCATCGTACACCATGAGGTCATTAACTTGAATTTGACGCATAGCAGGAGGCAAAAAAGTTCGTTGAACATTCGTATAATGCATAACCAGAGATTGATAGTACCATACAAACTGCTGTATTGAACTCCATAGTATCAAAGTTTCTAGGAAGTCTATCTATAGACGCATAGAGCAGTTGAATCGTACTGACTTTGTTAGTGGCGCCATTAGATCGATTTATAAATTTTCTTGTAGATGGGAAGAGCAAAGGAACTTGTACATGTGAGGCCCCTGGGACATTATGCATATGAAGCCGAATAATTTTCAGCTAATGTGCTGAAGAGTGATTCAAAAGCAAAGAAAAAGTCCAGCAAAAAAAAAAAAAAAAAAAAAAAAAAAAAAAAAAAAATGCGCCTCTCTGTAGTAGAGGGCCCAAGATACCCAATCTACCCTTGTCTTTCGGAAGTATCCATGTTGACCAAGCTATTCGAGGGAAAATCTGTCTATTCAAAAATTGGCTTGCCAATGATCGAATACGAGACAGCTCTTGTGTACTGAAAGAAATGACTCGACATAAATACTAGCATTTAGATAGGATCAACGTGTTGGTGATGGTGGCACGTCCTACACACGAAAGCAATCTACCCGAATGCATCTGGAAATGAGAATAAATCTTGACAAACAGGGTTTCGAAAAATTCTGTCGTTGAGCAATTGACTGAATGAGAGGAAAGCCTAAGTATATTGCTGGCTGTAGATCGTCTGCGAAATATAGTTTTTCAATTTGCGTCCGGACAAAGACGCTGCTTAAACTTTTGAGTAGTTGATCTTCGCATTTGATGCTCTACAATAGCACTCAATATGCTGCATCACTCGCGTCAAATCATCAGGATCGTGTATAAAAACCATCGCATCATCAGCATAGCACAAAATTTTGGTAGCAATTGAGGTTGGCCAGACAGTGATTTGATTTCGAAGCTCGGGCCTAGTCTTAGTTGATACCCCTCAATCGCTTCGTCTTGAAGAATAGCTCGTAACAAAGGATCAGAAGCAAGGTTATACAAAACAGGGGAAATTGGGTCGCCTTGCTTTAGTCCACGCTTCTTGACAAATGATGGTGTAAAGAAACCATTGACATTCACTTTGATCTAATTACCGGAAATCAAGTTGTCTATGGTGTTTACTTTGGAATCCTAGAGTCCAAATTTTACCAAAACTTGTTTGAGATACTTTAGATTCACACGATCATACGCTTTCTCCTGGTCTAGCATCAGTGCTAAATCATAGTCTCCTTTTTGACGATTATTCCGGGCCTCAATCCAACGCTGTTGGGCATTTTCCATAATCACTTGAACTGCAAGTCCATTTTCAGCAATATAGCGTCGAGGAAGAAATCCCATTTGACAACGACTAATGAGCATCGGTGCAACCTGCATAATACGACGATTAAGAATGCGTGTAAATATCTTATAGTCAGAGTTTGCTAAAGATATAGGCCGATGGTTCTTTAAATCTGACAAATTCACCTTTTTTGGTAATAGCACCATGATGGACTCATTCCATGAATTGGGAAAGACACCTTCGAGCGCTGAGTTGTATATCTGTAATATAATGGGTTGAATCATTGGGCATTGGAGTACTAAGCGAAGAATTTCATACGGAAGTTCGTCTGAGCCTGGGCTACTCTTTCTGGGCGACCGCTTGGATTCTTCTATAATTTCGACCATACTAATGTTGGCTGTCATATGCGAATAATGTTGCTCGGTGAGACGAATATGATATGAAATATAAGATACCATTCTATTCACTGTTCGAGCGTCCGCACTAGTAGGCGTATATAATTGCGAGTAGAACTCTTTCACTATCCGCTGCTTAGATTCTTGGTCATTGTAAATTTCGGCAGTTATGGGGTTTGTGAGATCTCCAATCGATTTCTGCTGTTCCCGTTGTTTCACCAATGACTTCAAGTAACCGGGTGATTTCTCACCCTTTTCCCTCCATGTCTTTCCAGCACGAAGCATGGCTAAGTCGACCTGCTCTTGTTGTAAGCTTGAAATTTGCTGGAGATGCTTCTGTCTACGTAACATCATATTACGTTTACTTTGTAAACGAGTGAGTTGTTTTTCCGCCAATTAATAATTTCCAATTGAAAGGATTTGATGAATGACTTGACCTTCTGCTTAATCCAATCCCAGTTCTCTTGAGGAGTATGAATGGACTGTCGTTCAGAAAGTTGTGGTTGTAGCTGCTCTAAAAATTTAGCTAGTTGTTGTCTAAATTCTTTTCTTCTAGCAAGAAAGGGGTCCGCTTTCCATGCACCTGGACCTTTTGTAGATTCTACCGTAAGGTTAAATGTAACAGATAGCATGACATAATCAGTCCATTCGGGTGACAAATAAAGTTGCTCTGTTCGATTGATTGAGAATCTAAGTCGATTGCAACAAAAGATATAATCGATGATCAAGCGTAAATCTCCTCTTTTAAATGTAGTCTGTTTCTCGTCTTTAAAGCAATCATGATATTGCAAGTCCAGAAAAGAGGACCATGTTGGAGGAGGACCACGTACTATACCATCCATTGTTCTTACATCATAGCGATAGTTTAAATCCTCTAAAATCACGGTGCTATACAATTCGCTATGTAGGCATTGGTGCAGAGTGAAGTCATTTAATACAAAGTGGAAAAACTGTTCTTTGATTCGTGCGCTGCCGGTAGCTAGCGCATATATACTAAGAATCGAAAGGATAGGAAGGGGGCGGTTGATTTCCTCTGTCATGGTGTCAGTTGAGCAAACTTCTGCCAAAACATATCTTCCCAAAGGATCAATGCATATTGATCGCATTATATATTTGGGATTGAGAGATACTATACCGCAATGTTGAGTCCATATACTAGAGTTTGTTTGAAATTGAGTATTGAGTTGTTGAATGATTGAATTGTTTTCTGCATGTGTTTCTTGGAATGCAAATATGTCATATTTCAATAATCTTAAGTAACGTATAATTTTTTTGTTGTAAAGGAGAGTGTGCTTTGCGTAGGCTGCGCCAGTTGAGTGTCGCAACAGTTATTCGACAAGTATTAGATATTATAATTGAAATAGTAAAGGAGTTAATGTTGTCCCCCACCCTTATTCCCAGTTATTGTTGGAGAAGAAGAAGGGAAAGAGGCAGCTGATTGCTGAAGATTCTTTCTGGTGTCGTTGTGTTCATTGCTTACCAAGTTGTGAGGACGTCCGCTAATAACATTGACATGCGAATTCTGTCAACTGATTTTTTGCTGCTGGATATCCTCGGCATCTCTCATACGATAGTCCATTACCTCGCTTTTTTTTTTTCCTTTGGAGTATCAAGCTCCTCCACTTCATTCATGACAGTATCTTTTACTTTAGCCAGTTCAGTGCTAGGTTCCTCATCCGTTTCAATCATGAGTTGGGACTCTTTTTCCATCACAGTTTCCTTAGCCTGATCTTCCAGTGAAGGTGTAGTCTGCTTAACCTCTTGGACTACTGTAGGTCTAAATACTTTTCTCTCCTTATTCACAATCCGTTTCTTGCTAGGAGCAGTGATCGTATCAATCGCATTGTTTCGTGGACATTGACGCATGCGATGTCCTCTTTCGTTACAGTTGTAACACTTTAAAAACTTTTTGTGCCGTGGTCAATCTGCTCTACAGTGATCAGAGGCTTGACATATGCGACAAAAATCAGGCATATCCTCCCATTGGAGTAAAACATGCCTTTCCTCTCCATCATCTTCTGTCCAAAGGATTGCTCGTTGCAAAGGCTCAAATCGAGTATCCTTATCTCCTGGAAGAGATAGGTTAAGAGTGGCATAGCCCTATCCAGTAAAACATCCTTTAACTGTAGTAACTCCTAAATCCAAGATTTGACCAAAGCGTGATAGTTGGCTCTCCATATTGGCCTCCAATAAGCGGAAAGGCAAACAAGGGAGTCTTTTCAACTTGGGTTTGACGATACGAGCATCAGCAGGATAACTTGGAAATCTTTTAACGAATGTCCCGTCTGCCAAGTAAATCCCTTCATTTACAATAACGTTTCTTCCAGGACAATCTTTGAACCAGAGGGTTTCAACGTATTTGGGCCTAAAGTATTTTCTAATTGTAGGTACTCGACCGAGATAGTCCTCGTAACCTCCATTTTCTTCCATGTCCTTATTGAAATTCTGTAGTGCATCAAACAAGGTTTGCTGATCCTTCAAATCTGTAACATCGATTAAAATGCTGTTTCTCTCGATTCCTTTCAGAAAAAATAGTACGAGCTGAATAGGTGAGGGAATGTTGGATTCAGAAGTCAAAGGCACATCAGTAGTAACTGTATTTGTTGCAGGGACACTTGGAGTAATCATAGTAGATCGAAAGGGCTGAATCTTACGAGCACTAATCGACACTATTTTAGCCCAGGAGGAGTATCCGGTCTACTAAGATGAGTTTCTGTCAGGGCTTATTGCTCTGATTGGAAACGTATGGTTCTGATTTTTACGCGAAAGATCCATGGAAAAGCAAGTTACAAAATTCAGTTAAGAATGAATCTAAAGAAAATGATCGAATTCAAGGTCCGATGCATTAATTTGAGTAACTTTGAACTGACATTTTGAAACGGTTTTCTTTGACATTGCTACCTCTAGCGCTGAGAAAAAGACAATAGATACCCGCTTTAAGGAGTAAAAAACAAAAACCTAAATTGGTACTTTCTCTTTGCAGAGTTATCACTATCATTCAGACAAATCAATGTTGCATGCGCTTATTCTTTGTTATTTCAGTATCAAGATAAGAATCAATCAGTATAAATAAGAGTCATGATTGCAAATTATAATGAAATAGATCTCTTTTGACCATCATTGGTTCTGATTGGTCATTCGTCTTATATTCATTGTTATAAGGATTGAAAGAGAGTTATAAAATATTCAATAACCAAGACTTTGGCTTGCAAATTAAGACTGCTAAACAAGGTTGGAAAAACCCTCTAATCTAACAAAGTGCTGAAGCCGTTGTATAAGCCGGTGGATCAGATAATGAGCCAGGTGTATGTTGTGCTGAAATTGATGAATGTGCCTCTGGTATCCAGAAATGTATTGCTGAGATATTTGATGCTATCAAGGTCAAGATAGTTAGTACTCAATCCAATGATCAAGAAGTGCTGATTGAAAACTCAAAAGACAAGCTATCAGCAACGGCAATCTCTCTCTCTTTCACAATTACTTTGTCAATATACTCTTTTTTGTTTCAAAGCTAACATCAGTCAATCCAACACTGATTTTATCAACAAGACAATATCCTTCTATACAAGAAGCGATGCGCTGGCTGGGCGCGCCATAACCGGGAAGTAAGTACTTATTCCAAGTTTAAAGTTTTCGCTAACTTTTTTTAAAAAAAACGTCAGTATAAACAGATACAATCTAAATTAGAAACCCCAATTACTCTTTTCAGTGGATTTTTATGGTCTTGGTATCAGTTTCAAAGCTCATACACTTATTTTGTATAAATAGATCCAATTATAATCTAAAGCTCATAGATATAATCGCAGTTCGTGTAATTGCTTTTGCATGTTTTGACTGACACAAGAGATTGACATAGCAAAAACTCTCATTTTTATCTATCATTGTAGTAAAAAGCTTTGTGTGTGTGTGTGTGTGTGTGTGTGTGTGTGTGTTTTTTCAATGAGAATCACGCGTGAGTAAATGATAAACAAGACTTGCATAAATGACATATTTTTGATAAAGGAAATAACATAAAAAGATATGTCAGAATGAGCTTTTTTTCCCTCTTTCTCTTTGTAAAGCTATACTTTGCTCAAAAATTGTCCTTTCCTCGGTCTCAGATACAGGCCTCTTTCAATGTAAGGCGCGTGTGCTAGTTTGATGGTCATTCGTTTTATCATTTAGTATCTAGTGCATCTAGTTTTGAGAATGATAACACCAGTTTGGAATACGAAACTGATGAAATGATATTGAAGCTTAGGTAAACTTATATCTCTTTCAACATCTATACTAATTCTCTTTTGAGATAGGACAATATGATAATACCTATTAGTGTTTGTTTGATTGTTTAGCATCTTTACTATGATGCCAACAATGATTAGCCCTCTTACTACTACTACTACTACTACTACTACTACTACTACTACTACTACTACTACTACTACTACTACTACTACTACTACTACTACTACTACTACTACTACTACTGTTATTATTATTATTATCAACAATTTTTATGCCCAAAGCCCCTGAGTCTTAAAGACTTATAATCAACACACATTTTTTTACATGATCATCTTTTTAATGTTGGTACAATAGGATTGAAGCCCTTTTTTTTTTTTTTTTTGTAATACTAGCATAAACAACGTGGCAAATAACCTTATTCGCAATCCCCGCCTATTTATTCAGATAAATAAGAATCAACCTACTTTTTTTAGCGCTTTTGCTTTATTCTAAATAAAGATATGACACGTTCCTTTGCTTTCAGCCAAGACGATCTCGCTCAAGAGTGGGAAGAGGCTTACAACAAAACCAATTTACTTAAGCGACAAAATAAACCTCAGTATAATGCAATTTTCAGTGACGACGAAGAAGAACCTGTGCCTGTTTCACTTACGTCGCGTTGGTTTCATAATGGTCAGGACAATACGGGATACGTTGATCCAGTCATTAGTTCTTCTACCTATCATATCCATCAAGCAGACAATGCTCTGCTGACTTTGAAACATATTATTCTGGAAGACGGATGGAAGAAGGCCTTGAAGCATAAAAGTGGAGTGATGGTTCATATGAAGAGTGGAATACATAAAGACAAAACACCCGTTTTTAAGGGCGAGGCAATCATCCAAGGCTTCTCGCCTCAATCTATATTTTACGTGATTGGTATGCGTAAATTATGGGATGAGCAGTAATGTATCTATCAAACATCACTTTATACATGTTGACTCTTATTTAGATATGAAGATGGTAAACTTGTAGAGAACCTAAATGATACAACATCATTGACTTATGAGGTAATAAAATCGACATCCTCAAGCAAGTAAGAACATGTTTTTTTTCTATATTGATTGCGTATTAAATACAATACTTCCCCTTATTTGATAGATGCAGAGATTTAGCACTTGTTGAGAAGATAGAATGCACACCCAATGGAGTGATCATGTTTGCTTGTACAAGTGCAGAGACACCTCGAATACCTAGGTTCAGTGGAAGAGTACGGGTGAATATCAAACTTCAAGGCTGGATACTTGAACCATTACCTTCATCAAGCTCACATCCAGTTACCAAAGTTACTTTTGTCATACAAGAAAGCATGAAGGGCTGGGTTCCTGGATTTGCAAAGAAATCACTAGCAAGAAGACCTCTAGTCATTGCCAAAGTAGCCGAATATCTAGAACGCAAATCAGAACGAATACGAACTCAACAACAACAACAACAGCAACAACAACATATTCAGTCAGGGCATAGCCGGCGCCCTTCTGTCATGTATCCCACTCGTCAAGCATCAATTTTAATGCCACCTTCTTCTCTAACAATTGCTCCAAAGAAACACATTTCTTTTGCTGATCGAGACAAGACTTATACACCTACCTATATACCAGAAAATTCAATCGATAACAGTAGCACAGCTACTCTCGAAAGCCCTATACCTTATAAAAAACCCTCTACTCCACCTTCTTCAAAAGGCCATCTCTACCCTTCACATCGTCATTCACTTCAGAAAATAGAAAGCTTGCAATTACTTAAAAAATTGACATTGTCCACAAATCATTGGAAACAATCCAAACAGTTTGAAGATAATACATGCTATACGTTGAATTCAGACCTACTGGACAAACAAGGACGAGGATCGTTTATGCGTGTCGATGCCATAATTTCAGGAGGCTGGACTGCTGAACAACTCTGTAGCGTAGTTCATTGCTTTGGATCTCGAAAAGTCTGGGACGCCACCTTTGAAGATGGCAAGATCATGGAAAGGTTTAGTCAAAAAGACTATCTTGTCCATTGGATTCTCAGTAATGACACACTACCTATTGCAAGTGTTGATCTTGCTGCTATCACCAGTATTGAGACAGATCCAGTCTCAGGTACAGTTTACACAGCAACATGTAGTGTGATTGATAAAGACATTCCACCCGATGACAATTTAATTCGCGCTTCAAGTGATTTGTATGGTTGGGTATTTCAACCTGTCTTTGACACTCAGGGCAAAACAAGTAAAGTCAAGGTCAGCTTTGTCTATCACTTGGATTTTAAGTATAACGTGCCTGTACCTGTACTTCAAAAATGGACAGATATGTCTATGCAATCAATTCAACACGTCCATCATTATTTGACACAGTATGGTTGTCCACCTTACATCCGACGTGTCGCTGGAAAAGTAGTGCAGGAGACATTTGATGCTGCAAGAAACTGCTATAAAGTGATTCTCGTCACTAAACATCAGCCTTCAAATGCCTACCGAGCACGCAAAAAGACTTTTGAACAGCAACAGCAATTATGGTGCACAGACATTCGGTTTCATAAGACCATGTTTCCCCATGGACTTGATATCCATGTTGAGCCTATGGACATGACACGAATTCAAGTGTCTACAAAAGAACAAAAGAGCCTCAAGCTTTTCACGACAGATGAAGCCATAGATGGTAAACAAGTAACCTTGACATTAATGCCTTTATTATTGGAGCATGAACATCAAGATGCTCATACCTATCGATACAATAATCAACTGTTTCTTAATAAACCTAATATCAAGCAAAAAGAACAACAAAAAGAAACAAAACAAGAACAAACTCCATCATTATCATCACCACCACTGCTTCCATTCCAGCCACAACAAGAAAAAAAAGAAAAAGGTAAAAGATATGTAAATATATAATGCTTATCAAACAATAGAGAATGTATCAGTTCAATTACCTAAAGGATATCTACTTGTGCCTGAACAACACACGAATAATATGGTGATGCTTACAGAAGAACTATCATTCAATGGCCAACAAATCTCTGTCATTTTTCTTGCTATGGTCATATGCTATTATATGGGCAAATTCACTTCTTGTAGTTGTTAAAGTTTTCCACTTTTTTTTATGTGTTTATCAAAAAAAAAGAAAAATAGTTGTCCTTGTTTATGTGGATGTCAATGAAATATATATGTGTTGGTGTTTATATGGGTGCTGTTTGTCCTCTATGCCTTTACTTCAGTAGTTTTATCATCAATAATGTTTAATTTAGGCAAGTTGGAATTGGCTGCAGTCAAAGCATCTTGCTTGGCTTGGGCAGCTTTCTTTTGGGCTTGTTTCAATTCTTCTGTCTTGATGCGAGTAATACGGGCAAATTCTTTAGTGTGATGAAGACATTCGAGATAGTCGTCACGTTGGTTAAGACACTGTTGAGGAAGATCAGCAGAGGCATAACACTTGTTGAATTCTTGCCAAAAGTGGAAGCATCGACCACGACCTATTTTGACATTGAATATATAATAAAAAAAAAACGGAAAGAAAATAGGGTTATTTACCACCGTCTAAACCGAAACCAGAAGCCATTTTAATATAAGAACAGGAGAGGGAAGAAAAAAAAAGAAAAGAAAAAAGGCTGTTTTTATTATGATTTTGTAAATGAACAACCCCGCGATAATAGAACAGGGATTGTGACGTCTCAACAAATTTAAAGAGGAGTAAACTAACTTGTCAGTTACACAGAATACGATTTAGACAGACTCACATAATTACTAGGCACAATACCAATTGTACCATCCGATTTCTTGGCTTGCCACCAATTACCACTCTTGTTGATGATTTCTAGTACTTCGTCTTTGGCAAAACTGAGCTCATTTGGATCTTCTGGATTAGCAGTGTCTATAGAGTCTTAATATTGATATATGATAAAATGAACTTACATGGATGAAGTGCAGTGGCTGTTAATGGCATTGGTTGTTGTTGTTGTTGTTGTTGTTGTTGTTCGTGTTGTGGAGTGACAGGAATAGACTGATGTATGCTTGGAACAGAAGCCATGTTTTGAACTGCTTCAGGAGAAGATAAATGTGCTTTACTTTCAATATGGCTTGCATGTTGTGACACGGGAGGAACAATAAAGTCAGAATAAATAAATTGATACACAACCGACTCTTCTGCACAAGAAAACAGAATCACCCAGAAGAACTAGAATTGAGATTAGTTGCTATCAGCCATTGTCTTGTTATTTTTACCTGCATCACAATCAAAATGACAGCACCTGCACCAGATGCTTGACTTCCACCTGTACTGTAACTCAAAAGCCCATTGATTGTTGTTGTTAAAAGTGATATACTTACACCCAAGAAAATCAAAAACTGGATAAGAATAAGTACACAAGAAATTGATGTTGATACTTTACTGTTGTCTGATAATGGTGGAATACTTGTCTAAAGATACTGAATAAAATACTGCCTACTAGCAATAGTTCATAAATAACAATCCACCAAAGTAAGCCTGCTCTTCCAATAACACAGGCACCAATAAACATAACGAACCAGCCTACCTATTTGATTGTTATTAACATAAACTTACTTCAAAGCAACTTACCACAGCCATAATAATAGACACGAAAATGAGTGGATTTTTTTTTACATGTTTTGAATTTAATTGCATTTTTCTTTAAAGAAGAAGGAAAGGAACGGGAGTGAAATAAAGAAAGAAAAGAGGGAGAAGAAGAAGAAGAAGAAAAACAAATGTAACGCAAGAAAAAAGGCGAGTTACTTTATGGATCAAAAATAGGAGCAAGAAAAAAAAAAGAGTAACAATCAAATACGTTTTAACCTCACCATTCATTCATGCTGAACAGAAAAAAATTTTTCTACCTTTTAACAAATGCAACAGTTTAAATATGGCTTAAATGTGTCTAAAAACAAGACACCTACTCATCCTAAGCTAAAGCAACGTACAAATGCTTTTGCTCATGCAAGTGATGATGAGGATGATGGGCCCCAAACCCATGATGTTAAATCAGCAAAAACACAAGTCAATAAACAACTCTCGAGTTATAACACAATGACAAAAAAGATCGCACAAGAACAAGCTAAAGCACTTGAAGAAGATCCTACTATTTTTGATTACGACGCTGTCTATGATGATCTAAAGGAAATCGAGAAAAAGAAACAAGAAGCAACAAAACCCAAAGATAAAAAAGCAAAGTACATTCAAGGCTTATTAGAAATGGCAGAAGTGAGAAAACGAGATCGTGTTTTGGCAGAAGAAAAGAAAGTGGCTCGTGAAAGAGAAGCAGAAGGAGAAGAGTTTGCAGACAAAGAGGTGTTTGTGACTGAATCATTCAAGAAGCAAAAGGCAGAATTAGAACGTATCGAACGCGAAGAAAAGGAACGTGAAGCATTGGCCGAGAAGAACAAGACCATGGACTCGTTTTATAAACGAGTGTTAGAGAAGAAAGAAGCAGAACATCAGGCCATGTTAAAAGCCATGGCCGAAAGAAAAAAAGATCGGTCTACGTCCTCTTCTTTGGATAGAGAACAGACAGCTACAGATGCTCAATTAGTAGAGGAAGCAAAGAAAGAAGGCAAGGATGTCATGGTCAATGACAACAATGAAATTGTTGACAAGCGACAATTGTTGGGTGCAGGTCTTAATATCAAACCAAGGTTTGGCTCATTGGGATCACTGGCTGCTTCTGATGAACGTATCAAAGAGCGCATGGATGAATATGAAGAATACAAGCGCAAAAAAGTAGCAGAGTATGAAGCACGTAAAAGACAAGGCAGATCAAATGATGAAAGAGAGCGCCTGAGTAAAGAAGTAGAGCGACAAATGATGCAAGTACAACAAAAACAAAAGGAAGAACAAGAGCAAAAACAAAAAGAATTTGAACTCAAGGCTGCTGCTAAGCGTACAACTGATGATGCAGCCATGAGTGCTCGAGACCGTTATTTAGCAAGAAAGAAGCAAAAAGCACAAGAAAAAGAATAAAGATTTTATTATTATGTTTGCGCTTCTTTAAGGATAGCATGATAATTTACAGTGTTGCGCTTCAGAATGTCCATGACAGGTCCCAATAGTCGAATAAATGCTGCTTTTCCTAATGTGACGCACTTGAGATCACCTTTGGCAACCACAGTAGCAGCTCTTGGCTTATCATTCAACAATGCAAGTTCTATATGAATGAATAAGATGATATCGTTCTATCCTCAATTACCTCCAAAATAATCACCCTTTTTCAGTTGATTTACTTGTTCTGGTTGTCCACCTGGCTGTTGACGATAACAAATAGCCTCGCCTCTCTCAATCAAATAGAAATTATCACCAGGATCACCTTGTCGAAGTACAACATCACCATCGCGGAACCAAACAGGCTCTAAAGCATCTGCAATTTTATGCATCTCAGCCAATTCAAGAGATTTAAACAATGGCACATCTTGCATGAATTTTTCATGCATGTTTCGCTTTTGAGCATTGTTTTCCATCAAAATAGACCGGAAAGAGACACGATCCAAGGCCCATAAGACAGCATCCGATGTGGCTTGAATAGAAGCTGCTCTTGGTGCATTGTACATCAATGCCAATTCACCAAAGCTACCACCACGCTGGTACTGTGTAACTTTGTTTCCGTTCACAAAGCAATCGAGTGTACCACTTGAAACAATGTAAAAGTAGTCGCCCACAGCACCTTGTTCAATGACCCAATCGCCTGACTTGAATCGCATTTCTTGCATGGAATCAATGACTTCTTGACGTTGTTCTTGCTCTACTGTTTGAAATAAGAAATGACTTTGCAAAGAATGAGAAATAAGATCTATCTCAGCATCTGGTTTTTTGGGCAGGGATTTCTTTTTATAGGAAGAAGAAGGTTGCATGGATTCTGCACTCACAGAAACTCGGCGGTCTTTAGGAAATTTTGGTTCAAAATGAGGCAAACCTCCAGGAAATGAATCTTGCTCCTCCTCTTCTTCTTCGTTGTCTGGACCCGTCATAGTAATTATAGGCGTTGTTTCTCGCATAAATGAGTCATTTGGATGTTCTACAGAATAAATCAACAACATAAACAAGTATGTCATTTATTTACTTATTTTTTTACCTTGCATTGGTTGCGTATGTCTTGTCTGTGATCTTTCCTGAAGTAAACGTTGTAAAAAGAAATTAAAGCAAAATTGAAGTGTATCTTGTGGGTTATTCTGAATTACTTGTTTATTGAGTTCATTAATTAAGACTTGATATTCTTTGTTTTGTGTTGAAAATGGATGAACACTTTCTTTTGACATGATAAGAACAAAAAGAAAGAAATAGAAGAAAAAAAAAACACTCGGTCATTTTATTACCATTATTTTTTTCTCAAACCATTCTACAAAGGCATTGAATACGTAAAACTTGGCCTATCAAACCACTTACTTTGGCAACTTAAATTCCTCGCCTTGGAGTACTTTGGTATAATAAATATAGAAAAAGTCACTATAAAGTGCTGTCTGAATCATACCAGCAACCCAAGCAACCCAGTCTGTATAACCTTCATCCAAGTAACGATAGATCCAATTGAACAAATAAAGCGTTCTATATGCACCTAATGCAAATAGATAATGTGTAGTAATCGTTTCTGCTTCTCCTGTTTTCTGTAACATAAACAATTGGGGTAAAATAGCAACAGATTCAAGCCAGATTGAGAAACTCCAGAATATCTATTGTGACCTAAGCATAAGACAATAGAACAACCTTACTTACCTCAATTACAGTGTAGATATAAGTAGACGCAACGCCCATAATAATAGATCCTACTAATAAATATTCAATGCGAAAGGTATCTAGACTAGCATCATAAGTAGCTTGGTATTTGAATCGCATTAAATAGAGAATATAGAGCGAAGAACCAATAAAAAAGACTTTCATGACAGTATTGTAGATGGAGATATGCTTAAAGAGCAAATCCAGATATCTTGTTAAGAAGACAACAGAGTACAACAATTGTGACTTAAATGAAATACCTATTTATTAAGGTAAGATGGACACACTACGAAAGAGATGATCTTACCAATGCATGATTTTGTCTTTCTGATTTTAAGCAAAAGTATAAAAATGGATGCCAAGTGCATCAAATCTGCTGATAGACGAAATATATTCATGTTAAAGAGAAAGACTAAAAAAAAGGTGGAAAGAGAGAGGGGAACTAAACTAAATGAAATAAGGAGTTCAATTACGTGTGCATTTGTTATTGTTGTCGATAACAAAATCAACTGGTGCATATTTCACATTTCCACTTTCAAAAAATTTGATTTAGAGTATTACCAAAAAGCTTATAAAAATGTCGCAATCCCTCTGGTTACGTCTTGTTACGCCAGATGATTGAGTTCAGGGTATCCAAAGCACTTCATTTTTAGATCAAGTTGCGCAATATAAACATGCGTTCACATATAAGCTCTGTTTTTTCTTATTTAACATCTATCTTCTTTTTCTTTGTTAAATTATCATGACTACAGAACGTAGACCTTTGATAAAAAAAGGCTCTTCTTCAACTGTTGTCGTACAAGACGAAGGGTCGAATAATACATATAAAACCATTGAAGAAGGCCAATTGAATTCGAATGAACAAGACTCTTTCCAAAATTTGGGCAATACTTCCTTGCCTATGATTGTATTATGGTATGCTACTTGCTTTTGTACTCTCATCTAACTCAATATTTATTGTAGTTTATCCACAGGTAGCTTCTTGGCTTCTTTAGATACATCAATTATCATTACCATCTTTAATGAAATTGGTACTGAATTTCAAAGGTAAAGATTTGACATATCAATACATGTATTGATTGTTTAGTTCAAATCTCTCGGTATGGATCATGACCTCTTACATGCTGAGTACTTCTGCTATTCAACCATTATGTCAGTGAAAAGAAAAAAGAAGAAAGAAAAAAAATAGTATACTTATTGCTCAATGTAGATGGTAAATTGTCAGACATTTATGGTCGAAAATCAACATTGGTGACCATCATCTGTTTCTTTCTTATTGGATCTTTGCTTTGTGGTGCAGCAGGCTCAATGACTCAGCTGAGTATTGCTCGTGCCATTGCAGGTCTTGGGGGAGGAGGCATTATGACTATGGCTTCTGTTGTTATTCATGACTTGGTGCCTATGCGTCAACGAGGACAATATCAAGCTTATGTCAATATGGCTCAAACAGTAAGCTATAAAAGTTCAAACTACAATAACTTATCTATGTATCTATAGATTGGTACGACAGTCGGTGCTCCTTTAGGTGGCCTTATTAATGATACATTGGGATGGCGTTACTGTTTTTACATCAATATCCCCTTTTGCTTGTTTATTCTCTACCACTACATCTACAAATTAGAGAATTATAATCTACAAGATACAAAGGTAGACCAAAAGCTGGAACAGATTGATTTTGTAGGAGCAGCGTTGTTGTTGATGGCCAATGTGTGTTTTGTGACAAGTGCTTCTTTAGGGGGTAATACTCGTCCCTGGGACGATCCCTTAATTATTATTCTAGGCGTGACTGCAGCTACTTTGTTTACTGCCTTTGGCCTCTATGAATTTTGTGGTGCCAAGTACCCTTTAATCTGTCGTGCGTTGATCAAGAACAGAAACGTGATGGCTGTTTGTTTAAATAACTTCTTTTTATGTCAATCTACCATGACCATGTCTTATCTCATTCCTCAGTTTTTCATGGTAAGATATAAAGTTATATAACATGGACTCATATTCCTCCTTCAGGGTATATTGGGTTATAACCCCTCTTCTGCAGGCTTATGGGTCTTTCCTCGGTCTCTTATGGTCGCCGTTGGTTGCTTCTATTCAGGTCGTCGTCTTACATTAACGGGTCGCTATAAACACTTTATCAATGTAGTCATGCTGGTTCATGTCATAACAGCTATTGGTACTTGGATGTGGAAACCAGGACAACCTCTTTGGTACTACCTTGCCTGCATGAACATGGAAGGCTTTATCTTTGGTCTTATTTTTGTTGCTACCATGGTTGCATTGGTAATAGACATTCATCATGAAGAGACAGCTTCTGCTACATCGATGATATTTTTGTTTAGATCCACAGGCTGGTTATCAGGCAGTACAATTTCAGCAGCCATTATGCAATCAAGATTCAAAAGCTATTTACAGCAATCCATGAAAGGACCTGAAGCAGCTGATGTGATTGAATTTGTGCGTACTTCTATTTCCAAAGTGCGTACATTAGCACCTGAAATTCAAGTCATTGTACTTAATTCCTTACAAAGATCTATTCATACGGCTTTGTTGTTTGCTGTTGTCACCTCTTTCCTTTCTTTCATAGTCACATTTGCATTGAGAAATTGTCAATTGAGTAAATAAGTTAATAAAGAGATATACTGCTTTTTTTATTATCATTTTGATGATTCTACAATTGGTGTTTATCGTTGATGAGCAGCAACAAATCTCTTTTGTTCTTCTGCAACAGCGTGTTTGAATTGTTCGACTTGTTCCCAACAGTCCAAAGGTCTAGTTTGGTTGTTTCTATAAAAGAGTGAGTATAAAATGATTTGATTGAATACATACTTGTAACAGACAATCAATGCTTCTTGTTTCTCGGCAATGGCAGCAGGTATATCTGAAGGAGAGGATCTAATAAAAAAAAGGGGGGAAGGAAGTCAATACCTTTCATGTCTTGTCTACACTCTACCTTTTTAACTTTTGAATCATGTTCTCGATATCTTCAGTCATGGCAATAGAGTTATGATCGTTTTTAATGTTTTGTTTTGCCAATTCACCATAAGCACGTTGGTTGACTTGGTCTTGTTGTTGTTTGGTACGCTTTAATTCTTCAGCAACACGCTCACGAACAAGCTGCTCGATTTTTTCATTTGAAACATTGACAGGTTGCTATACATATAGTATAAATACATTGTTTAAAAGCGGCTTATTTGTTTTATTTTTCTAACCTTCTTGCTTTCAACAGGCTCAGTGAAGCCTTGAGAGAACTAAAGCGAAATTCAATTTTATTGATATAAATAAACAGGCTCTTACCTGAAGAGGAGAGCTTTGGTTATAAAAGATCACAGGTTCTGAGGCTTTGGATTGTGTTGCTCCCATTCTATCTAATACAAGAAGAAGAAAAAAAAAGAGAGACTTGTGGAGTCTTTAACAGGGACATTTTTGTTGTCCTTTCTCTACGTCACTCTTGACTGTGTATTTGGAACTCTTTTAGCCAATCAAATACTCTTGAAGCAAATGCATTGCTGTTTATGCATTATAGCTCTAGGTTTATTGTATCTGTCAAAAAGAAAACCCAGTTATCCTACATATATAAAGTCGCCAAACGTATCTCAATGAATACTACTATGGCAAGTAGTAATAATTGAAGAAATACTTGCACTGATTGAAGTCTCTTACTCCTAGCTTGTAGGCAATCTGTCGTATATGCTTGTTCGTAATCTTGTCGACTGGAATATTGAGTTCTTCGACAAGTTGTTTGAATGCGATTTTCTCGTCTTTTCTCCAGCGACCACAATTGAATAAGTTGTACCGACAATAAGGTAATAGACAGCAAATAGCATCTAGTTCATCTTTTGGAAGCTTGAGTTTGACTTCATATGCAGGGTTTTTAGATGTAGTGGGTTTGAGCATGACTTTAATGGCAGTGGTTTTGGGTACTACTTGAGATGCAATATGTGTCAACTTTCTGGTAAACATATTTTGGGATATTGTCTTGGTAGCAGAGGTGTTTATCAAGAAATGCAAAGATATCATTGCTAGTAATGCTTAGAAGTGTGTTTAGTACCAAGCACATATATATATACATGTTAATTCATTATGTGTTTGTCTTTTGTTCGACCTTTTTAGTTATATTAAAAACGTCGCATTTCCTTGTTTACAAACAATTATTTGACAGCGTAAGCCAAAGCAAACAACCCTTTCTTTCTGAGAACTTTTTCTTAAGCTGATTGCATAAGAAAGGGTACATGTGAGACGTCAATACATTCATTCGGGCATATTGAAATGCAACTCTCTCAATGCATTATGTAAAACGTATCTACTCATAGCACAAGAGCAACTTTTGTTCTTTTTGACATTAAGCAAAAAAAAAAAAAAAAAAAAAAAAAAAAATTACTGCTTCTCTGCTAAGAATTCGAATGAAAAAGATCTACTAGTTGTGTAGGTTATTAAGAGATGAACGGGTATGAACGCAATTTAGAGAAAAGAAAAGAAACCATATAATTCATCAGCTAGCAATCCATTGACTTTCAGAAAAAAAAAAGGAGGCCCTTCTCTTGTGATAGAAGAATGATGCATGGAAAGGAAAAGAAAGATCTCTAATTATTGTCATGTTTACATTTCTGAGATCATCTGTTGGAAGTAGCTGAAGCTCACAAGCCAAGCATATCCATAACGAGTTAATCCATGCCATTTTTGATCCATCTTTCCATATTTAAATACTACTCATTTTCTCTATCCACTGCTGTTCTTTCACACGTAAAGAGTTGATCATGACATACAAATGAATATGTATTTTGTGGGTATCATCATTTTTCTATATATATATATATATATGTGTGTGTGTATGTGTGTGTATGTGTGTGTGTGTGTGTGTGTGTGTGTGTGTGTGTATGTGTGTGTGTGTGTGTGTGTGTGTGTGTGTGTGTGTGTACAACACTTTACTTGTGCTTGGCAACCTGTTCCTTAGCAGGGAAGCGCTTGCGTAACATTGCAATCATTTGACTAAACCACCAAAAATTTAAACAAGTAGTCGCAAAATTAGCTGTGCCATAAACAATCCAATCTAGAACACCATTGATAAATACGTCTGATTCAAACATATAAAACCACTTACATCTTAAAGGAACATCGTCTTTTACAGTGTAAATATCATCTAAGAAAAATATAAGTCATTACACAAAAAAGTTTTTTCTTCCCGCTATCTCTTACTCCATAATTTGTATGACATGTATGGGCCAAATACGACACGAGCACCAAAGAAAGTTGACAAAAGAACAATACCATTCACTAATTGAATCTTGGAACCAGTCCAACCCAACTTGTCCTAATCATCAAGATGGTCAGATTCAAAAAAGCTATTCATAGATATACACGTTACCATGAACCAATGAAAGTTCAGAAAGATGGTACTGACTTCATACATAAGGAAGACTGCACCATAGTAATTAATGAAAGGACGCTTTATTAGGAAATGTTAGTTACTTGTTCGTCATTGTGATATGCACTTACAAAAGAGAAAATAAACACAGAGAAAGAGGCAATACCGTGAATAACCATACTGATGCCTTGGTACTTATAGAAATAAATAGCAATAATCGTATCCCATAAAAAGTATCTAAAACAAAAAGATGGTTACTAATTCCTTCAGAACAGTATGCTTTCTTACCCGCAAGAAATTGAATAAATATCGGCAGCCCATCTCACATATCCGAAAACCCGATCGTGAGCAAGGGTGTTATCGGCAAAGATAAAAAACGATCCTGTAACAACTAAGAAACAATGGACAGTAGACACAACATGGACATGCCAGTTTGGTGCATTGTACTAGTCAAGTTAGCACAAGACAAAGGGGGACTAAACTTACTCCTTTGAAGAACTGAAAAGTCTTTGGAAACAAAATAGGTGAAAAGATTCGAGAGATTTCATAAACAATGGCAAACATGAATGCCGAAGTTAGTACAGTTTGCCAATGATATCTAAGCGTTGATAGCGACAATTGATCTAAAACATAGCCGAATTTGTCCATTTTAAAAGTGAAAAATAAAAATGAAAAAAAGGGAAAAAAGGTACAAAGTTATCTCGACAGGTCTAAGAAATTTATGCCCTTTTGGGATCAAAACTTTAATTAACGGAGGTTGATACAGAGGTACGTTTTCTTTTTATAAACTGAAGTTTAGAACTCCTAAAAATTAGGAGAAAGTTTTCATTGGATAGTGGATGTTAAAGATCTTCAACTTCAGTCATAAAAAGTTTGATCCAATCTTTAGAGAACCTCTGTTAAAAGCTCATTGACCTTGTCTTTGACTTGATCTCAATAGGGTTGTTCAATTTGGTCTATTGATAACGTAATTTCATTCTTGTTTTGTACACCGTAAAATTGAAGAAAAAAAAGTCAACACTTGTTGGGTTAAATTCACATGAAAAAAGAATGCATATGTTTAGAAAGATCCGCACATTACCATTACTTGCAAAAGAAGCCACATGATTCGAAACAATAGGAGTTTTATTAAGCAGGCATGTTGGAAAGACTGTTGTATGTCGCTTGTTTAATATACTACAAGCACTTGTACAGGTTGCTCTTTATCTTTTACCTGTACTTTAAAGATGTTTTTTTTGTGAATCTTCAATTTAAAATACCATAAAACATTCAGTTATATATGTAGAAGAATGGAATACATTTTTATTAGGTAATCACTATACAAAAGAACAAATAAACATAGAATAGATAGATACTTAGATCAAGCCCTTGGCAACAGCAATTTCAGCATTAAGAACAGAAGAACCAGCAGCACCAAGAACAGTGTTATGAACCAAAAGAACAAACTTGATATCCAAGACAGGACAAGGACGAACACGTCCAACAGTAACAGCTTGACCCTTCAAATTTTCACGGTCAAGACGAGGTTGGGGTCTATCGGCATCATAGGTTACCACAATAGGCTTTTCAGGGGCAGAGTGACAGCCCAACTTTTCAGCATCAGAAGTATATTCTTCCAACACTTTATAAACTTGCTCGATACTGGGACTGCCATTGGCAAACTTGACAGAGACAGTCTCGAGATGACCGTCCAAGACAGGCACACGGGTACAAGTGGCAGAAACAACAGTATTGGGTAAATGAACAAAGGATTGCTTATCTTGAGCAATATCACCCATGATCTTACCTACTTCCCATTCCATCTTTTCCTCTTCACCGCCAATGTGAGGCACAACGTTGTCTAAAATGTCTAAGCTAGGAACACCGGGATAACCTGCACCACTGATGGCCTGTTGAGTGTTGACAAGGATATGAGTCATGGGACCAAAGGCATCTTGCAATGCCTTTAAGGGGACAACCAAACCGGTGGTTGAACAGTTGGCATTAGTGATCAAGAAACCCTTCTTGAGGTTGTTGAGTTGACGTTGGTAAGGGATCAAGTCAAAGTGATCAGCATTGACAGTAGGAACAATCAAAGGAACATTGGGATCACGACGGTAATTCTTTGCATTAGAAAAGACAGCAACATCTTGCTTCAACATGGCCATTTCTATGCAAAGACGTCAATAAACATATCCTAAAAGATCCTTGCTTCTCTTACCAATATCACCTGCAACATCGGCATCAAGGCCTGAAAAGACGACATCACAGTCATTGAAGAGTTTGGCCTCACAAGGCTTCACAACAAGTTCGGCAACGTTTTCAGGGATGGGTCGGGATTGCTTCCAACGAACAGCATCTTTGTATGCCTTGCCAGCAGAACGGGCAGAAGCACCAAGAGCATGAATGGTAAAGATAGGATGCTCACTCAACAAGAGAATAAAACGTTGGCCAACAGTACCTGTTGCACCAAGGATACCAACTTTTTTTGTAGGAGCCATCTTAAATATGAAAGGATAAATAGACAAGGAAGGAAAAAAAAAATATGACTTTTGACCTTTTTTTTATATCTTTAAATCGCTTTATTCCTATTGGATGTTCGTGACTCATCATTAACTAACTTTTAAAATTTTGTATTGGACTATCCATAGAGTTGAAGGAATATTAAGTGGTGCTTAATTTAACCTTCTCTATCTGTACAAAATGCCAGAAAAAAAAAGACTGGTACCAATTACTAAATACGGCATGTGTTAAGAAAAAAAATAAGAGGCTTTTGGCATAAACTTTTTTTTTAATTTCATATGTAAATATGACAGAAACAACAGACGCACAAAAGCTTATCAATGCTGTAGAAGCAGAGAAAAATTATCGATGCTATGCTCATCTTCGAGCTATTGTAGATAGAAAAAGAGCTGGTGTTATCATAGGCAAAAAAGGTCTTTGTATTCAGTATCTAAAGACTCACTATAATGTATCTGTCAACTTAAGTCGAGTGGCTTTGGACCAAGACTTGGGAAGATTAGTGCATATTCATGGACCACACAAGCATGTTACAGACGCCTGGAAATTTCGCCTGAAGCGTGAAGAAAATAAGGATGATGAAGCAACGGTAAGGATAACAAACATGCTACACACAATATGAAAGTCAATTGGTATCCATTTCATTCTACCAGACGCGTTTATTCAATATCTGCAATACCGTGAACAAGACTCATTTATGTCTATTGTGAGAGAAACAAACACAGAAATCATTATCAAGAGTGACTTCTTGCCAAGATCCACTGAACACCTTGTATACATCTCTATTCCTACGCTAGACCAGATACATGATTTTCATAAGATAATTTATTTATTGACCAAGTATTTAGAAAAACATACTGGAATTGCCTTGTCTTTTCCAGGTAATTCGTTTTATTTACAAGAAGAGGACGATTCTCCAATACTAGAAGAAATCATCACGAATTTAAAACAAAGTGACACTATCTTACATAAATAATAATAATAATAATAATAAAAGAACTCTCATTCATGTGTGTATTGAACAAAAGTTTTCTTGACGCGAAAAAAAAGAGCTTGTCTCTTTCTTTGGAATAGATCCGAAATTTTACTTTTGGACTTGGTTTGATGCGACGTAAAATCAAACATGGAAGAAGTAGAAGTGAAACGCATCATATTGTTGTGCTTGGGTACACGTAATGAAGCAAAACTCGGCCTGGTTGTAAACATTTCTTTTCTCCCTCCTTCATCGTCTTCATCACTACTATTACTTTGCTTTTGTTGCTGTTTGAACAACAAATTCCACCGATCAGGAAAAGAAGTTGAAGTCGAAATTGATTTTCTTGATCTGTTTTTTGTTGATTTGAACTGATGTGCATAGGTTTCTTGATACCAAGGCAAAAAAGAATTTACTCGGATTAACTCTAAAATAGACTCTGCTGCTTGGTCAAAACAATCAGGCGTGTGATTATTTAAAAGGTCTTGTCTCATGTCGCATGGTATATTGATCTCTTGAGGAGCATTCGCCAAGATGTATGTCTTGATCATCTTTTGGTACTTTGTAAAGGTTGGCTTTAATTTATAGACTTGAACATCTTGCCAAAAGTTGTAATTTTCTATGCAGTAAGTATGGTGTAAATACATGATAAAATTATCGCAATATTCATTTTCTGATTCTAATACTGATTCTAATGTCAATGAATGCAACTCCATATGTGCTATTTAATACATGATTTAACTGTGGTGAAGAAAGATAGAAAGAAAGAAGAAGAAAGCAAGAGGGAAAAAGGCTTTTGTTTATGTGTTTCAAGAAACGCACATGATAACGTAGGACAACTAATTTGATGTATAAACAACGTGGCATCCGATCAACAAAGAACAAACAAGTTTTCAGCTAATTGACAAAAAAGAAAAGCTCCTTAAAATGAATAATATATTACAAAAAAAAATCTATAAACAATCTATAAAAAATACTATAATACAAGTATGTGTACACAAACAGCTACAAATTGATCTTTTTCTTTCTTCTATAATTATAGCTCTCAGGTGATGCTGACGATGTCGATAATAATATATTAGAATGACTTGCGGTACGTAAGATCGGCATCGGTTTAGCCATTGTGCTATTCTTAGTAGCGACCGAAGAGGAGGAAGAAGAGAAAGCGATAGTATTGCGATGGCTATTCGAGTCGATAGGAAGAGCAACAGTACCAGCAGGTACATTGACTTTTCCAGGAACAGGCAAAGAATTTTGTTTGACGATATGAGTTGGCTTGAGTGAAAGGCGTGAGGAGAGATAATAGTTTGTGATAGAAGTAGCATAGGGACTCTGTTTTAACTTTGTCCATTCTTCACGATTCTCTTCCAATTGATCTATAAACACGCGGGCGCTGGGCAATAAGCCAGTCAGAGCTTCAAAATAAGGTTTGACAACAAAATCACCAAACTTTAAGCTTATGCTTGCTTGAGTGGCCATATTTCTATCCATTCCAGGAGAAACCGCTAAACCTGCTGCCTTTTCTGCATCCCCCTGACGGAAAAATTCTTGTACAATCAAATCTGACCATTGCTTTGAGATAGGCCATGCACGGACAGTATTACTGATATCGGTAGCATGCAATAGGATGCAACTGAACGACAATCGTTCAGGCTCGTCTAATGGGGAATAAAAAGTGACACTGCTTTCTTCATCCAACAGGTTTAAGTCGTCGTTGTGGTCAAAGATAAGTGTGGATTTTAAGGGCGTTCCTAAAAAAGAAGGTTGACGATGGAATGAAGAAGGCTGTCCAGCTCCTATCGAATGGGTTTCGGATACAACCAAGCTTTCCATATCACTTTCTATCGATTCCTCGTCCCATAAATTAATGCTCGAGAATGTGTCTTCTAATGCTCTTGCTTCTGTAAGTAAATCATAGTGGAATGTCATATCTGTTGAAAGAATAAGCTTTTTAAGCCATACTAGACATTTCTCTCGTTGATCTTGAACTGATTCCAGAATATGATGCTTTTGAAGTAATTCAAGTGCAATATCAACAGATAATGATTCGAGAACAGAAATTGAGTTATAGCGAATGGCGTGTTCTGTATTGAACTTGACGTGATAATCATTATTATAGCCAGTCTAAGAAAGAGTTGAGTTTATAATAACAGTGACAATAACAATTACATGTCCAGCGTCATGACAGATCGCAGCCAATGATAAAATGGAAATTTCCAAGTTGGTCAGGTATTTTTTGGCTTTCAAGTCGCAAAGAATATAATAAAGAACAGCAACAATATCAGTAGCATGATAAAAAGAATGATATGGCGTATCGTTATAAGTCTTTTGTATGTCAATCAAAAAATCAAGAAGTTGTGAAGCTGAAAGGTGCAAGGTATCTATAACTTGTAGTTTGTCAAGAATACCCAACAGATAGCCATGTAAAGCTGTGCTACTACAGTCAAGCACATTGACCTCAATTGTTGTCGATGAAGAGTCGATCCAACGTAGATAATACTATACACTGTATGTTAGCCATATTGTATATTTAATCAATTGATATACAGTACCCTTTCAATCTCTATTAGATCGTTTGAATCTAGCGAATTATGTTTCAAAAAAAGCATAGGTTTGCAGACAGGAAAAGGAAAGAAAGAAAGAAAGACGCAGTCTTTTGTGTTTGTTTTGATAAAGCGGTTTTTTAACGCTGAGTATTTCGCTGATTAAATTTCTTTGTTAGCCAGTGACTGTGAACGAAAGGTATGGAGAATAACAATAAAAGCCATTCATAATTAATACAAAGAAAATGAAAGATACAGTGCTTGATATTCTTCTAATCAATTGCTTTGATTGATACATATTCGAGGGGGGGGGGAAAGCATAGTAATATCTTGAAATTTTTGATTAAATTTTTTTAAGATCTACATGTCCAGGACTTGGCAAATTTTTTTAGGTCAAAGTTGACATTTTAAGAATCTGATAAAAATAACAATTACTTTTTTTGACAGCAAAGCAAAACAAAAAGGAAGCTATTTTCATATTCATTGAATTGATACTTAATAATAGGCAAAGATAACAAAACTAATTGAATATCTGACTGTTCCTTGATGTTCGACAAGATAGCTGTATTTAATCAGTGCCCTTGTTTTTGAAGATATCGGCTAATTAGATGATCAATATGTATGACGCCATATTTTATCATGTCAATGTATAAAAAGGTGTATTTGGTTTGGATAAAGATATAAAAGATACTTGCTTAAATTATTTTGCAATGACTATAAAGCTTATTTTAGATTTAATTTGTGTATTTACATAAAAAAAGTATATAGATGTATGTATGTGTGTCTGCATGTCTATGCTGGTATTTCGATGTTGCAATCTTTGGTATGGTTTGATTCACTCCATACTCAACTCCCATTTTCGCTTTGTAGAAGCAGAGGCTTGTTGGATAGCATTCTTTTCCAGAGCAAGTAAATCAACATCGCCAAAGCTGTCAAATTCATCAAATTCATCAAATTCATCAAATTCATCAAATTCATCCTCAGAACATTGTTGCTGTTGCTGTTGTTCGTGAACTGTATTAGCCACAGCAATTGGATGCCGCCGTTGAGTCAAATCTTGGACTGCACGAATTGGCGTTGAAGTCGCAAATACATGATCTGGAGACCACAAGTAACTCTTTGCATTCTGTGAACTGGGCGTTGCTCTTAGAGGTGACTCCATAAAGTTGGGTGTCAATAAGCGCTTAGGAGAAGGCAATGAGGAGAGACTATAGAACATATTGCTCTGTTCCGTTTGACTCAATGTTCTTTCTTTTGGTCGATCTTGAAGGATCTTTGTCCAATGGTATATTTCGGCTAAGCAATCATCTTCTATTTTAAATCCTCCACAACGAATTGCAATCTCCTTGTCTTGATACAGTACTATTTTACCAAAGACAGATAATAAAGTAGAGAGATCAATTGCATATCCATCTCTTCTCTTTAGAATTTCTTGCGAAAAAATGGCTCGAATGACGCCTGTACCATCATCTAAAGGAGCATTGAGAAAAAGAAAGGTCAAATATACAATATACCTAGCCAAAAATGACGCTCACTCCTATCTGATAATGACTCCTGTGCAACAACAATTCCATTCAATCTTAATCGTATTAGATCACACAGACTTTTTTTTCTATTCTAACCTTGCTCTTCTATAACTGAGACTAGTGAATTTAGTTTTGAAACAGGCCCGCGATGAGTCAAAGGTTGAAGTTATCACGTCTTTTATGAACAGAAAGTGGTGACAGTGTAAGTTTTCTTCTGGTATATCCAGGCACATATTTTTTTCAACAGGCATATTTTTCTTTTAAAGCTGTGTAGTATTTTCGTATACTCGATACAAAAAGGAAATAATTGTAAAAATAAAAATAACACTAAAGAAAAAAAAACACACACTGAACGCGATTATTCTTTTGGCTAAAAAAATTAATTAAATGAATTCGCGCGTGTGATTTCGCCACACAATTTATAAACAGCCAATCATTGAAACAACCAAGAGGACAATAATTCTGGTCAGCAAGTCATAATAAAAAAGAAACAAGAAGCTAGTATCTCTTATTTAATACGAATACACGTGATCTATGGCATCGGCAATAAATATATATATTGAATCATCAGGAAAGAGCATACAATTTAAGGTTGCATTTTAAATAAATGAGATGGGACTATAAAGTGACCTTTAAAGGTGGAAACAGTGGTCAAATCCCCTCTTTTGGAAACACTGTACCTATTTTATGTGTGTGATACAACAGCGTAAACTACAAAAGGAAAATGAAAGTATGTTGTCCTCTTTTGGACATAAGATTCTTCTTCTTGTTTTTCTGATTAAATTATAGAGATAGAAGGGTTTTGTTCTTTTTGTTGCTTGCAATTGCAATATCCAATTGGATTTGGTAAATAAATAAAAAATAAAGAAAGGCACACGATAGAAATAGCGGAAATTGGTCTTGGAAACACAAAGAAGTTTTAATAAAGCAATGCAATCTATTACTTGTCCTACATTCTTTCCCGCCTTCTATTTTTTTTTATATTACTACCAAAAACAAAACCAAAGCTTATATAAATAAACTAGTTTTTTATTACGCTTTTTTTTCTTTTCAACTGTTTTTTTCTTTTTTATCTCTCAAAAAAAAAAGCCCCTTCCTCTCTTTAATAAAACCTTAATTTTCTCGATCCTTACAACTCAAAGCACAGACACACATAGGCACTGAACTCAGAGAATCAACAATCACAAAAAAAAAAACGTTTATTTAGATGCACATCAAATCTCTTTCCTTAGCTACACTCGGTCTTCTTTTCCTTACTACAGGAAAATTCGCTCAAGCAGAAGCTACTACTAGCAACAACCTCGCTCTTGTTCATGGCGGTGTCGAAGTCGCTGACTCTTATCTTTCAGTCTTCAGCTCTGACGGCAGTGAAGAAAACGATTTCGAATTATCTGATGAAGTTGATGAAGAATCTCACGTTTTGACCAAGCGCGCTGACGATTGTACAAAGTACCATACTGGTAAATACTTGATAATGTGCAATTGTGTACAGATTTATAACACTCAATTCTATAGTCAGCGGTAGCGACAGCTGTGTTAAGCTTGCCAAGAAGTATGATATTACTTTGGATAACATTTATGACTGGAACCCTCAAATCAAGAGTGGTTGTCCCAACCTCAACAATGGAAAGAAGTACTGTGTTCAAAAGTCTAACAAGTCTAGTGGTAGCAGCAGTAGCAGCGGATGCGCCAAGACACACAAAGGTATTTAATCACAGCATCAACTACTAAAAAAAAAAAAAAAAAAAAAAAAAAAAAAAACTAATTTTTATATATTAGCTACTGATTCTGATACTTGCGCCAATTTGGCTAAGTCCAATGGCATCAGTTTGAGCCAATTCTACAAGTTGAACCCTCAAGTTCACAAGAGCTGTGACAACCTCAATACTGGCAAGACCTACTGTGTTAAGGGTGGTTCTAGTAGCTCCACTAAAGTGACCAGCTTGGCTGCTAAAAAGACTACCAAAAAGAAGACCACTAAGAAATTCGCTAAAAAGTCTTCCTCCAAGGAAACCCGTAAAAAGTTACAAACCAAGTCTGCCTTCACCTACTATTGGATTGCTCAAGAAAACGACTATTCTGGTGGTAAGAAGGTTACTGTCAAGACCTGTAATGGTAAGGCCATTGCTTCTGTTGGTGAAAAGTATGCCGATGCTCTTGTCATGGAAGGTACTGGTGTCGTTGGATCCAAGATTGTTAACCTTGGTGGCTGTACCTGTTCTGATTACAAGTGTTTCGAATTAGTCGACAAGAAGACTGACCCTTATGGTTTGACCTCTTATGGTTCTCCTCTCCGCCCCTATGTTACCATTGCTTCTAATGATATCAAGAAGAACACCAAGATCTATGTTCCCGCTCTTGTTGGTTGGTCTGTTCCTGGCTCCAGAAAGAAGCACAATGGTTGTTTGTTGGTTGATGATCAATCCTGGAGTTTCAATGGCAAGCACATTGATTTCTACGTTTACTCTATGGATAACTACGAAAAGTTGGACAAGGCTCATAAGATCAACAATGTCGATATCTACCAAGGTGGTTCTTGTAAGCTTCTTGACTACATGTCATAATCGTAATAAACTATACATATTTTTTCCTTTTATCTTGCATTTCCTGTATTCAACAACAAATTTCGAGTAACATTAAGTAGCCATGAATGCTGATCTATGGCTCACTTTTAGGGAAATTAAACTTGAGGTGAATCAATTTTCCCAATTTTCCATTGTGGTTTTTCAATCTCATTTTATCTTTAGGCAAGTTAGATCTTTTTTTTTCCTTAGGTCGCTTTCACAAATCAAAGTCTATCTTTTTCTATGATAACATTGTATTTTCTTACTGTTAAGTCTGGTATTTATTTTCTCTTGCTCTTCTGATTGAGTTATATATTGGTTACTTTTGTTAGATAAAAATAATAGTTGTACGACCTTTTTCAATTACTGTTCCTGACTATTTTTTAAAGACAGAAATATTTTCCATTTTCTTTCTCCCTTTTGGTAAAAAAAAAAAAAAAAAAAAAAAAAAAAAAAAAAGAGCTGTCAAAAATAAAATAAAAAAAAAAGATTGCGTTTCATATCATGTTAAACAAAGTTTATAGCTCAATTGCATCGCATTTGAAACAACTGATGTTGTATTTCTCTTTTGCGTAATTGGAGGATAAATTATAGTAAGAAACTATGGCCCTCGCTGTGTGTTACCAAAAATAATGAAGGTTTTCTGTCTTTACACAGAAAATGATTAAACTTCAGACTATGAGCAATTTGCATGCGAGAGAATTGCAGTAAGATGCTCTATTCTGTACTATATATTTTTTTTTCTTTTTTTTTTTTTTTTTTTTTTTTTTTTTTTTTTTTTTTAGTTTTAGATTAGTATAGTAACGATTTCCTACTAGCCCTGTTAAACGGATGCTAAAAGACGAGCACGTTCTTTTGCCTTCTTTTATTTCTGGTTTTGTAAGCTCACAATTCCTATTTTGTGTATGTATGGAGTAACCTTTAAGGACCTCATTAATATTATATAAATACCATGCAACATCATACACACAGTCCTTTTAAAATTGACAATTAAGCCAAATTTTGTGATACTTGATATATTCCTTGACCACTTTTTTTAATATTCTATCGATTTTATTTTGTATAATCTGTATCCTTGGCATTTCTCTTTCGTCTGTGGTTGTACACTGTCCAACCTACCAGACCCCATATACGCCTTTGAGGATTTGTCGATGCGAGCTTTAATTGAGATGCTCAATCATTACAAGCTGAAGAGACTTAAGGTTCAAGTCAGCTTTATCAATGAGCAATTTTTTTTCTTTATATTTTAGAAGCCTTTCTTCAGATCAAAGAAAGCACGTTTTGGGCATAAGTTGTCTCTCTCAAAAAAAAAAAGGACAAATCCTAGTCCTTGTAAGCTTGAAAGAATATTAAGTCAAAATAGAAAAAAATAGAGTTTAATGAATAAATAAATGAGGTCTGAACGTTAATCATGAGGCAATATTATGATACTTCAGGTAGTCATTTTCCACATCTAAAAAAGAAGATTTTGCTGCATATTTACACTATCAATACAGCTAGTCAACGCTTGTTTTTTTTCTTCTTTCTTATCTATTTTGGCTGTTCAGAACTCATGTATATCATGTAGGAATTGAGCGCATAAATGTTGAGAGTGTTATAATTATTTATCGCATACAAGTCGAACGGTATATTTAATGCTGCGGTTAAATATCTCCATAAAGGATGCAATTGAAAAATACTCTTATAAAAGTCAAGCTTGTTTTCTTTCATCCTTTCTCAAGGTGTAAGGAGCTCGATCAAAGCAAATGAGCTTGGAGTTAATCAATTACCAACTAATAGTCTATAGAAAAAGAAATTAGATATTGTGCTTGTGTCTAGAAAGCAATCTGCCTCAAACTCTATTTATTACGAGCCCATATAAGAGATATAAAGTCTGAGGCTATCGTATTTAAATTGTTTTTATTGATAGAATTTATAAATAGTCCTTTTGAGCGCACGACCTAATTTGGCCTTTAATCGCTCGAACTCGGTCATTTCATAAGAAGGACTAATTAAACTGAAAAAACCCTTAGAGGAGCAAGGATAAAAAAAGCTTGTGAAAGGAGAGTGTTGGGCTAATGTTTTTGTGGGCATAGGTTTGTAACCATAGGAGGAAGGGCGATAATTGATTGGTTGGAGTAATGTTCAACGGCTCCATGTTAGCATGTTGTATAGTGTCAATTTGTGATAGAAGTGTGTGGATTGAGGTCCATTTGACACCCCAGTAAAGTATTGAGCGGTTGTTCTTAGGAGGTATTATAGGCAAGCGGTTTAAAAGGCGAGACAAAGGATCGGAAACAGTTGTAGGTTGGTTTAGCATTACATGCATACTGAGGCAATTGATAGCATGGGAATGTGAAAGATGTTGACCACAAGAACACGGCTTAGGAGAGCCCTCAGGTAGCCACCCAAGACGCCATCGTATAAGACGACTCCGTTCAATGTTGGTCATGGGCAACCATAGGATAGGATCAAGGGAAAGGAATGGGCGACAGAGGGAGAGCATTTTTGTTTTTGGTAAGGTAAGCATTTTGGTGAAATTTGCTTCCAAGTACTGATGTTGATACTCTTGGAAATCTTTTCAAGGCATTGGTGTCAGAGGTTGAGGGAAAGATTTGCAGAAAGGAGTGGACGAGAGTTTGTGCCAGTGCGACGCGGTAACTGAGGCTATCGTGAGATTATAAAAACAAAACAAAACAAAATGTTTGGCTTTGTTCTCGTTAACATGAAAGCGTTCATGTTGGTATATATTGTCACGATACAGATTCGAAGCAAAAAAAACTGTAACAAAGTCTCGACTAAAAAAACAAGCAATTTCTTGTTAAGAATAAGCTTTTTTGTCTGGATCACAATGCAAATATTTATACTACAATGACAATGATAATCGTTTCAACAGTTTAATAACATTCTATAAAAAACATTCTACGAAAAAAAAGAAACAAACAAATCTATTATTGAGGGGCGTTGTGGAATAAATAAGAAACAGATTCACCGTTGTGAGTTCTTCTAATAGCCTCAGCAAGCGTAGGTGAGATATCAATGATATCCAATTTAGGACAAAGAGCCATCTTTTCTTCAGAGGGAATTGTGTTGGTAATCACCATCTTTTCAATAACAGAATTGTTAATGACCTGAATAGCTCTGCCAGAAAGGATACCATGAGCAACAATAGCATAGACTTTTTCAGCGCCGTTCTCCATCAAAGTCTTTGCAGCCAAACCAAGTGTACCACATGTGTCGGCCATGTCATCTACCAAAATAGCAATTTTGCCTGTCACATCACCCACAAGGACCATTCGAGAGACTTCATTGGCCTTCTTACGTTCTTTATGGATAAGGGCAAAATCCAACTGTAAATTATCAGCAATAGAAGTAGCTCTCTTGGCACCACCAGCATCGGGAGAGACAATCATGGCATTCTCCCAGTTAGGAATTTGAGTCTTAATGTATTGAATAGTAGAAGGCTCACAATACAAATTATCAACAGGAATATTAAAAAAGCCTTGAATTTGAGAAGCATGGAGGTCCATAGTGATAACATGGTCAGCGCCAGCCACGGTCAACATATTGGCCGTCAAACGAGCAGTAATAGGAGCACGACTCTTATCCTTCTTGTCTTGGCGTGCATAAAAGAAACAAGGGATAACTGCAGTAATACGACGAGCAGAAGCAGTCTTGCAGGCGTTGATCATGATAAGCAACTCCATCAAATTATCGTTTATTTCACCACAACCTGACTGGACAATGAATACGTCTTCGTCACGAACAGACTCTCCAATTTTGACAGAAGTTTCTTGGTTAGAAAACTTTTCAACAGTGGCTTTGGCAAGTTGGATGCCTAGTCTTTTTGCGACCAATGCGGCAAGTGCAGGAGAGGCATTACCTGAGAAAATCTTGATGGAGTTATCGGCTGGCATATTATTATAGTTTAGAGGTAATAATGCTCATTATAACGTAAAACAGAAGAAGACTTGTCAAATTGACTAAATTTTCACATCATATCAATTTTTTTTTAGTACGTGACTTATTTTCGGAACAACATCTGTGATTTCACAAGCCAGGAAAAAAATTGACATTTTATTAAGAGTATTGGTATGCATGATTAGAAAGGACAGAGAGGATTATTTACAGAAGAACTATAGACAACTCAATTAGTCGTCAAAGATAGCATTTACAGAAGGGGTAAAGACAGAAGCCGTGTTTTCATCGCTACTGGTGTTGATAGAAGCAGAGGTAGAAGAAGTAGAAGCAGGAGCAGGAGTTGAGGTGTGGCCTTGAGGAGTATAAAGGGTAGAATCAGTCAAGGGAGCAACTTGATGATGAGCCTTTTCAAGTTGATAGTTGGCTTCTTGATGAGAAAAGGCAGAAACGCGAGAAGCAAAGTAAGTACGGACCAAAAAACGCTTAGAGATAGTAGCAATAGAAGGACGAACGACTTGAGGGATCATTTTGAGAGCGAGAAATAAAGTAAAATAAATGAAAAAAAAAGCGAGAAAGTTGAACGTATTTATATATGAATAGGCATGGCATAAACAAGAACTCATGTGATACGTCTCCTATATTTTCCCTCTTTGCACACCGTGGTTTGGGAAGCAATCTAATTGGCACTCTTTCTGTTGTTGGGGGAAACTAATGGAAGTACTGCCAAAATAGGCTTTCTCTCCTTTTGGAAATACTCAAGACTCGTCGGAGCAACCAACCGATTCGTGATTTGCTCGTTGGGATGAAATTTTATAGATAAAGTTGAGGAGGGTTTTGCATTAAAATAACATACAAGAAAGGGAGATACGCGCTCATATTTTCTGCGTCTTCTATTTCATGATGAATCATGTATTCTATCCAATCAAAATCAGATATATTTTAGCTTGGAGACGGTGAATTATTATTGTCTCAAACTGCCCATTTTTATTTTTATTTTTATTTTTAAAAGTCTGGAAACTTATCCCCATAAGGATCGTCTGCCGGGAGGCCATATTGTTCATTTGTTTCGGGATATCTATCAAAATGACTAGCGTCACCATCACCTCTTATCTGAGGAATATAAGGTGCTCGAATTTGTCTATTGGCAACACGGTCAAAATCCACACCTTGGAACCAACCATGATGTTTGATATCATCTGCTCCATTTTTAAGATTACCATAGCGACGAGATAGATCAGATGTTAATAGATTCTTGAGTAAATCTTTAGCCTGAGGATCAAAATAAGCTGGCCAGCGAACCTTGCCCTGCAAGATTTTCTCATACAACTTCAAGTGATCATCATCATAAAAAGGTGGGTAACCAGCCAACATTTCAAATATCAAGACGCCTAAGCTCCACCAATCTACTGCTTTGCTATATCCTTTTGATTGAATTACTTCGGGTGCTATTTTGGTAGTCAATAATGCAGCAGAATACACTGTATTGTTCTTACCGAGATAATCAGGTGTGCCACACAATGTCCAAGTGACATCAGGAACAAGCTTTGCAAAACCAAAATCTGTAATTTTGATATGACCATTCATGTCCAACAATAAGTTCTCAGGTTTCAAATCACGATACACAATATCTTTTTTATGAAGATATTCAATGGCCAATGTCACTTCGGCCGCATAAAATTTAGCCACGTGATCAGGAAAACGCTAATCAATCAATTAATACAATCCCAATCAATTTCTTTTTCTCACCTTGCTTTTTCTCAAGACACTAAACAATTCACCTCCAGGCACATAATCCATAACCATATAGAGATTGGAATCATCTTGAAATGTACCCCACAAGTTGACAAGAAATGGATGAGCAACAGATTCCAAAATGTGCTTTTCATTGTTCGTGTGCTCGACTTGCTTTAGTCGAACTACTTCTGTTTTTTTAAGAACCTTGATAGCATAATATCTACCATTGTGTCTGGACTGTGATAAATGAACTCGACCAAAAGAACCTGTGCCTAATGTACGTAAAAGGTGAAAGTCATCTAGTTTAAGTTTGGGCCGATTCTTTCGCTGATCTAGAATGGCTGTATCATATTGTTGATATCTGTTTTTTTGTGCTATTGTTTATAAGAAGCAATATCAATAAGAATAAAATAACATACCATTCTGTTGTTGAGCCATTTGGTCTACAATAAATAATAAATAAATAAAAATATATATAAAATAGTAAATAGATTACCTGGTGTATCGATATCCATGTTTTGATGTAAATCTTGTGATTGTCTCGGTGTGACATAACCCGTTGCATAATGGTTGGACTCCTCTTGAACTTTCTGTTGTTGAACAGACGATGAAGTAGACGAATGTGGCGTTTGTAGACCGTGGTGAGGTTGCTCGTCCTCTTTTCCTTGATGGTCTTTGGTGTTTTTGGCTCTATCCATAATCTTGTTAAAGAATGACATGTTGGAAAGAAGAAGAGAAAAATAAAAATAAAATCTTCTTTAGTTTAAAAGGACTGCGATTTTTTTTTTTTTTTTGTTTCGGTCAATTGCATAAAGCAAGGGATTCTGCTGAGATTCTATTTTTGGATGAAAATGAAATCAAATTGTAATTAGAAATATGATCATTAGGAATGCATCTTTTGTAAAATCAAGTCAAGCTTATTTCCTTTGGTCAATAAAGAAATAATTATAAATAACCAAACTTGTTTAAATAGACAACAGTTTATTCTTTTTTTTTCTGGTTTTTTTTTATTCTTTAACAAATGGGGTTTAATACGATATTGAAGTCAACAAGTGAAAAAGCAGAAAGTGTGCTTGGTAGAATTGGGACTCCTATCAAACCACATTTACCGGCTCTAGGTCGTTTCTTGGTTATAGCCACTTTTTATGAGGATGCTTTACGTATATTCTGGCAATGGCATGATCAAATATTCTATCTTGAGAAAGCAAGGTTCTTTCCTCCTTATACAGCTCCTCTCTTTTTGGGATTCAATGCAACAGTAAGTTGATTACATTTAAATTTGTATTTTGATCTACGTAGTCTATGATTGTGTTTTCGACATGCATTCTATTAAAACGACATGTGGGAGTTGCTGTTGCTATTTTATGCAGTGTAGTCTTGGATCAAGCAATTGCTTATGGCCTATTTTTTGATGTGGTAAGTCCTAATAGTGAAGAAAGTGATGGTTGATGTTGGTTAGATGTTTCTTTTGCGCAACCTATCAGTGACAGGTGGTTTATTGCTTTGCATGTCAGAATCTATTTTACGCAAAAAATCCAAAAACAGATCAAATATGTTTGCCTCGCTACCTCAACTTACAGTCAGTGAACGACACAAATACTTTCAATTAGCAGGTAGAGTTCTCTTGGTCCTTTTGTTCTTGGGCTTCATCTTCAACGGTGAGTGGAACTATTTGAGGTTAGTTGTATCTTGCATTGGTGTGGTTGCTTGTGGTATGGTCATTATTGGCTTTAGAGCGAAGTGGTCAGCCACTTTCCTTGTTTCCTTGCTCTGTACTGTTAATCTGTTAGTCAATAATTGGTGGTCAGTACAATATTCAGAATACAAACGTGATTTCCTACGATATGATTTCTTCCAATGCCTAAGTATCGTTGGTGGTTTATTATTACTGGTTTCTATTGGGCCTGGTGGACTTAGTTATGACGAAAGAAAGAAAGAATTCTAGCATAACATACCAATTACACAAATAAAACAACGACCTTCATTAGCTTATTACATCATGCTGTGTTCTAAATTCTTTTTTCCTTTTTCTTTCTTTTTACTATTATTATTTTTTTTTAAAATGAAACTTGCGCCTACTTCGTTTCAAACAAACAAAGCACAAGTTAACTTATCTTATAAGATAACTGGTGATAAAAAGGTGATTCAGCATAAAAATGAACTTTTGCTTCCAGAACAACCTTATAGAAATCAATACCTTCAAGTCAGCTCAAAAGTAGCTCCTCATACAGACGGAAAAGGAGGATATATCCTTTCACTCAGTATCAAGGCACTCCAACCTCTTGAGCTTGTCAACTTCGAGACAACATTCATGACAGACCTTAAAGACCAACGTATGATGGCAAATGGGTTTCAGAGTTGGAGTCAAGCGCGTGAGTTTACAAAAAACGATCGAATTCCTGCAATTCGATCAAGTGTCGCTAAATATACTCAACTTAATCTTCAGGGGTAACTAAAAAAATTAAATTGTATGGATCACTGATGCCAATTTAGCGATTATGATATTTTTCAACATTCTGGAGACAAAGGTTTGATCCATTCAAGCAGCTATACTCATTTTCGCGACTTGAACAACGTTGTTTCCTTTTTTGGATCAGTGTCCGAAAACCTTGGCTATACTTATTTCAAAGGTGATTTCAATAACAACACTTTCAGTATCTACAAAGACGTGGTGGGTAAGAAAATGACCGAGGGCCAAGAAATCGAATTTGTACGTGTGTTTATGGCACAAGGTATTCATGCTGAGGCTGCTATTTGGGATTCGTATGCCGAGTTTTATGAGGACCGTAGAGCTATTAAGAATAATGAAGATGCCAAGCGTCATGTGAATGGCTGGACTTCTTGGTACAATTACTATGGTGATGTTAGTGAGTCTATTGTTTATGAAAATGTAGAAGCATTACAAAGCTATCAATATCCTATCAACATTTTCCAAATCGACGATGGATTCCAGACAGCCATCGGTGATTGGCTTAGTATCAATCAAAAGTTTCCAAGCGGCATGAAAGCAGTAGCTGATAAAATCAAAGGTGCTGGTTTCAAAGCCGGTCTTTGGTTAGCGCCATATGCTGTAGGATTCAATAGTCAAGTTGCTAAAGAGCATCCAGATTGGCTTATTATCGATCCCGAAACAAACAAGCCTGTAGTGGCAGGACCCAATTGGGGCGGATTTTATGCTTTGGATATGTACCACGTTGACGCAAGAAAGTATTTAAAGAATGTGTTTGATATTGTGCTGCAAGATTGGGGATTTGATATGCTCAAACTTGATTTTTGTTTTGCTGCAGCTATGATTCCTCGTATGGGCAAATCACGTGGTGAAATTATGTGGGAAGCTATGGAATTGATTCGTGATTTTGTTGGTCCTGATAAGCTTGTCTTAGGCTGTGGTGTGCCTTTGGCCTCTGCTTTTAGAAAAGTAGATTATTGTCGTATTGGATCTGATGTTGCACCATGGTGGGAAGGTATGCATATATAAACAAGAAAGTTTTGCTTATTCTCATACACAATATAGATTCTAAGCTCAAGTTGCTCCATGTGCGTGAGCGTGTCTCAACAGCAAACTCACTTGTTTCTACTCTGACTCGATGGGTTATGTCTGATCGTATGTTTGGTAATGATCCTGATGTAATGATCCTTCGCAAGCAAAAGAACAAACTTACTGAAGATGAGAGATATACACTCTGTGTCTTAAACAACATTCTGGGTGCTCTTGTGTTTATCTCTGATAATGTTCGTCTTTATGGTCGTGATGAACATTTATTGTATTCTGCTACTTTTCCCAAAGTGATTGCCCATGTCTACAGTGTACTTGAATCCAGAACCAATTGCTTTGTAGTGAACTATCTCGTCAACGATAAGCACGGTAGACAACGTCGATACACTACTTTTGCCAACTTGGCAGAAGAAGAACAGACAATTTATTTGCCGGAATCCTCTCACGATACTCACTTATTGTTCGCAACAGACAACGATATGCACATGAGCCAAGCAGATGAATCTGAAGCCTTATTTTATCATCCTTCTTCTGCTGCTAAGCTCAAGGTTCATGAGACAAAAACATTTATGCATATTCCTTTGGTTTCCGATAAATCCGATCTCATCTTTTTGGGCTCTACAAGTCATATTGTTCCTGGTGCTGAACTGGATGAGTTTAGTGTTGAAAAGAAAGATATCAAAATTACTTTTAGAGAAGAAAACAAACGTCGTCACCGTGTCTTGATTGGTTATGGTCCCTTCCTTCATGAATCTCGACAAGTGATTCCGCCTGAATGTACTATCAACGGTAAACAAGCTAGACATGAATGGATTCCAGTGAGTGGTTCTGGAGAAGGAAGAAAAAAGAGTGAAGTGTTGGCATTAGTTTTAGAAGAATTTTAGTGATAATTTATGCTTTGAATTTTATTGGTCAGCTAGCACTGTCAAACAAATAAATCACACGTTAGAGAATTAACGTCATCAGAAAGGGGAGAAGTCTTTTTCTCTTTCTTTCTTGTTGCTCGTTATTTGATTATATAAGCATACTATGTCAAGAACAAAAAAGCAGCCGAAACACAATAATTCGCGACAAGCAGCTGTTTCTTTTCTATCAAATATCACATTAGGAAACGAGACCGATAAACTTTGTTTTTCACATAAAGATTTCTCCGTAAAGAAAACGAACAGTAACACAATCTTTACTCGATACGGGACCCTTTTAGTTGGAAGAGATAATGATACTATTTATGTCGACACAATAGTGAAAGATAATGATGAAGATGAGAGAGTTCCATTGTCTACCAAAAGACCAACTTACTATCATCGATTATCAAGTAGTGATAGCTCTGTTATTGAACACTATAAACTCACAAGACAAGACAGTAAACGCCCTATTGCTTATGAAAAAGTGAAAAAGAAAGTAGAGCATATGCTATCACAAGATGTACATTCATGTATGCCACTGTCATTGTGTTGTACTCATCTTATTTTTAAATAGGAATCAATACCACCTCACTCTAAGGGATTCATGGCTTTACTCACGTCTTATAAAGGAATAATTCGACAAACAAAAGGTCGCTATTACCTGTAAATATGCTCAATGCAATACACTCTCTTCTTATTCTTTTTAATTAGCCATCCACATCTTGTAAATACTTCATATAAACAACAAAAAGGCATATCTTATGGCTGTTTCTTATCCAATGACTCAAAAACACTTTATGATCCGTACTATTTAAATTATGATTTATCATTGGAGGTATAAGCGACATAAAAAAAAAGAAGTATATTATCAACATTTGTTTAGGATAAGACAAACCAAAAAGAAGTCATGAACCAACTATTTCGTCAATTATATCCAGAAATCAATATTTCTTTTTCTAAAATCAATGCCATCAAATCCCATTTACTCAATATTGCTCTGATCATGGATCTTGAGCTTTCGAGCCTGTCTCATGCCTACGTTTATTTTGAGAAACTAGTCCAAAAACAAGCTATTAATAAGGAAAATCGCAAACTAATAGCAGGTAATATTTCGGTATTTTTCATGTACTCATGCATCATTGCATAGCATGTTGTTTGTTTCTAGCCACCAAGATAAATGAACCAAAGGATCTTAAATTTGGCAAGTTACTCGAGGTAAAAAGAAAAAGAAAAAGAAACGAACCAAATTTAATTTATTCATGCAATACATAGACAATGCAAACAGAGTTAAATATCGATTCAACAGATGTCAGAAACAATGAATTTGCAGTTTTTGCGGATCTGGAATTTGATCTGTATGTGCCTCAAAATGAATTTATGCCACATCTAGATAAGATTACTCGGGACTTGGGCAAGGATGCTGCCAATTAAATCTGTTTTTTTTTGAACAGCCTATATTTTCCTTACTGCCTGGTTGGAACATCTACAGTTGAAATAAAGCATTATCTTGACTCAGCTCTACTTTGTGAGAGTCTTTCACAGTAAGTGTTTGTATACCCTATCTTACCTTGGCTGTCAGAGCGCTTCCTTATCTAGAATCAATGTATTATTTGTTCTTGAATCATGCCATTTGCGCTTTGACTAGAATTCCTCAATTGCATTCGGATGAGGAAAGTAAGGAAGGAGGTGCAGACATCTTGCTTATAAAAAGCGCCAAACAACGGGAAGAACATTACTTGGCAATGAGTAATGCTTCAGCGAAAAAAAATGGTCTAAAAAAATACGCCATTGTCCCAATCTCGAGATAATGTAATTATAGCTCGTTGCTTTATGTAATAGGTGCACTTTATCTTATAAAAGGGTCTCATTCAATAAAATATCATCTCTTTTTTTTGTACATAATGAACAACAAATTTAGAATTTGAATTCAGCAGTCGAATTAGTGCGAAAAAAAAAGAGACAGAATAAGGCGTTTGTTTTCTTTTTCTTTCTCTCTTTTTTCTTTTGCTGTTTTATTTAAATTTAGACTCTAGAAGGTATGGGAGAACAGTTACACGACGAGCAACAGTCTTTTCAAGTGTTGAAAAGCAAGTGGGCACAACAGGCGATCCCTCGACAGGAACAGCCAAATAGCACTAGTGCAAGTAGTGTTGTATCACCACCACCTATTCCACCTAAACCTGTGCTTTATAATAACAAACAAGACGACGCCGAGCAAAGAGAAATGGATAGAGAAACAGCAGCTAAACGAGTTTCGCTTTTGACACAACAGTTTGAAGGTGTTGGCGTAACACCCGGAAATTTCTCAAATACTTCGCCCCCACCAACATATCATACAAACCCCAAACAAAATGAAGAAGACGAGGATCCTTTTGATGAATCAAGTGATGGAGATAGCGATATGGAAGAGGAGGAGTATGAAAAGGAAGAGGAAGAAGATGAAGCAAATATGGACGGCGATAATTGCTTGATTGAACAAGTCCAGAAAGCACATTTGCAGCATACAAAATTAGAAGAATCACGTTTTGTTGGAGCGCCAGGTGTTCGAGGTCATGAAGCACCTACGCCTGCAACAACAACAATAGAAATGCATCATGTACAGCCTTCTCCTTCTGTTTCTTCTTCCTCTAATAAATCAACAGGCAAAAGGCCTCCTCCCCCACCACCACCCAGCAAGAAATATCATAGTTCTGTTAGAAACAGCATGAATGCTGCTCATGCACCAGTCGCTTCACCAATCATACAGTCACCACAGCCTCCACCTGCCGTTGTCAATATACCCGTGCGTTCTACACCTAATCAGCCTACTGAGACTGTTGAGGCCGTCAATGTCTCTCCTCCTGTCTTGCCTCCCCGTCCTATAGGAAGTCCATTAATGCCTCAACTGCCTCCCCGTCCTTCTCAATCAACACTTGCCCGTGCTCATACTATCGCTTCTGCTCCTCACAGCAAGCACCCACTACAAGGATCTTTTACTGACACTCCCTCTGAATTGGAAGATGATCCTAGCCGTATAAAACGAGCTAACACTGTCTTGAACAAACAAAGAGCCATGTCTCGAACAGAACTGTTAATGACAACAACAACATGCCCAGATTTCTCCCGAGCTACACGAAACGCACCATTGATTGTACTTGAGAAGCCATTTTCAACAGGTCATAAGAGTTCATTGAGTGCGTTAGCCGTCACTCAAAACGTATTAATCACAGGTGCCAGTCTACTCCGAACATGGGATGCTCATACAGGTACTGTCACTGGTACTGTTTTGACTGAGAATGCTGCCAATAATAACAATGGCAACTCTCAAAACCCAGATAGTGGGGATAAGGTACGTGCAATTGCAGTGGCACCGAGTCGTGTTCCCGCAGATGAAGGCCGATATATTTGGGTAGCTCGGCATGACAACTCAATCTCTGTGGTCGATATCCGAAATGGTGCCAACAAGATTCTGAGTAAACGCCATGATGTTCATATGGCATCTATCAACTTTCTTCTGCGCTATGGTAATTCCGAGATTTGGTCAATTGATGAAAGCGGTATTCTGAATGTCTGGGATGTGATTTCAGCAGATTATCATGCACAACACAATCCATTGTTGACTGCCATGCCAAGAAGATACCATGTCACTTCACATGCTGTAGCTGCTACCATCTATGGATCCAAGCTCTGGATGTCTTCTGGACGTACATTGGCTGCTCATGCTATTCCTGTAGCTGGTTCTCAACAAGGCAGTAATGATACAAAGTCGCAGACACCTGTGCGTATACCAAACGATTTAGGCAACATCACAAAGCTGATTACAATTCCTTATTATCATTCTCGTATCTTTGCTTCTCATGATGACGGTAAGATCAGTGTATGGGATGCTAAGACTATGGAGCGTCTTCAGGTTATTACGGTCTCCATGTACGGCATCTGCACTATGGCTAGTGTAGGTGAATATCACGTATGGGCGGGGTATAATACAGGCATGATTTATGTCTATGATACTCGTCCCGAGAAATGGGCTGTTCTCAAGATGTGGAAGGCACATACAGGGGCTGTAACTCAATTAGTCGTGGATGAATCTAGTTTGATATTGGATGAAATCAAAGGTCGATTGCAAGTCGTCAGTAGTGATTCGAATGGATTTGTTGGTGTATGGGACGGACTTTTGATTGAACATTGGAAAGGTAAATGCCTTCATATGTGTCTAATCTTAACTCTTTTTTTTATCTTAGATGAACATTTGCAAAAGAGATCTAAGGAATACTGTTCTTATGATGATGCACGCGTCATGATTTGCTCTTGGAATATTGATGCAAACAAACCTGAAAAGATTGTTGGCCAAGACGACAAAGCAGTGCGTGAATGGTTAGGCACAATGGAAGATCCCGATATTATTGTTGTGGGCATTCAAGAAATTGTAGACCTCGAATCAAAGAAACAAACAGCCCGTAAATATGTTTTCTTTTGATGATAATCAACATACTCAACTCTTGTCTTGCTTTAGGCTCTTTATTTGCGCGCAAAAAAGTAGATCCAAACGAAACAGAGGATGTATTGACGCACAGATACAAATTATGGCATGATTATCTGATCCGTATTATCAGTGAAAATTATGGTTACCACAATTACACTGTCTTAAAGACAGATCAAATGGTTGGCCTGTTTAGTTGTATTTTTGTCCGCACATCGGATCTAAACCGTGTGTTTGACGTGGACTCAACTTCTGTCAAGACAGGCTTAAAAGTCATGAACAAGAGTATTCATGGTAACAAGGGCGGTATTGCCATTCGTTTTGTTTATGATCACTCTTCTCTTTGTTTTGTCAATTGCCATTTAGCAGCTGGTCAAAATCATATGCAACAACGAAATGCAGATGCTGAAGGTATCCTTCAAAGTGCTAGCTTCCCTCGTCATGATTATGCTGATGTATTTGTGCATGGTGGTGATGGTTCTATGATACTTGATCATGAATTTTGTTTCCTCAGTGGTGATCTTAATTACCGTATTAAGATGGCCAGAAAAGATGTATTGCGTGTCTTGACAAGCAACGACAAACAAACAGCATGGAGCAAGCTACAAGAACAAGATCAACTACTTCGACAAAGAATCAACAATCCTCTGTTCAAGTTACTCACATTTGAAGAAGCACCTATTCAATTTGATCCCACCTACAAATATGATCCTGGCACTGATTTCTATGATAGTTCAGAAAAGAAGCGTGTTCCTGCTTGGTGTGATCGTGTATTATACAAAGGAAAAAATATCAAGAATCTGTTTTATCGCCGATATGAACCACGCTGTTCAGACCATCGACCCATTGCCGCTGGCTTTAGTTTCCAGACAAAGATTACAGACCAAAAGAAGCGTGATGTTTTGATGAGTAAGATTGAAGAAGAGTGGCGAGAACAAATAGATCGATTTATCAAGGACAAAAAGGCGAGATATGTAGCTGATTATGAGTTGTGTTCACTTAGTGAAGCCTTCAATAGGCTAGAAAAGTCAGATTGGGATGTTAATGATGCTGTTATTAAGCTACTGGGTAGCATATAACACTTGCTTATACAATAAAATTTACGGATTATAAGATATTACGGTTTTATTAATACTAATTATACAAAAATAAGAAAAAAGAAGGGTGGATATACATAATTTTTTTAGACGAGCATACCAGCAATAGAAGCTGATAACCATGTACTTATACAACCACAGATCATTGCAGAGACGGCCAAAGAAGAAATTTCACCAGCTCTCTTGGGAGCAAGAGAGTTCAGGACACCCACTTGCATACCAACAGAACTGAGGTTACCGAAACCACAAAGAGCATAGGTAACAACCAATTGAGATCTGGTTGAAAGAGTATCCTTGTAAGTACTGGTCAATAATTGATAGGCAACGAATTCGTTAGCCCAAACTTTGTTGGCCATCAAAGTACCAACAGCAACAAGATCCTTGTCATCAGCACCAATCAACCAAGCAACCTATCAAATATGTAAGTATCTGGTAAATATAGTTTTTGTAAATATTTACGGGTACAAAGACATAACCAGTAATCAATTGAAGAGTCAAGTTTTGAATAGTAATAAAGTTACCGATCCAAGTCAAGAGAGCATTGACAGCGTTCAAAAGAGCCAAAAGAGCAATCAAGTTGGCCAAAATTAAAAAGACAATATTGATACCAACGGCAGCACCCTTACCGGCAGCATGAAGAGCATTGGTAGTATCTTTATCGTGACTAATTTCGTTAATATGAGCAACCTTGGATTCTTCGGATTCGGGGTATCTAATCTTGGAAATGGCAATTGAACAAGGGATAGACATGATACAAGAAGTCAACAAAGCTTGACCAGAAACACCCATAGCAATGTAACCATAAAGGGTAGAACCAGAAATAGTGGCAAAACCACATGTCATAATTTGGTGGATTTCAGACTTTGTCAAATGAGGAATCAAGGGCTCAATCAACAAGGCATTTTCACTTTGACCAAGGAAAGGCTATTTGATCGGATAGATGTTAGATGAATGACACACGCAAATTTTTTTTTCGGACTTACGGAAGCAATAGCAACGACGGATTCGGCACCGGAAACGTTAAGAACTTTCATACAAGCAGCAGAGAGATGCTTCAACAAGAAAGGAATAGCACCAATATAATATAAGATTTGGACAGTAGAGGCAAAGAAGATAATAGCAGGGAAGACAGAGACAGCAAAGATACCAGCATTAGCAACGCTATCACCAAATGTAAAGTCAGTACCGTACCAGGCCTTGGAGAGATAACCTTCAGCAAAAGTGGCTAACCAAGAAAAAATATCATGACCAGCAGTAGATCTAAATACGAAGAGAGCCAACAAGAATTGAATCAAAATAGCAGTACTGACAGTGTTCCAGGGAACAAGCTTACGGTGCTTGGAAGAAGCAAAAGTGGCAGCGATAAACACAAACAAACCAAAGCAGGAAATCAAACGACGGACACGAGGTGATTCTTCTTTTTCAGGGAAGGAAAAGACAGTGGCAATAATGACAGCACCAACCAAGCAACCATAGGCGATCATTCTCATACGAGGACTCATGTGAGTGTAAATAAATGTAGAAACCTTGTCAACACAAAAGTTCCATGGTTTACTGACAATTGTTGTAGGTGCAAAGACAAAGAAGACGTAGAGAGTAAAGTAAAGGTAGACCAAACCCAAAATCAAAAGTTCTTGGTTGTAACCCTTTGGAATCTGCAAGACATATGCAGCAATCAAAAAACCAGTGAAAATAAGCCACATAGCAGGACTTTTATAAAAATAAAAGGATTAGAATGCATGTTCATTGACGCAAGTCATTGATATTTACAGAATCAATTTACGGTATTTTTGATACAAAGAGCGTTTGCTTGAACCCTCTTTGTGTTCGTTGTTGGGTTCGTTGGCATCGTAACTGGCTTCTTCGACAACGTTCATTTTGTCAAACATGTAGTCTTTGTCTTGACTAGAAGAAGAGTTGGTTTTCTTCAAATCATAACCTTCATTTAGTGTATGATGTTCAGGAGGTGAAGTGACTGAATTTTTCTCTTGATCCATTATGTAATATTTACAGTGAGTTGAATCAGTAAAAAAATAGAAATAGATTAAATTAGTGGTATAGTAATGGAAAGAGAAGAAAATAAACAACGAGAGTTGGAATGAATTAGGCTCTTGTTTTATATACGCAAATTCAGTTCCAATCATACTTCCAAATTAAGCATTAAACGTATTGCAAACCAGTGAAAATTTTTTTTGAATACCAAGATAAGCTCACTATTGGTTTGTGTTTTGCGGTGTTATCAATAGAGCCCACCAACAAATAAATTTGATTAGTACGAAGCACAATAAACTCCGTGTAAAATTAGGAAATCCTGCACAAAAGAAGAAATAGTAACTAAAGAGAAATAAGAAAAAAAAAAAGGGATTTTTCATTCAAATTTCTCACGCTCTTTTTTTTTTTTTTTTTTTTTTTGAGATCTATTTCATGTTATTTATTGTCTTATTCCAGCACGTTGGTAAAGATATGAGTTGTGATTCTAAGATTTGAAAGGTTAGACCGAGGCATTGGTACTATGAAACTTTATTTTCGAATGGAATTTCAATATTAAAAATGTCAAAACTGATTTTCAATGACAGAATTCAAAGAAAGGATTCGTCCCATCACACACAAGTGTCAAGTTAATACATTATATCGATCAGAAATAAATCGAGATTATTTTTTTATTTCCTTGTATATATCCTTTTTTTTTTTTTTTTGTATTATAAAACCAAAGACATTTTTTATTGGTAAAGAACCACGAAAAGTAGTCTCAGGGTTTGGTTAAGATAAAGCTCCATTACTGTTTTCGAACTTGATTTGTGTAACATTACCGTCAATCATAGTAATACAATTCGAAAGGAAAAAGACCTCCCCGCCTTTTCGTGAATTATAAAGCCAATAAAAATTCTTTATGAATTTTGCACTGCATTCTCGTACATTGATAAATAACTTTTATTTCTTGATAGAACAACAGAGGTAAAGAAAAGTGTATTCAAGTAAGACACCATGTGACACCATATAATGAAAATGGGGAGTTCTTATTGCGTACACTTATCTCTTATGATTCTTAACAAGCTTGTATCACTTATCCCCTTTTGCTGTTGTAGTCTTTATCCTTTTATTTAGATAACTTCTTTTTTCACACTAAACAGATCACGGTACTGACACAATGTCAGGAAAAGATATGATAATGTGAGATATACAGTGTGTATCCTTTTGGATTCTTATCAAACACGAAGCTGCATTTGTGAATTTGACGAATTTGATAAATTTATCTTTTCCAAAAGAGATAATGAACAGAAGTCCTGAAGTTATGGCTTATCGTTCATTCTTTCTTTTTTTGTTCTCGGTCCTGAGTTGTGCGAGGATGTGGGATGATTTACTGCTTTTTGTAAAAAAGAATTTCGAGCCAAATCATGGCTATATTGAGCTTAGTCAAATCTTACTAATACACCCCTGACTTAAATGTTCTATCATTTATATAGAATACTACAGTAGTTCATTCTTTCTTTGCGTTAAGCAAAAATTGTATAGAAGTTTTTTTCCAGTTAAAAATAGTTCAAGTTGCATGATTCCGCGGAAATGAACAGGGGGAAAATAAAGAAAGGTTTCTTTTTAATGAAAGTAACAGAGTATTCTAGTTTAATTCATCGTGTTTAGTCTAATACAATCGTCTGCCCAAATGCAGTTGTAGTAAAATGCGTCTCATGATTTGGTCGACAATCATTCCAAATTTGGTTCAGAACTTCTCTTGGCGCTAGATAATGTTCATCCGACATCATGAATGTAGCCCAATGGATGCCGATTGATAAGCGAGGACTGCCTAAATCAAAATGTACCTTAACGGCATCTTCAGGGCCCATGTGAAGATGCTGCATCAATTGTGTTGGTAAAAAGCTACCAATGGGAATAGCTGCTAATGTAAATGGAGCGTACAGGTCGCCAATGGCTTTGAATAATTCGGGTGCATATCCAGTGTCACCACTTTATAGTTATCAATGAACAAATTCTTGAGTACGTTTTTTTGTTTAAACTTACCAAAAAAATATTTTATCGTTTTTTCCTTTGATAACATAACTACACCAAAGTGTATTGTTCTTTTCAAAAGGAGTTCTTGACCCACTCCAATGCTTAAATATAGATTAATAATCCGCTCATGCATCAAAAAATCTTACCATTGCAGGGACACAAGCAATCTGAATGTCTGGTCTTTGTTGATGCTGCAATTCTTGCCACCAATCCATCTCAATTACGTTTGAGATACCTCTTTTAACAAACCAGCCCTTTAGTCCTAAAGGAATATACCAAACAACTGAGTTTCCTAATTTTTGTACAGCTGCTTCATCTATATATTTATGTTAGATGCGCTATAGTGCTGTATGTTACCTAGATGGTCAAAATGGTCATGAGAGACAATGACTATATCGATAGTATCTATAAATTCTTCTAATTGACAAGGAATTGGTCTCAATCGCTTTGGTCCGAAATAGTCATTGACTGAACATTTACTGAACACCGGATCAGACAAAATAGTCAATCCGTCAATTGTCATAAGACATGTTGATTGTCTATAGTTTTCTGTCAACAAACGAATGCATTATTTCCTTTTCTCCACTTTACCCAAACCATGTAAATGTTACTGAGTCTGACCCATTTTTGATTTTCTCCAAATTAGGTTGCACAACAGGCAAGGCTACTTCAAGTTCCTAAAATGAAAATCAACGTTTGTTTGTTTGTTTAATTGTTTTTATAGAACAAACCTTTATGCTTTGAGGAATACCATTTCCTTTCCATCTTCCCAGCCAAAAAAGCAATGTTTTGTAAAAAGGAATTTCTGTCCATTCTTCAAAAGGATTGACAAACCTTTTCTCAATCTATCAGGTATCAATTTCTTCATGCTCATAGCAAAGAATCTTACCTTTAGACTGGCATATTTCTCTTGCGGTTTTTGCAATAGCTTTCTTTTCGAGATTCCGTTTTTCCTTACCATCTCGATTGCACGACTCGATCGTGCTTGAGTTGTCTGAGTGTAAAGATAGTAAAACAAAGAGCTAGCTGCTGCTGTAACAGTAAGGGCCACCAAGACATGTTGATGATTATCAAAAATTTTACTAAAGAAATGGCTGCCCTGAGCCTTTTTCATTGTATACGAGCAAAAGAGTGAAAGAGAAGAACCTGCAAATAATCTTTTTTTTGTGCCTGAAATTTTTTTAATCTTTTCCATCCCCATTTTATGTGTAGCACAATTATACGAAAGAGAGAGAGAGAGAGACAAAAAGAAAAGGAGAAAAGTGGTTTGCTTATATAGTAACATTGTTTGTTTTTCTTTTTCGAGAGCAGTGTTTTTTATAATGAAACAGGGTCAGGTTGAGTATCGTTTCAGTTGGGACGGTAAGGGAGTTACTTCTGCAAGCGACTTGTTTGATAGCATACGAGCAAAAGATTCTAATAAATGTTGATGTTCCTATTATCCTGTTAGTAAAGTTCTACTTCAATTGTTCACACTATACTTTGTTGATAAAAGTAACTGCCCAGCTACGCTCTTGCTTGGCGTTTTGCATCAATGGCTTTGGTAGGACAGCACGACCAATACGATGTACATAATCATCCAGAGTGGCAGCCATGTCATAATTGATGACCAGTCTCACAGTCGGCAAGTCGACCCCTCGGGAAAGTACATCCGTAGAAACAACAATATCCCATAAAGGATTATCCTGATTAATACCTTGAATCACCATTGCCCTTTCTTCTTGTGTCTTATCACCGTGCATTGACATAACTCGCAGATGAGGGCTCTTCTTCTTGATGGCTCTTGTTAAAAATTCAGATCCAAGTCGACTGGCAACAAAAATTAAGATAGGTACCATGAAATACTTGGGGTTTCGGAGGATAGAAAACAAGCGTTTTGCTTTACTCTTGTTTTCGACCCAAAGGACTGTTTGTCGTACTTGATCACTTGCTTCTGGTATCTTTTTATCTTGAATGGGTTGATTTACTTTGATTTCTATAGGTGATTTCAGTTTGCGTAAAAGGTACTGCATGGCTTTATCGTCAGTCATGGTAGCAGAGAAATAGGATGTCTGGCGCACTGTCTTGTCAGGAAACTTGCCCAAAATTTGACGCACTTGAGCACCAAATCCCATTCGAAACATAGCGTCTGCTTCGTCCAATACAAGCATCCGAATCCTCCACACACGTAGTAGCTTTGGGTGATGCGTAACCATCTCCAAAACACGCCCTGGTGTACCGATGATAATCTGTACTCCCTTTTTTAATCGATGCAATTGGTTTGGTAAAGGCTCACCGCCAATCAACAATCCTGTACGCATACTTTGGATGCCTGTAGCTAATCGCTTACAGACAGTCTCAATTTGACAACATAATTCGCGTGTAGGAGCCATGATCATGGCATAAGGGCCTGCACGTCGCTTATGGTTGTCCACAGCAGATAGTGACATACAATGGACAAGGGTGGGTATCAAGAATGCGCCTGTTTTACCTGAATGTGTAGGTGCAATGGCCAGTAAGTCTCGTCCTGCGAGACCTATAGTCACTGCTTGCCGTTGTATGCCTGTAGCCATGGACCATCCTAATGACTCAATATTCTCTAGTAATGTTTTTCCTAATACGTGTTGAAGTTGATCATATGTACAAAAAGGTTTTGGTATCTTGCTTCCTTTGACTTGTACTTGGTGTGCTTGCAACATTTGATTTACTTGCTCTGAGGACATAGTAGCAATCGAAGAAGGTTCTTGATAGTTTGTTAGTTTAGCATGGATGTTTTCAGCTACATAGTCGTGGAGGTGCGTCAAAATGACGGTTCGAGGCTTCTTTTTAAGACGATGTCGGTTTAGATCTGTGTTGACTGTTTTGCATTGAAGACTATACATGTATTAAGGTATAGTTTGAGAAGGTAGAACAAATACCTGCACACATCATGATCTGTCTCATCGTTAATGTATTCTCCATATTTTCCACACACAACACAACAAGGTTCGTCTGGGAGTGCTAGTCGTTGATCTGAAGAAAACTGTTTGATAATGTCTTGATCATCTTGTTCAATCTGATCATGTTTTCTCTTTTCAAAGACATTCATTCGAGAACAGTAAGTAGCAACTCAGATTAAAAAAAAAACAAGTTTATTAAGAAGATGTGGGGTCTAACTATACATGGGGTTGTGTTTTATGCAGTTTAAATCAAGTCAACTTGGCCTTCATGTCCTTATTAAACTGTGCAATTTGGTCTTGACTGACAGGACTAAAACTGATTTTAGTACGTTGTTGACGCACAAAGTTTGCTTTTGCTTCAAGCTATTGGATATATTAATACATGTCATACGCTTATATATTTTACCTCTTTTGCTAATGTAACAAGTTTTCCTTTGCCCTTTATGCTCTTTGATTTCTTAGTAAATCGCTTGATTGTTACAATATCAGCATCCACCATCTCAGGAAAAGAAATGTGATGGCAATATTCTTTATAATAAGTCTTTAATGCCTTGGCACATTGATCCAGCACTTCGTCTTGATACATGCGACTATGAACATTCTTGATAGGCACTTTTAAGACAAGGTCCCAATCAAGAGGTGTACCACTGTTTGTCTTTTTGGCCTTTTCCATACCAATAGAACTATCAAGAACTTCTAATACAAAAGTAGCCAAAGGAACATAGACACCTGTATGATGCACCATTGAAGTTAAACAGCGAAGTACATGGAATCGGAGAGGATAGTACTGAGCAGTGGGAATCAATTGAATTACACCAATAGCAACTTGCGTTAAAGGGTAAATCAATGCCTTAAGAGGGGATTCTACTTCTTGTTCAGTCTCTTTGTCTACCATAGGGCCAGAGTAAGCATTCAACACATCTGCCCAAAAATCAATACAGTGAACATATTGCCAGTTATAGACCATGTTGTGGTTTTTGGTAGAACGGACCTTCATGGCTTGTCTTAAATGGATAGCCAATTGACGGATATAGACAAAAGCTTGTTGATAACTTAGAACAGGGTTAATACCATAGAGTTGAATGGCCAAATTACGCATCAAATTGATAATAGGCAAAGTATGGAGACTAGTGTTTTTGCAATGTTTGACGAAAGTCAAATAGACATTCTTAAGACATAGATCAAGGTATCCCTTGCCATTTGTTTCTTTGCTGGCATGAACGGGAATAACGGCCAAAGATTTGATGCTCAAAAAGGCTTGGACACGGACAGTATCAGTAGAGCCAGCATTAGACCATGCATTCAAGAGTGTTTTGAGGTATTCTTTAGCAAGACGATCAAAACAGACATAGAGATTGGTGACCTTTTCTGCTTCACGAATAGTCATACGGAGCATATCAGCGTCTGTCAAGTTTTGCAACAAGTGAATTAAGTTATTAAGGTATGATTTGACATAGGATTTAAAAAAGCTCCATTTGCTGGAAGTCAAAGGTGATCCATTCTCTTTCTTGGGCTTCAAGTGATGACCAAATACAACAGGCGCAAGGCGAAGTGTTGAAATAATAACCTTAGAAAACACTATAGACCGCTTAGAGAAACAAGTATATATCTCACAAACACTTACCTGCAGGATCCTCAATTTTCACTGTAAAGGTAATACTGTCATCTTCTTCTGACATTCTGGCAGCAGTCTTGAAAGCAGATAATAATTTCTTAAATGTCTTGAAATCATGGTTTGATTTGACAGTGTCAATCCATTGGTTCAAAGTGGCTTTGTCAAGGACTGGGACAGATTCTTGAACAGCTTCTTCAGGGTCTTCCATATCACTGTATTCTTCTTCATCATCATCTTTTTCTTCTTGATCTGATTCATCAAAATCCAAAAGACCTTGGTCTTCCTTTTCCAAGAATTTATAGAACTCGGGATCGCGCTTTTTCAACTCTTCTAATTCTTTCTTGTGTTGACTGATGTCTTTGTTTAGTTTTCCAGCATTTTCTTCTTCATCATCATCGTTGTCTGAATCAACGGCCATTTCTCTCTCAAACTCAGAAGGCAAATCACTATCGCTTTCATTTACTTGATCCTCATCTTCTTCAGCTTCTGAATCGTCTTCATCCATAACGCTTTGTAGTTTCTAATCAAATACATTAATATACTGGCTTTATGAAGCTTTCTTCTCTTTTACCTTAAAGATATCATCATTGTCGTCTGAATCAACGATATCTTCCATAGGTGAGTCTTCTTCTTCGGGTTCGCTATCGCTTCTATTGTCAGAAATATAAGCCTCAATTGTTTTATGAACGTTGACTTACAGTTCCTTGAGTGCTTTCTTGCCATTACCTATAACAATATTCGTGTGAGCACGATCAGCTGTCAAACTTTGTAAATTATATTTTACCCTTTTGTTTCTTTTCGACAAACTTGCCGTTAAATTTCTTCACCTTCTTGCTTGCAGCAGGTTTTAATTGTTTCTTGTTGGCTGTCTTTTTTGACTTCTTTTGTACTGCAGGAGCCATAGTTATTTTGTTGAAAGAATATTTTTTCTTTACTCTCGACCTGAAATAATCAAAAAATTGTGACTTAGTCGTGACTATTTTTACTCTTGTTGCACAAAGCAAGCAATGGATAAATAGTTTGAAAGGTATGGGCAAATCAACTCAAAAAACAGAGATCGCATAAGGTTACGATAGTTGCTATTCTTTATTTGTTCTTATTATCAACCTCCTTTCTCTCTTAAAGTCATTTTAAGACTTTTTCTTCGTGCTCTGACTCTCTGCTGTTTGAAGGATATTCATTCAGGGCTTAATAATTTTTTTAGTGTGTATTTACTTTTTTGAGTCTTCTTGTTTGTGTTTGAGAGTCTGACCAGCTCTTGTTCAGACAAGAAGAGAGGATTTGAAAAGGCTTGAATGCCCTGATCAAACCCATAATATGTTTGTGTTGTGTATATCCTTTTTCTTTGTTGTCTTTGTTGTCTTTGTGTAATAAAAGCTATACATGCAATCCACTTGTATAACAGCTGCATCTGCTTGAGTCTGTTGCTTTATTGCTGTCTTTCATCTTCAGTATGAGTTGATCAGGGCTGATTTCAATTGCCAAACTATGGTGATGTTGTCTTCAATATGCTATAATATTATGTTTTGCTTTCGTATACTTGATTTCTGGCTGCTAGCTTTTTTGTTTTACTTCTTCTTCTTCTTCTTCATCACCATCTTCTTCTTTATAATAACTCAATTAAAGTGTGGTTGCGGTTTGCAACTATTGGCAAAGAAGAAAAAAGAATGCTCATCAAAACAGAGAGTACATTTGGTACGCCAGGTAAAAAGAAATAGGGGTTTGAAACACCGAGCCCTCCTTTTGCATGATGTTCATTGTTTGACATGTCCAAAGCTGTTCTTTTTGACCTCAAAAGCGTCATGTATTATGGTAGGCCTTACTCAGAGATACTAAGCAGTATCTACTAAAAAGAGCCTCTTTTATACTGATTACAGTATGCAATGAACTTTGGATGCAGATTTAGAAGTAATCTTCAAATTGAGTCGATGTTTTCATCTTAGTAAACTCGCTTTCTTTTCTTTGGAAGTACTTGAAGATGGTCTTACTTGATTTTGGTTGGATCAGACTTACATTGGGTCATTCTAAAAAATTCTTGATCGAGTTTTGTTTTGTTTGTTTTTTTTTTTTTTTCATCTTCACGGACCTCCGTGGATCCTCCATGGTCAAAAACATAAATATCACCCAAGCGCCAAACCAATGATACCATTTGATTGATGGGCTCGAAAGAGCATGTTTTAAATGAGAAAACGGGTTGTTTTGATAGTCTGGTTGTCGAGCAATGGCGGATCAAAGATTGGCTTGTTTAAGCAGTGTTTTGAGCATTTTTAAATGATTTTGCTCTAGATGATATATAAAATGTATTATAAATGAAGTTACAAAAGATAATATATATTACTTATAGTTCCAAAAAAAAAAAAAAAAAAAAAAAAAAAAAAAAATAGAGAAATAGAAAAGTGTGCACTTTATAATGTAAATGTGGAGGCAAACAAACAAATGACATACCAAAGGGCTATATTGCGAAGATTGAAATGGAAGGCAACTCCAGTTCTTCTTCCCGTCGCATCAGAATCGGGCTTTTGCTGAAAACTGCGTAAAGATGCAGTTATTCGGCTTTGCTGTAGTAACAAAAGTTGCAGGAATTTGCTTTCTGAGTCTGTTGATATAAAGATCACAGCAGCTTTGCTGTCAAAACATTGAGTAAAGATTCAAAAATGTTTATGAGGCTTTTCGCTTCTATCTCATTGTTTTCATAGGACAATTGGCAAGCAAACATATCCACCAAAGACCACAGCCTCTAAAGTACGTTTCGAGTATTCAAGCTTGTTGTTCGCTCTACTTTTCGTCTTATTGTATCAAATAGAAGCTCAAAGAGTTGTTGGCTTGGTGATTTTCATGAACAGTACCCTTTGGTCGAAGGGCATATTTTGGCTCAAATCAACTCCAAAGGTGCCATGGATGTTAGCAAACATTGCCTGATCATTTTCTAAACGTTGATTGTGCTATTACATACTTTGTTTTGTTGCGTTATACTACAAAAGTGTTGATTGACATGCATGATTTTTTTTGGTAGAAACTATACAAAGGACGCAGATGAATCTGGCAATTATTCATTGATTATTACTTTTGTTGCGGCTTGCATACTTCTCTTACTTCTTTTTACGCTTTTCGCTCGACTAGTTGTTGCTTCCCTTTATTTAGCGTACATGGGAATCAAAGTGTATTTAAATCTATTTATTTTAGCCTATTTCTTTCACCTCAAGAAAAAGTACTGAATAGTAATACTACTTTATATTCATAGTGCTGAAACACCTTGATTATATCTGTTGTCATTGATAAGAGCAATAATCTCATCTATTTTATGCAAAAGACCATCTCTATCACATGCTAAAATTATAAACACCGCCACACAATGCTGACGCATTAAACAAACGCGCAGCAAAAAAAGTCTTTTTTCTTTTTCCTTATAGAAACTGCTACAGAAATGATAAGGTCTATCATGTACTTGTGATCTTTAGGTCCTTGTACGTGCGATTATAGACTGAGGCATTTCAACCCCCAAACCTTCCTCAAGTAGTTTCTGTTGTGATTGCTATTTTTTTATAGTTCAATGAGAGGTAGAGCTGTGTGGCAGCAGCATATTCTGCGAACACCGCGCCACAGCAACGTTCAAGGGATGTGCATATTCTACAAAGAGGGAGTCTCTCGCTTCGTGTCTGTACTGGGGTTAATATTGCTTCATTTTATATGTTGCAGTACGCCTAACCGTCTCCTATACGCGTCTGTGTATTAGAATCACCTCATGTACACGTGTCGACCTCAGTTTCTTGGTGATTGTACTTTTTTGATACCGCTCTGTTAGTCTATGGCCACACTGTACCTAACACCGTATTGCAATCCTCGCCGTTATGCTTGGATCGTCTTCATTTGGTTTAGGTTCTCTCGCAAGAGGGGATTTTCTTCGTCATAGTTTTGCACACGTCTTCTTCCTCATCAGGTGGAACGTGGTAAAGCGATTGCAAATCAAGTGTAGCTGTGATACAGGAGCAAGCATGGTATACCCGTATACTGTGTCTGAAACCCTCTATTGTGCGTCAAAGCGAGTGAAGTTGCTCTCGTATACCTACTTGTCCTTAGCTGGAAAAAAGGGGCCTGGTGCCGTCTGGGCGGAGCCTCACGGCAAAGCTGACGGGTACTTGAGTTGACTTGCTGGTTACTTGCGCTTCGTCTAGTCTGGCTTTGCTAGTCTGGATTGACAAGATTCCCTACTCGTCCAGTACAATACCGTAGTCAAGGCGGGCTTGCTTTTATGCGGATAAGCTTGACACCCTCTTTTTTTATATACTTGGGCCAATGTATACTTGTATATTCAATCATCAATGAAACCGGTCAGCCGGGGCAAGTCGTGGGTCATGGTTCACTACCTGATGGCTATCTTTGGTTTGCTGCGTAGACATTTCCATTAGGGAATGGCCAAAAGCTATGAAACACTAGTCTTTGAAATGTCGGTATAGGGGCATGGTGTGATATCCTGACTTCTCTGTACTTTGGGCTGTTTGTGGCTAATTGGTGTTATGGGCGGATCCGACTTGGTTTTCTTTTTTTTTTAAAAAAACACTGGTTAGTCATGATATTGAAGCCTAAAGTCTGGCGTTGTCTTGTTCATTCTACAAAGTGAATCAAAAAAATCAATTCTCTCTTTTCTGTCTCTTTTATGGCGCAGTACACTTGCAAGGCGGCATCGATTTGGTTGTTTCTTGGTGCGTTTGGGTGATGCCAAACGATGTTGGTTGTGGTTACTGGGTCCACTGCAATCAAGATCAAAAGCAATTGAATCGAGTTTTCTGGTGCCTAAGTTGGGGAATGTCTTCCTGTAAGTTAGCTGTTGGTGATTCAACACTACGCAAAGCATTCTCTGGGTCGTGGTAAAGTCATGCAAGGACATTAGTTTACCCTACAAAGCAATCATAACTTCATTCCTTTTGGGATCAGATGCACTTTTACCTTCTCGTGGTTGATCCTGTTAGTATCAAAGCTTGTCTTTGAGAACCAAACAAAGTGCTCCTTTTTTTTTATTTATCAATAAAATAACTTTATGCTAAGTATATTCAATTCATATGTAAAATAGGATATGTTATGAGGGCTTATTTTTAATACCAAGTCTGACGTTCTTTTTTTTATATAAAATAGAGAGTAAAGTGCAAAAGGACTCGTTGATTTCAAACGATATGCTCATAATTTATACACAGAGAATTAATTTCTTTCAGCTTTAAGGTGTCATTGGTTTTATCAAATGATGAAAAGGACATTGTGCCTCATGAGTAAATACACAAATCGTCTTGGTATATTCATTTAGCCAACAACGAGATGGCATTCGTTAAAAGGAACAGACAAATAAATAGAAGTGCATCAACACACAGAAATAGCGCAAAGCCTGTATATGCTCTAAATACCTACAAACTGTGTTTGCTAACATCCATGGTACCTTTGGAATTAATCTGGACCAAAAGTGACATGTCCAAAATGGTCAAAATATGCCCTTCGACCAAAGGGTACTGTTCATGAAAATCACCAAGCCAACAACTCTTTGAGCTTCTATTTGATACAATAAGACGAAAAGTAGAGCGAACAACAAGCTTGAATACTCGAAACGTACTTTAGAGGCTGTGGTCTTTGGTGGATATGTTTGCTTGCCAATTGTCCTATGAAAACAATGAGATAGAAGCGAAAAGCCTCATAAACATTTTTGAATCTTTACTCAATGTTTTGACAGCAAAGCTGCTGTGATCTTTATATCAACAGACTCAGAAAGCAAATTCCTGCAACTTTTGTTACTACAGCAAAGCCGAATAACTGCATCTTTACGCAGTTTTCAGCAAAAGCCCGATTCTGATGCGACGGGAAGAAGAACTGGAGTTGCCTTCCATTTCAATCTTCGCAATATAGCCCTTTGGTATGTCATTTGTTTGTTTGCCTCCACATTTACATTATAAAGTGCACACTTTTCTATTTCTCTATTTTTTTTTTTTTTTTTTTTTTTTTTTTTTTTTTTGGAACTATAAGTAATATATATTATCTTTTGTAACTTCATTTATAATACATTTTATATATCATCTAGAGCAAAATCATTTAAAAATGCTCAAAACACTGCTTAAACAAGCCAATCTTTGATCCGCCATTGCTCGACAACCAGACTATCAAAACAACCCGTTTTCTCATTTAAAACATGCTCTTTCGAGCCCATCAATCAAATGGTATCATTGGTTTGGCGCTTGGGTGATATTTATGTTTTTGACCATGGAGGATCCACGGAGGTCCGTGAAGATGAAAAAAAAAAAAAAACAAACAAAACAAAACTCGATCAAGAATTTTTTAGAATGACCCAATGTAAGTCTGATCCAACCAAAATCAAGTAAGACCATCTTCAAGTACTTCCAAAGAAAAGAAAGCGAGTTTACTAAGATGAAAACATCGACTCAATTTGAAGATTACTTCTAAATCTGCATCCAAAGTTCATTGCATACTGTAATCAGTATAAAAGAGGCTCTTTTTAGTAGATACTGCTTAGTATCTCTGAGTAAGGCCTACCATAATACATGACGCTTTTGAGGTCAAAAAGAACAGCTTTGGACATGTCAAACAATGAACATCATGCAAAAGGAGGGCTCGGTGTTTCAAACCCCTATTTCTTTTTACCTGGCGTACCAAATGTACTCTCTGTTTTGATGAGCATTCTTTTTTCTTCTTTGCCAATAGTTGCAAACCGCAACCACACTTTAATTGAGTTATTATAAAGAAGAAGATGGTGATGAAGAAGAAGAAGAAGAAGTAAAACAAAAAAGCTAGCAGCCAGAAATCAAGTATACGAAAGCAAAACATAATATTATAGCATATTGAAGACAACATCACCATAGTTTGGCAATTGAAATCAGCCCTGATCAACTCATACTGAAGATGAAAGACAGCAATAAAGCAACAGACTCAAGCAGATGCAGCTGTTATACAAGTGGATTGCATGTATAGCTTTTATTACACAAAGACAACAAAGACAACAAAGAAAAAGGATATACACAACACAAACATATTATGGGTTTGATCAGGGCATTCAAGCCTTTTCAAATCCTCTCTTCTTGTCTGAACAAGAGCTGGTCAGACTCTCAAACACAAACAAGAAGACTCAAAAAAGTAAACATGCAGCGCCATTTGCTTCTGAAATCAATCTGATGAAATAAAATAAAATAATAATAATAATAATAATAATAATAGCAGTAGCATAGAATAAGCTGAAGTAATGAACTAAATATATAATGTTACTTTTGTTTTCATGCTTGGTCACTGCATATTTCTTTTTTTTTTTCTTAAAATAAATGCCACTTAGAAACAAGAAAAATGCTGAGTAGCATATAAATGTCTAGGATGTTATGGTTAAAGAAAATGGTCTAAATTACACATAGCAACAAAGAAAAAGTGTTTTTCTTATCTCAGGTGCTTATTTGTGCATGAAACAGTGCGTGAGTTTTTTCTTTAAAATACCATATTCCATTGATTTCGTCAAGTCAGATAAAAGGCGCTTTTACTTTTTGAGTTGAATATCAAGCACAAAGAACTCACATTTAAGCAAGGGAAGCAGTGTCTGGAGTAAATAGGGAGTAAATCTTTTTATGTATGCATTCATCAATGTCACATGTTTATAATTCATTCATCTTGATCTTATGTTCGAAGAAACAAACAATCAAAACAGATCTTATGTTCAAAGAAACAAACAATCAAAACAGATCTTAAGAGCATAATACTCAAAACACGAATGGATTCATTTTTGGATATATAAAGCAAACATTATCAATATGAAGTTTTCTCATCATTCAATAATGTCTATCTTTTCTTTCAAGCTCACTTTTCTCTGTATCGCTGCTGTTTACCTCATTGCCTCGGTTCCTGCTGTCCCACTCCTTAATGATAACTGTAAAGGCGATAATGCCTGTGCTAATGCTGGCATCTTGACTAACCCTCTTGGTGGTGGAATTTTGAGTGGAGGATCTTCTGTTGGTGGTACATCTAAATCCAAGCCTTAATGAACAACACGACTCCCAAAAAAAGTGACCTTTTTTTTATATTGTGTTGTTTATCAATTAAATAAATATTGCTTTTTGTTATAAAATGTACATTGTTCTAAATGTTGTCTACATAGTGGGCATAGGTTCATTTTCATTTGTTAGAGTTACGCCTACTACAGTTACAATGATGGAAAGAACAATACTGACAAACCAAATATGAAAAAACATTTGCTAATTCGATTACGTTAGAGCAGCATAAAATAAAGAAACAATATACCTTGGTATATTTCAATACATCTGGATCAATAACACTCGTCATATCTTTTTGGCTTTCGAGATCTGTCTTCATATCAAACTTTTCCATCTTGCCTTGGACCACATAATACTGATCTATCTCATACATAGGTACCATACGGATTTTCATCATGGCACGGATAGTACAAAAAGCAGCACGAGCAGACAAAATACTGAGAGCGAAAAGAAATGTAAAAGGAAACAAAGTAAGGCGATACCAACGAGACGTATGGTTTGAAAATGTATAGAGTAAAATCATAGGCAAATGTAAAAAGTTAAAGACACCACCGACATAGTGCAAAATGACCCAGCTGTATCGCATATTCTGAAGTGCATGATGAATAAAGCTTTTAAGACTCGATGTCTTCATGATTTGATAGATATGTTCATGTACATCTACAAACACATCTGGGTGCGTGGTTTGGCAGCCATAGAAGACGGTATATTTACTCATCCAACCTTCAATATTGAGTTCTTTGTAAGAATCAACATGAAAAAAGGTACGCAAGACAGCATTGACTTCATCTCGGAAAGGTTGGTCTGGATCTGTCTCGTATTCTAGTTCAGTGGGCACACTTGGCGTATCATCAAAGGATTCGTATTTCTCCTTTGTTTTCTCTTTTTCAGAGTGTCCAGTGGTAAGTTGTAGGAAGCAGGTGTTGCTCTTTCTTTGGGTGGTGGAGATTTAGCCTTTTCATGTTCTGGTAACTTATTGAACCTTTTGCAGTAATCAAGATACCAAAAGTAAAAATCAAGGTTTTCACCTGAATGTTCTTTGTTTAGCAAATAATATCTAAAGTCCTGCAAGGAAATAGGTTGACAAGTTGTGCCATTCAAAATATGATCTAAACTTAAAGTTAGGCTTAAGCTATTTCTACACTTAAACTTTACCAATATGTACATTTTTTAAGTCGCTTCTTGATCCAGCAAACCAACGCTTTATAGATTCATTGAATGAAGTAAAATAATCAAGCATTTTTATAAGGAAAAAATAAAGAGTAACAAAGATGAAGAATAGGCGTCAATTTGCTTGTATAAATAAAAATTTCTTTAATCTCCAAGGAGAGAAGGTATTATGCATCTTTAGACATTACCTTCCTCCTAAGTCCCTTTTTTCATTTGATCGATCAAGAAAAAAACCCTATTCACTGTTGTCTTTTTTATCACATTTAAAGATCCGCTTTCTTATGGACCCGCCCTTGTTGTTTTTCTTTTTCTTTTTTCATGTTTCACTCAATAAAAGCTATCACTGTAAGTTCAAGCCACCTTAATACTTTCTCCTTAAATCCTTTTTTTTTTCTAAACTGCAAATAGGCACCTTTTCGAGCAGGGGTAAGTCAAAAATAATAAATAAATAAATGTGTATTCAAGCATCAATAGTTGCATACACAATCCTTTGATTTTCGGCGAATAGGCACAGAAAAGAATGCAGGTGCTCTTCAGGATTTACTAAGACGTGTGATGGAAATTGATGCAGATATTACCAATACTCCTATTGCCGAATTCAAACCAAATGTAACTAAAGACGGAAATAACTTTATTGTTGATTCGTGTATTAGACTATGCAATGCAACGCATTTTGTGTAGCAGATCATTTTGATTTGACACACATTCCCTCCAGACTAGAACAAATCAAGGGGTTCAATATTACCTCACAATTAGACGGTTTTGTGAGTGTATTAGATCAAGAACAAGGTGGAGATATGTACATGTTTAGTAATGGAACCTTCGTTTCTTGGGGCATAGATAGCGATCGGCAACAATCCTTTTTAGACACTTTTGTGCAAATGTCTGATTTTAAGGCCACAACAGAGACTGTAGAATACACGATTGATGAAGACGAGTAAGAAAGCAATACGGTTATTTTATTATCTTATAGTTGATTAGAGTAACTGATATAAAGGGCAATGTCATCTTGTTAAATCCATATATGCCTTCCATTGAACTATCAAAGACTGCATTTTCATATGGTCTTGGACGTTCAGCCAAGTTGAAAAGCATTGAAATGGACTTGGAAGACCATTTGGCGCAGCTCAGTGGAGTACCTGCGTCATTTAGTGACGACACACAAAAGCATACACTGAGTCGTGTCCATATAAGCCAGTTGTTCCGTATTCGTCAAAGAATGATGTATGGGTCAAATGATGGGTTTTTGGGAACGGCTGATTTTCATTGGGCAAGACCTGAACTTGAAGGTAAAATGACATTTTATTTACTGATACTTATATCGAATATAAGCCTATGTTGACAAGATATCAAAACAATTTAATGTGCGCACAAGAATTGAAACAATCAACAAAAAGATAGGTAAAGTATACACACATAGTATACATGGCTGATTGCTTTTTTTTTTAAAAATAGACTATGCCAATGACTTGCTAAGCACAGCTAAAGCATTTGATCTTTTTATGTAAATTACCATAAACAGAAAGTGCTGAGTCAAATACAAAAAGTTACTTGGTAAACATATACTTCAAGGCATTATTATGAAATAAAGAGCTACTAGATGGTTGTTTATATAAATAAAGTACATTAGTATAAGAACAGTACCATTGTATGCCATTGTAAGGTAAAAAAAACACTGACATTATGTATCAAACAGTTAGATTTAATTTAAAGGTCAGAAATGTTATATTTTTCTGAAGTTTCTTTTTTTTTTTAATTCTTTTTCTTCTTACCAAAACAAAAATTATGAAACTTGCTTTAAAGACATCGATTGTGTTGATTTATTGTACTTTATGTAAGGGAATTGTTGTAAATATGTATTTTCGAGTATTGAACTTTATTGTTATTAGCTGTCCTTGCTAAAGGTGGTGGTGGTGGCCGAGCTGGAGGTGGAAGCAGAGGTGGAAGCAGAGGAGGAAGCAGAGAAGGTTCCAGTTCAGGCAGAAGTGGCTATGGTGGTACAGGCAGTTCTACTGGAAGAGGTGTTGCAGGTAAGACACTCTATCATGGTTAGTCTCTTATTCACACATATACAACAGGTACTGGAAGTACACCCAACAGTGTAGCATCTAAAGGTGGATCTGGCGGATTTGGTGGCTCACCTCCACCTGCTTATGCTGCCACAAGAAGTAAGGATGGATACAAATCATATGTTACTGACAAAATCTTTAGGTTCTTATACAAACTATGCCCCAGCTTATGGAGGCGGATATACATCCACTGGACGTTATGGTTATGTAGGACGATACAATCCAGTTTTTCCTTATTTCTTTATTATGCCACCCTTCTTATTTTTGGGCTATCATACTGCCTATCATCGCTACAATTCAGAGACTGGTTATTATTATGCACCTCAGTTAACTGAGCAAGGCAGCAGCACACAGAATGTGATCATCAATGGCACAGCTAATTCTGGCAAAGATGAAAATTACCATTATACGTTTAATATCAGTACAAACAACCAATTTCCTATGGTGGATCATGCCTTTTTTTCTACTTCAGACCAAAGTGCTCCTATCTCTGATTTTGTCTATCGTCTCCAGTTTACTCAATTGGTTGAATTTGAAGATACAAACCAGAACGGCTTTTATGATCCTAATGAACAGATTTACTCAGTATCTTCTCTGCGTAATTTAGCATGGCAACCCTTCCAAGTGTCGAATATAACAGTACCCAATAATGCTACTCAATTTTATTTGCAGACCAGTACATTTGCCAATGTTACTTATAACAATACAAGCCCATTCTTTACTGTCCGCATTACTTACCGTACCAGTAATATTCAATTGAACAATACAGCACCTATTGTGATGCAGCCCAACTCTTTAGAATATGATTTTGCTATTGAAGGATTTCCCAATACACGCCCTAATGCTCGTTTGGCTGTTGCTCAATTGGTCTCTACTCCTTCTGATGTGCCTATCAATTTCGATGTGAACATGACAACACCTGTCGATGTAGCTAACCAAATCAAGACAAACATGACTTATGGTCTCTCTATCGGCGATTACACAGAAGGAAGACTAGAATACCAAAATACAGTCAATATTTCAGATGTATCAACAATCAGCAATGACTTGAATCCTCAGACATTGGCTTCTATTCCAACCTATACTGAAGATGACTGGATTTGGGGATCCAATGCTTCTGCTGCTAATCGAAACAATAAGCTCTTGTTTGTGACTATGCCTTTTAATGGCTCTGGAAGTGCTTCCTTCTCTGGTTTTGGGTTTTTAGATACAGATGTTATGAGTGCTATGGCTGCAAGTGCTGGTCATCGTCTTGTACAATCCAGTGCCCATCTCCTGCTTGTTTTGAGTGTCGCTGCTTATTTATTTCTTTAAATAGAATGTTGCACACAGCCACATCTCTGATTACGTCATGGTCAAGACAAACACATCCCATTTTAAGAGCAGATATTAAGCCAGTTTAATAGTAATGTCGACATTTTGAAAAAAAAAAAAAAAAAAGACGCATCAGGAAGTGTGATGCTTTTTGTTATATTGATATATTTATCTAAGCTGTGTAGTGAAATGAGAGTTGGACGAGATTGAGCGTTCAGAAGTGAGAATTAAAATATCATTTAGATGGCTAAGACAAGATTTGAAAAAATCCCTTTGTTCGTGAGGATCATCCAAGTAGGCATTGAATGCTGCTTTCACATTCTCAGAACCATCAGAAACAAGCTGAGAACTTAGACCAGAACTAGTTTCTGTAGGTTGTTCAGCAGCAATTTGAACCCTTTGAGCTATATGAGAGGGAACTACTAATAAGAATAATTGTAAGCATAATCCGAATATTACTATCGAATGCATTCCTGATGATTTTACATATTTGGGTAGATAATAATGGTAGGCTCGACCCGTTTCAAGAGATGCATGTGCTTGCAAGATGTTTGGTTCCATTGAAAATCAGCACAAGAACAGCCTGTTATGACATCCTTCTCTACGGCAATCTTGTATTTTACCTCTTCTGTGGTAAAGGAGGCAACACTGTAGCATCTTGGTCTTTCTAATGCCACCATTAACGCCAAGGCATTATCGTTAATGGCTTCAGTATTAATTCCTCTTCTTCTTTCTTCAGGATCCACTCTGCCCACATTTAAGAGCAATCTTGAAATGTTTTGTTGGTAGTCCTTTTGGATATAATCTCTGAATAGAAACTCTGGCGTCTCTCTTTCTGTAGCAATCTGTTCTCAATCAACGATTTGTTGCTTTTTAACAGAGAAAGATGTTGGAGAAGAGCAAGTAAGAGCTAACACTGTGACTTGCAAGAAAATCAACTGCTCTAGGCTTTTGAAGGTATTTTGCTTGATAGTCCAAACACTGTCGATTTCAGTTCTTAAAGCATCATAATTATACAATTGGCCAGCCTGAAGACTTCGAGATCTATGATAGACATATTCCTTTGTCCTTCTTGGCGACATGTCTTTTGTAGACCCATTTGACATCAAAAACTGCTTCAAAGTTTTTGATCTCTTCCTTGTAGTTCTCGATGACATGGGTTACAATGGTTGTAAGCAAAGGTAATTACTTCTTAGTAACAATACTGTTGGACTTTTTTTTTTTGCATAATAAAATTGAATGATTTTTGAAATTGAGTGTTTCTTGAAATTAAATGCTTATTTTAAGTTTGAACGCGCTTTTGACAGATTTACTTCTGTTGACTATTTTAGAAATTCACTAAATAAAAGTCACAAACTTGGTCAACATTACTTAAAATGGGCGATATAAGGATGTGCCCTTTCCTAGTGCTGACGTCACTTTCACCAGTCGTCTAACCGGAGTCATGGGCCTTCAATACATTTTTTTTCTTAAAACTCTTTTCAGTAATCATAGCTTCTTTCTCCCCACTCTTCATATATACATAAAATGGCTCAAGATTTGCCTCCCGCCCAAGGTTTCCCTGAAGTTAGATACCGTCGTTACTTGCCCAAGCGTGGACCTTCCGGTCTCGTCACTCTTCTTGGTCTTACTGCTATTTCAGCTTTTGGTTTCTACAGAGTTGGTCAAGGCAATCTCGAAAGAAGGTAAATTTTCCTCAAATTCTCCAGTTGATTTATGTTTGATTAAATAGAGAATTGAAGCGTGAAAACATTTGGTCACGTATTTACCTTACTCCACTTTTGATTGCTGAAACTGATCGTGATAGCTATCGTCGTTCTGAAGCCGCAAAGGCTCGTGAAGAAGAAATTATGAAGGATGTCGAAGGTTGGAAGGCCGGAGAATCAGTTTATAACAACACCAAATACTACACTGCACCAAAGTTTGTTATTGTTCCTGAAGAGAATTAAAGCAATTGTCAAAAGCGATATTTTTTTTTCTATTTTTTTTCTTTTCTTCTTTTTTTTTTTAGATGTATCCAGCCATCAACACACAATTGTTTATTTTCATTGCACTGGAAAGCAGATCAACAAAAAGGAAAAAGAATTGACACAACAAAGTAATATATTTGAGTCTATAGTCTATACAAGGAAAGATGGCACAATGTTTATAGATTCAAAAAATGTAAAAAGACGAATACGAGAGCATAATACATGATGCTCAAAGCAGACAATGTAGAAGCAGCATTTCCGTCAGTGGGTTCAGGTGTATTGCTAGTGCTGAATTGAATGTTTTTGTAATAAGTGTAAGTATCGACACTTGTAGCATAATCAGACGAACCACCACCAAAAAATGTGCTGAACATTAGACTGGAAATACCAACAGAATCGCTTGAGCGAAATTGGATATGCTGTTGGTTAATCATAAGTGAACCATCTTGCCATACTTGTAAGATTCCATTTGAATTTGAACCTGAATTTAGCTTGATATAAACTTCCATACGAGTCCATTTTTTAGTAGAGAATTGAATGACACCTCGAGAAAACGATGTACCATAATCGGTATTACAAATGACTTGTTTACTGTTACAGAGACTGTCAGAAGTTGGAATATAAGCATACGCTTCGCCTGCTCCTATAAAAAGAAGTTTGTAACTATAAATAATACAACTACTAATTTACCATTGGCCCTCCACATCAGTCGCACTGAGAAGCAGTTGGACCCTGTTGCCTTTTCACCACCTGAACATCCTTCACCAGGAGGTCCTTTATGCCTTATTTAGTTTTGATTGCAAGTCAAATTAAAATTTACCTCCAAAAATGCCAGGAAGCTTCCCACCCTTTACCCAATTAAAATCAGAATCGAATGCAAGATCGTAACTTAAAAGAGCTGTGTTATATGTCTTTCCGTCGTCAGGCACAGAAAAGAACTCCACACCACCTACAACACCATCACTTGTTTTTGTGCCGACGGGAGCATAAGAACCAGTAGGATATTTGACTTGAAGTACAGTCTCATTTCCTGTAACTGGGTCCTGAACAAAACTAATGTCCTCACTTCCATAAAAGCTTTTGCCTGAAGTTGCCCAATTGGATGTCACATAATCAACAGCGGATGATTGTGCGTTTCCTGGCATAGGCGCATTCCATGTCTTGGATAGCCCTAATGCTGCTGCTCTCGATGAAACAGGGTCTGCTAAAGAAAGCAGAATAAATTCACTAGTACACAGCGTAGCTAACAAGCTACGCAAAAACATTTCTCCTGAAATAACAAAAAGAAAACAAAAAAAAAGAATTAAAGGTAAGAGCTATTTTTTGAACAGTTAAAAATAGGAGATTTTTGTTCATAAGCCAATAAGATTACCTTATTTGAGCATTCTAAGGTAAAAATTTATGTCATCATCATTCTCCTAATAGCATGAATTGGGCGTAAAGCAAAAGAATGTGTTGCCAATACTATCAGATTAAATGAATACATGATGCTTTTTTGATCATATGCAGTGCCTTTTTTTTCCTTTTAATTTTGTATCGTATTCTGAGGCACTGTTTCAATTGCCGTCAACCTTGAACTTCTCTTGTCCTACATGTAAACTTCTTTGAAAGAAATAGTTAGACTAGGTGTTATAAGAAATAGAACTGCATATACATACAATGTGTTGCAACATTCTGATTTTTTTCTCATTAATCTCGACTGTAACTAAACTGTAAAAAGATAGCTTGCCTTTATAATAATATCCATCTGTAGTCTACATATGAGTAGTTTAATCATTATTAACGACAGAGATATCGTTCCTTTGTCTATGGTCTTGGCACTAAGAATGTTTGTTTGTTTTTTGGTAGATTTACAAATTTGGAGAAATGTTACTGCTAGAATTATGGAGCGCTCTTTTTCCTCGTTTAATGGCAAGCATCCGTAATTCTTTTCCTTCAGGCAACTAAATCTACTTCATGTTGTTAGAATTAAGCGTTTTTGTACCATATAAACTCATAAACAATATAGAATTATTAAAACAGGCAGATTTTACATTGATATTCCCCAACAAAGTTCATTCACACAACATAATACTTTTCAATTCATGTTGAAAGACAATCCATATGTTGACTTTAATGTCACTGCAGTTTCATATAATTGAGGGTTTTTGTTTCAAATGCTTTTTGTATCTAAAATTAAAATAATATATTTTATTGATATTTATTGTCTTGAGATCTTTTTCTATATCTGCTGTTTAAACAAATGAACAGGACTTATTTTGAGAACCTTGGAGACAGATAACAGAGGAGGACAGTGATAATAGTCATGTCCGTCCTCAGCTTTTCCTCCGTATGCACAAGGGATTCTAGCAGCAAAAGAATTGACAAGGTAATCAGGCATGCGTGAATGATTCTGCTTAGCATAGACAAGTGTCATGGTGTAATCATTCCTATCAGGACAAATATTTGGTTTGTATTTCGGTACTGTGGCTGATGTGTTGTTATAGAATCCAGTAACGCAAGTATATCTACAACTACCAACACTAAGGCACAATCTAGAGTCAAACACATCCAGACGATATTGACGATCATTAGGAATAGCAGCAGCTGTAACAAGCCGAGAAACAATTAAATAGACAAATAAAGCAAATTTCATTTTATTTAAGAGACAGAGAGAGAGAAGTAAAAAAAAAAGAGAAAATAAAGTAATTATACCTGGTATTTAGGCGTGCTTTATTACCTTTTAAAATTCTTTTCCTTTGTTATAAAAGAGTCTGTATAAGTTATGCAATGAATCTCTCCCTCAAGATACTCAGATTTGAATAAGGTTCAATTAATGAAGACATCTCAACATTTACAAGCTCTTTTAATTGAAAAAAAAAAAAAATCCCTTCCTGTTAAATACAATTGTACAAAAAAAAAAAATACAATTCAATATAACAGGAGAACCGTATTTTTATTTTCAATTGTTTGTAGATCCGAGAGAAAAAGGAGTGACCTATGGCGTTGTTCTAGAGTCTACATGCCATACTTTATGCCTTTTTTTTTTAAAAAAAAACAAAGCCAAGTTCCACAAATGTTAGCATGAACACCCAATGCTTAATCGTCGCATTTTCTTTTGTATATATGTGTGACATAGTGACTCATTGAAAGCATATGACTCCTTTCTTTTCATCAAGTACAAGCTTCTCTTGGTTATTTTTGATAAAAACAAACAAGATATTTTTTTATGATAGAAATTCAATATCACTAGCCATTCATTGTCTACAACTTAGAGTTGACATCAGACTAATTAGGTAAGCGAACATTCAATTGTAATCCAGAATAAGAAACAATGTTTTGCCCTTGTTTTTTTATTCTTTTCTTCTTCTTCTTTTATAAACAATGGAAACAGCAGTAAGAAAAGCAACTCGACTTGATTATAACCCCCTAAACAAAAGCATTTATCAAGTAAAATGATAAAACTATTTGATTGTACAGTTTTACTTACTCTTATTAGCATTAATCAGGTTAACTTTTGAAAGTCCTGGTAACGCAGCAACCATTGTTGACTTGTTAAAGGATAGACTGAGAGAAAACTCTTGGATCGTAAGCAAATAGTTGTAAAAAGATCGCGTCGCTCATTCGATAAGATCATATTTAAATCACTTATCACGATCCATACCTTGATGAGACTCGGGAATGGTGAAAAAGTAATAAGCTATGTAGAGACACAACCATCAGCTTTAGATACTAGTAAACTTAGAGAGAAATCTTCAGGTAATTAAGCCATGTCTTGGCGTTTATTTACTAATTAAATAGGCGTTGTCCATATTCAAAATATTTATCTGTATACTGCTTATTTGGAGCAAAAAGTGATTGCATATCGACAGTTACGATACGACTACGTCAAAAACACAATAGGCACCAAAGAGAGTAGACTAAGACATTTACCAGTCAATGAAGGCCTATTAAAAGAAACTGTTATACTTCAAAAGCAAATAGGCACTTTATTAAAATGCAATGTAAGTTGTATTATGCACAATTCAGACATTTATACAAAGTAGTTTATTTTGGACGATGTAGACAACAATATTAGTATTTATGCTTTTCGTTTATTAGTCGAAGATTTGCTTGTCTTATTCCAAGTCATGAATGAGTCTATTGTGAATATATTAGAGCATTATTTTACTATGGAAAAGCCTGATGCTCGAACAAGCTTAGAGATTTACAAACGATTTGCGCGGCAAACACAGGATACAACCTCATTCTTGGAAAGAGCACGAAAACTACAGCACGAATTGCGCATTGCTGTTCCATCTGTTAAACATGCAAGTGTTTTGATTTTCATTCTATTTATGCTCATCATTTGAGTAATAGGCACCTTTGTCCTTAGCTGCAGCACTTCAAGAATATCTTGATCAAGACAAAAACAGCAAACCACCAGTCGAACCCCCTGTTAATATTGGTAACATTTCCAAACCAAAGTTTAGTATTAATCTATCGTTTAGTCTATGCACCGCCACCACCACCACCGCAGCAACCATTAAGCGATCCATTTGCTCCTTTGACAGATCCACAACCACGACCAAAAGAATTGGTTGACTTCTTTGCAAGTCTTGAAAATGAGACAGTCAATATTTTTTATAATCCAATTGTTCAACAGCAACCAATGCTTCCTCCCCCTACACCTGTGACAGGTCATAATCCTTTTCGAACAGAATCCATGAACATTGTACCTCAACCATCATTATCGATTACATATGGCAATTCAAATCCTTTTAGAGCTAACACAATGCCTCAAGCAAGCAATTCAACACCTTTAACTTATTTTGGGGACACAGCTGGTTTTACTCAAGTAAATAACAACAATCCGTTCACTTCGAGCAACAATATGATGGTAATATCACCTAGTGTTGTGCCTAGCCATAATCCATTTAGTAACCATACAACCAAGCAACCTTGGGGTTAATAAAAATAAAAAAAGATGTACATAAGCCACATTTAAAAAAAGAAAATTATTTATTTAAAATTATGATTACAAGAATCTAGAAAAGAAAAGTTAGAATAGAGTTTGACAGACAAGGTAATTTTCTATCCTTTTTCTTTTGATCAGATAAACGACATTCGACATTCTATAATGAGCTTGTACAGGCTCGAGTCCGTCCGCCCGTCGGTAATGTATCATCATAAAAAAAAAAAGAAAAAAGAATGCGTACTGGATAAATATTTACCATGTTCAATTCTTTTTCGAACGAGAAGACCAAAGGATCAAAGAGTCGTTGCAAGAAACATAACTAAAAAGAGAATAAGTAAAAGCACAAAAAAAAAGTATACGAAAAAGAACGAGAAAAGGGTCAGACAAGGCTGATAACTTATGTCTTTAAATAGGCAACACAATTGTAATTCAGGGATGAATATAATTCGGACATTTTATCTTCATTCCCCTTTCTCTCTCTTTTTCTTGTTATGATATTTACCTTTTGATCAAATGGTCTCCCGGGAAATAGGAAGAAAAGAAAAGTGAAAAAGAAAAAGACATGCCTTGCAAATTTATACTTTTACTAGAAAATTTTTTCAATTGAAGTGTGCGGGTGACTGCCAAACTTGTGTTGCCCGAAGAATCAAATAAGTTTTTCAGGGCATTCAAAACTTTCCTGTGTAATGTGCCTTGATTTGGCTCAATGATTGGCTTGTTCTGTTCGTTTACAAGAAAATCAACCCAATCAACTTAAGCATCAAGCGTGTATGTCTGCTTGCAATCCTAGAATGACTCTTCAGATGATATCCTGTTTTCTTTGTTTCTTCTTTATCTCATTTGAAATGCTAAGATTTAAGCAAGTTATTCAACAACCTGTTGTTCAGTTCTCTTTCTTATTTAGCTTCTTTTTCTTCATTACTAGCTTCTATCTGTGTCGATACTATATTTACAAGCATAGTCAACAAGAAAGAACAAGAGAGAAGCAAACAAGCTGGATTTTGACCCTTTGGAGTAGTTTAGTTTGTACTGTTGTTTCAATTCCTTTTGTGATCCAATTCTTTAATGCTGATCTGGATATGCAACTATTGGGAATTGATAACTCATTTCATACGGGCTTTGTCTGCTTCTTTATTACCTATCTTATGCTTGACTTGACTTTAGGGTCTATTTATTACAGAGAACGTATTACACTCATGACAGGATGGGTCCACCATATGTTCTATATGGCCCTTTTGTCTTATTTCTTGCGTCTTCAGGTCTCATCTCTATTTACAGTCAGTTCTATTTTAGAACTACCAACACTGATTTTAGCTATTGGATCCATAGTGCATGAATGGCGATCGGACCTTTTGTTTGGATCAAGCTTTTTTCTCCTGCGTTTGGTGGCACATGCCTGGATGACAGTCAATCTCAAAAGGCATCATCGTATTGAATTCATGTGGATTGTGGCTCTTATTATTTATCCACTTCATATCTATTGGTTTTATGGTAAGTCCCCTTTTTTCTGTCTACATTGTTCATTCATTCAACTTCCCAATAGGCATAATTCAAATACAAATAAGAAAGTTGACTGCCTATCGAAAGATGCAGCGACTTGCTCATAAAACCAAATATTTCATCTAAACTTTTTGAATAAAAACCATCACATATAAAAGGCAACAAAGTAGATTGTTTATTTTGAGAAAACATCTAGTTCTTGTTGGAGATGATACCATCGAAACGGTTCTTGAACCATTCTTGGGATTCTTCCTTCTTGATACGGTGGTTAATACCAACCTTGGACTTGCAGTGCTTTCTGCGGGAGACACGGTTACCAGGACGACCCATGACAACGTAGTAGTCCATACCGTAGATACCAATGGAAGGATCGTACTTGATACCCAAATCAATGTGTTCGTCAATACCGAAACCAAAGTTACCAGTTTCAGAGAAGTTACGGGCCTTGAGTTCGTATTCCTTGACCTTCAAACCACGTTCGAGGATTTCTTCAGCCTTAGGACCACGGACAGTAACGTGAACAGAGATCTTTTCGTTACGACGAATGGAGAAAGTACGGACAGTGTAACGGGCCTTGGAGTAGACGGGAGTTTGACCAGTCAATTGTTCAAGAACCTTGGCGGCACGAGTCAATCTATCACCAGATTCACCAACACAAATGTTGAGAACCAACTTTTCGATTTGGAGGTTTCTCATGGGGTTGACAGCAGTCTTTTGTTCAGCACTCTAGAGAAGATAGGTTAGTATATCATACACAAAGGCACACACAAGAGAGAAAGAGAAGAAAAAATGCAAGTATTCATTGAGTCGATATGATGATAAAGCGTGTTGTATATATGACATGTTGAACTAGGCTGCTTTTTTTTAAGTGCTGAATGCAAAGAGATCGATCCATTCTATAATTCTGTTCGATGAGTTGTGTGCCTGAGTCATTTGATTTTCAACCTCTGTTTGTCCATCCATCCATCCATCCATCCATTTAAAATTGATACGTCCAGATGCTATTCCCTTCCTAACTCTCTCTCTCCCTCATTGTATATCTAAGCTTACCATCTTTGTTGATTATAGGCCCACGAGGATGGAAAGAAGGATTGACAGTTTGGGCGATATGGGATGTGAGGTTAGTCCTCACATTCAAGGGTAAAAAAAAAATTAAATAGCCGACATATTTTTTATTTTTTTGTATGCTGATGCTCTATGGTATGAACAGCAAAAGAAGCCATATCTTGAGCAGAAGTGGCATCGGTGGATATAACAAGAATACGAGGATCTCTTTTGGTTTCGTCTAAAATATGCTGATTCCATTTAAGGAATTGAGGCCAAACAAGTTGGTCAAAATAGCCTGGTGGATCAACCCAATAGCCTTCTAATGTGACATATCCCGGTCGACTCTCTCTTCTCTGCTTCAAAACTTGCCTTGAAGCATTACAAAAGAACATTGTGTCTAGATTGGCACAGACCTTTTCGTCATAAAATAGTAAGAAGCCTTCTACAATAATGAATACAATGTCTTTAAGAGCATCTAGAGAATCGAAAAGATGGGCAAAATCTTGCTTTGACAATAGATCAGATCCATGATGGTTGTTTTGTAAGAGTTTGTGGGGCTCAGCCAAAAGACTAAGTGGATCTGATCTTGCTCTGTTGATAGCTTTATTAAGACTGTCAAAATCAAGAGCTTCAGGTGATTCCCAGTTAGCCAAACCTGTAGTTTCATCTTTTGGTATTTGGCTATCAGGCTGTCATGGTATTATTAATCACTAGGCGACATGGGTTGAAATAGTTACTTTATAAAACTCATCTAGGTTGATAGTGATGACATTTTCTAACAGTTTCTTTAAAAGTAAAGCTAAAGTCTAACAAAGAAAACAGTAAGAGAGAAAGTTGTTTGGAAAGAAACCCTGCTTACTGTTTTGCCTGAGCAAGAAGGCCCACTAAGTAATACGACGTGTCAATCCAAGTCATAGCCTATTTCGCTTACCTTATGCCAATAGTAACTACTTGAGGCTTTTCCATAGAAAAAAAAAGGAAAAGAAAATAAAAAGGAATTTGAAAACACAACAATGGATTTGTCATGCATAATTAAGCATGGAGGTAAATGATAGAGATCCCTGCATAAATTGAAATTGTAAATCTTGGATCAAAACAACAAGATAAAGTAAAAAAGTGCTTTCAAACTTACTTTGTTTATTGTAGGCATTTACAACGTTTAGTATCTCTTTAGTGAATAAAAAAGAGGGCTTAACTCTTGAATTTACTTATGAATAGCAATCATTTGTATAGAATGGAAGGTAGAGTTAAGAATAATCTATACAATATGGAAGTTCTTCAAGCAAGTTACTTTACAATGCTTATTTATATGAATGATGATTTACATGGTATAAAAGTAAATTTGATTATATTGATAAATATTTATACGAATTATAATCTGTCACAACCAGAACGGGCAACAATTTCCTTGGGACATGTCACTTGTCTGAAAGTCATAGTTGGGTTATCAGCACCCTTGAACCAGCCAAATCTCCATTTACAGCCAGATTGAAGAGCAGCAGGAAGTTGAGAACATTGTTCAACAGTGTCAACACCACCGTATCTCTTACCCCAACCATCAGCAGGAGCACCCCATTGAGCACTACAAGCATTGTATAAGCCTACACCACCGCCTGGAATGTTAAGGTCGAAAGAGTTGGGTCCTCCGTCAGAACCAGTGTTGGTAATCTGGACAACCATTTTTTTACCCTTGACAGCAGTGGAAGTGAAGGTAAGTTCCATACAGGCACAACACCAGCCATTTTCAGTAGATTTGGCAAGAGTAGCAGCGGCAAAACCATAAGCCAAGTTGTCATTGACAACCCAAGGTTGGTAGTTGTTACAAGTGTAACCAGCTTCATGTAATTAATTTAATATAGTTTTTTTTAATGAAGGCAAAACTTACGTCCATCAGCGCCGAGATCGCCACCACCACCACAAGCACTCTGAGTGTTGGCATCCAAGATTTTGACACCATTTTTGGCACACACATCCACGGGAGATGTCACCTTAGCCTTACCGTTCCAACTACAGGATGGCTTACAACAATCCCAATAACGAGTAATGGTACTGCTACCACTGACACCACCCTTGATCACTGAATAGCCACTAGTAGCAGCTTCAGCAGCAGAATTGATCAAAGCAAGAGTAGTAAGAGAGGCAATGGCAACTGAGAACTTCATTGTTGGTATTGTTTTAAGATGAAGAAAAAAAGAAAGAAGAAGCTTTTCTTATTTATATCTAAATAGATTAGTTAGAGTAGGAGCTAAAACTTCAAGTAATAATGGTACAAACATTAATGATGTGCATTGTATTTAAGAAATAAAATTATAGTGGTTTCTCTTTTTTACTGTTACACTAGATCTTGCATTAATTATGGAGGCAGATGAAACCTGCAGAGCGTAACAAGACTGAGACATTTATATTTTTGCATAGATAAAGTACTATCATTACAAGGAAATGGATTCCTCTTTCTCTCTCTTGCGATTCTTTGCAAAAAAAGAAAGAAAGAATACACATTAGGTCTCAATGTATCGGAGTGTCTACTTCAAATAGCGTTAATAAAGACAAATTTATTTTACGTTTCCCATTCACAGAAAGCTCCCCTCACGTCACCTGCATGAATTTTGGGCTGTCTTTTTTTTTTTTTTTTTTACGTTCCAGCTCAGTCTGCTTCTTTTTCTTTTTTATCCTTTTGTATCACATCAGCTTTTCTATGACAAACGATAGTCAACTTGCTTATTTGTTAAACTTGGGGTTTGAAATAGAACTATGTCAACAAGCACTTGAAGAAAACGCAACGCTTGAAGACGCCACAGAGTGGCAAGTATTTTATCTTTACTTGACGGCTACTAAGTTTTCATGAAAAGGATCTTAAACCCGAGTCGTCCACCTACTCTTATAAGACAAGAACTAACTTCTTCAAGGCCTGTGTCTTCTTCAAGCGAGTTATCAAAGCTAGAATGGACAGATAAGGTAGTTTTTTTTTTTTTTTTCACGAAATATATCCTCAACTTAGTTTAAGCAGGGTGTCACGGATCGAGATATCAGACAGACCCAAAGAAAAGAATTCAATAAAATAGCTAGTGAACTGAAGAAAGAACGACAGCTTGAACGAGAAGCAAGGCAAAGGGCATTGAGAGAAATTCAGGAAGACAAAGAGCAAAGAAAGCAAAGAACTCATAAACATGCTACAAACAAGATAGAGACAAAGCCAACCCAAGTTGCTAGCAACAGCAGCAGCAGCAGCAGTAATGAACAGCAAGCATTCATTCAAGTATGTTAGCTATTTATCATCAGACAAGTATAACAGAAAACATAGTTGAAATTGACAGATTCATCCACGATACGCCAAACGTTTCCTGCCCAAACAACCATTAAAGAGCTCGTTGATTTTGTGTCCAAGAAAGAGTCTAATCTGAATCAAAATAATGTAACACCAAGCTTGATTTCTCTTGTCAATGTAAGTCAAGTAGTTAAGAAGATAAGGGTTCTTTAACTGATTAAAATTTAGGTCTTCCCAAGAAGAACGTATACCAATGAAGATGGTTCGCTTAGCCTCAGAGATGCAGGATTCTTGCCTAATGTATCATTAAATGTACATATTTCGAAACATGTTGTGGATCCAGAATCCGAGGATATAACCGCGGAAGGGGACACGGATAATCAAAGCCTGAATGAATCAATACAAGGCAATGACTCAAATAGCGACATGGTAAAACAAAAGGATAAAGTTTTTGTTTGATTCACTGTTATTGTAGGATCCAATGGAAGTGGACGATACTGCTGCAATGGATCCCCATCGCCCACCTGCAAACAATGCCAGTCGTAATTGGGCAAGACGCGGTATTGGGCATCGATTAATAGATCCACCTTTTGAAGCAGAAACCCCAAGTAAGCAGACTGTTCTTATATCTTTAAGCTTATGATAGAATAGCCATCACCACTGGTCAAAATACCGACCAAGGAAGTATAAGTCGACGCTCGCATTTATTATCTGCTATTGAACAGCGTGCCTCTGTTAATAACACTATGAACCGCGAAATTGAGCAACAACGAGGCGGCCTAGAACGGCATTCAAAGGAGTTGCGTGATATTTGCACAAATAATGTATCAGGTACAGAAAAAAAGTTAAAAATAGGTAACAGTACTAACTTATTGGTTTAGTGTTGCTGTCACAACACTCGACTGCCTCTAATCGATACTTGAAAAACCTTTCTGATGTTTCTTCTGATGTAGCAGAGAGATTAGTCAAGAATTTAAAAGAGAAAGGAAAACTAAATGCTTCAACACTAAGAAAATTAACAGACCATTGGCAAGTAGTATTCAAAAGTATTGAATTAGTGTTCATAGTCTAATTTTAGTTATTTGCAAAATGTCTTGTTGGATTCATATACTTATTGTACAGATTCTTTGGTTGAAGACTTGTCCAAATCAAACTCTTCTATATCCATCACCAAAGTCAGCCTTCGAGGATGCGATGTGATTACGGATAATGGCATTCGCTCTTTAATAGGTTTGTCTGTCCTCTTGCTATTCATTACTCACCTTGCAACTATTATTCAGGGCTAAAGAACTTGGACTATCTGGACTTGAACAACTGCAAAATAACAGACAAAGGATTGAAGTCGCTTGAGCGTAAGCCTACTCTCTTATTTCGTGTTAATTGAATCATTGAATAGAACTGCATTACCTTGGCTATTTGAATTTATCGAAAACAAAGATTACAGACAGAGGTATCGCTTCTATGATATCAAATTCAAAATTCAAGGAACATCTTCAAGTTCTACTTTTGGATGGTTGTAGCAATATCAAGTCTTCAAACACGCTAGTGCCTGTTGTGAATGGTAAAGGGACAGACCTTTCGACATCGTTACTGACAATATCTGAAATAAGAATTTCCAAACTTGCTTCAGTTATCTTTGGCAAACACTTTAATTGGCCAGCAAGAAACATCAGTTAAACTGAGAAAGAACGTCATGTTGGAGCATTTAGATGTGAGCCATACCGGCATAGATGATCAAGTTTTGATCCAAATCATTAGTCAGTTTAAGCAACTTTCAGCTTTGAAGCTTTCTGCTTGCCTTGAGTTGTCTACAAGAGCATTGTCATTTCTTCCAAGAGGTTAGATTTGCTTTGAGAATGATTTTATAGAAAAAGAAGCTAATATTTGATAGAATTGAAACGCTTAAAGCAGGTTCAGTTTCCTAACCGAAAGCATGAGCTTGATGGAGTTCTAGCAAGATATAGAGGTAACCTCCAATGGATTATTCTCAGTTGTACTCATTTTCATGACACCAGATCTGCCGTTAGAATACCTTGATTTAGGCTCTTTTGATATCACAGATGAGGGGGCTCAGCATATTGCTTGCATGAAACATCTACGCTTCTTGAGCTTAGAAGGGACAAAAGTAACAAATCAAGGAACCAGCTTATTTAAAAGTAAAACAAGACAGTGTGTCTCTTTACTGACAACTATTTAGATTTGGTTGAACTTGAAAAGCTCCATTTAGATAGAACAGTCATCACGGATGAAGGGGTTGCAAGCTTAGGAGGTTATAAATAATGGGGCACCGGAGTTCTGTATAATTGACATTTTACGTAGGAGTTTCTAAGTTAGATACGTTGTCACTTTGTCATACTGGTGTAAGTAACGCTACGCTAAAGTTGTTTGGGGATTATGAGAAGACGGCTTTTACTCGGTGCTTGAGAAGTTTGAATCTTGCCCAATGTATTCTCATTACAGATAAAGGCATTCGTCATTTGAGAGGTAGAGTAAAAATACTTAAAGTCACATATTCATCAATATAGGGATGGTCAACCTTACTAACCTAAATCTGGACCATACAAGCGTGACCAAGAGTTGCCTTAAATATCTAAAAGGTAATTCATAAACACCTCAAATTTCCAGTCAATTTATTTGTGACTTGCTTCTAGATTTAAAGCACTTGAAGCCTGTAAGATTGTTAGGCATTGAAAAGGAAGAGGAAGAAGATACAGATTAGAATATGGACTAAATTGTATGTGAAGCAATCAATATTGTGTGACAAACTTTCCAAATGAGAGAAAAGATTCCAATGTAATGTACTTTTCAGTTTCTTCTCTCAAATAAATAAAAATAAATAAAAAATAAAAACGACTTGGAGTCTGTCAATGTCAGACTCTTCCTTTAAACTACTAGGTTCTATTAAAATAGTTCAAGAAGTTTCGAGATCGCCGGCACGGCCAACACCTGTCAAGATCACGACTTTAGTTCAACAACCTCATACAATAACAAGTTGGAAAACAAGAAAAAAAAGATATCAACATGAAAAAAAGACTTCGTATTATCCTGTCAAAAACATATGCCAAACGAAGCAGAATTTATTGAAGAAAAATAGAATTGAAAAGAGCAGATCACATAAGTCACTCTGTTTATGGCCTGTACCAAAAGTAATGCGATGCATCATTGTTTTTTCAGCAATTGTATCCTTGTTGAATTTTTTTGGCATTGTTCAGTTTACATGTTCTTCGCCAATTTCTGTAATCTATAAACATGAAATTTTGAACTTGTTCATGGCACCTTTTTTTTGCACAATATCCCTAACAGACATATTTATGTTCAGTTGGAATTTGCTTGCTTTTGGTCTATATGAATGGATTCTTTGCTCCGGTATTTATAGGCATTTTTTTGTCTACTTCTATTGTCCATCAAGGCCTGGGTTATTTGTTTTCGAGAGGCACTGGATGGGCTATACCCCGTCTATTCTTTCATGGTTTGCTACATGAATGCAGTCAAGGTTTGTAACTTTCTCTAAAACGTTTCTCAAGAAATTCACGGATGGCTGTTAGGTCTATCTCCTTTTTTGTTTTCATTCCTTATTATTCAATCAATGGATATCCAAGACAACTACACCTTGACGTATGGTAACCATAAAAAGTTTAAGGTTCGCAAAATCATAGTACAAGCCATCATATGCTTTTTGAATTATGCTACCAAAAATATACTATGGTAGTCCTTAACTGGTTTGCTTACAGGCCTTATTATGACATTTCTTATTCAATTATGGTTGCTGAAAGACAAACATTGCGATAACCAACAAACTGAATACCTTTGGAAAGCATTCAGGAGTTACCTTGGTGTTATTTTTTGTATCTTACCAACATTGTTGACTTGTAATATGCTTTATTCTCGAGAAAGATTTGTGGGATTAGAAGCATTAGACCAACTTTCCAATGATCCACCTTTTCTGACACGTACGCTTGATTCTTATCTAAAAAACTGGTCTACATCAAAAAAGCGTCTATACAAACGCATACAAGCTTTAGTTTATACGCATTTTACTGAACATACTGAATTTGATCGAGCTAAAGACATGTTTGAATCAAGACAGTATCTAAAATGGGTTCGTGAAGAAGGTCATACTTTGGATCAGTGAACACATATCTCAAAAACACTTGATCTAGCAGTAAAGGACTCAAGTACGTATATAGTACTTGTAGAAGGTGATTTTCCCCTTTGTGGGTCCAAAGCATGGCATGAAGTTCTGAATGTAATTTATTCAGCATCCATCAAATCGCCTAATCATTGTGGCGTATTCGTTGGTACTGGCGGAAGGTAAACCAATAGAAAATGTATATACTTAGCTTATTGTATTATTTAGTGGTTTATTTATGAAGCCAGATATTACAAAGCTAGTATCAAAATTATTATACAAATACTTGGACTTACCGCCTGATATTGTTATCCAACAATGTCTTTTGGGAAAGTTGCCTGAATGCAGACAATGCTCTCAGACATTGGTGATCAGTAAAATACTACTAATGTATCACATTGGATATGATACCTCAACAAGCTTAGACAAATCTTATGGAAAAGACGAGCTTCAATGTGGCTGGAGACATACATCTGTAAGACTTATTTCAAATCATGCGTCTATTCATGCTTACTCACTCTTTTCATTTTGTCAGAACGGTTACATACAGGATTATTATAGAACAATGGTATAGGGATTACACTTTATCTTAAATTTTATGCTTATGGGCATCAACTATAACAATACATTGATAAATCAAGTTGTACAAAAAGGTTGGTTTAGTAGATTAGCCTATTGTTAGAGGAAAGACTACCCCGATTGAGTTACATAAAGCATTGTGTACAAGGGCCAGGCGACTACCAGTACCAGGATTGATTCTTTGTAATCAATTACTATCACTTGATTAATAAATTGTATTGTCCTTTGATTTGAAATAGTTGAACTGTTTACTTTGAAATGTGTCTTGATCTTTGGGGCTATCTCCAAAATGAACAAGATCAGAAAATAGTACTCTCTTCTCCTTCTTTTTCTTTCTCGTCAATAGTATCGATCATTGTTACAACAATACTCCCTTTAGGGAAATGACTACTCTAACAGGCACTCCCCACTTTGACCTGCCAAAGCTTTGTGTAATATGCATACAAGATTTACCAATAACAAATACAGTTATCATGTTGGTTCATTTCTCGATCCGCTTTCAATAGTTATACTTTAGCAACAGGGCTTACCTTAAAGTAGCTTTAGCTTCTAGATTTTGCTATCGAGATTTGTTCTTTTTTTTATTAATAAATCAACTATCATGATGTCTTGGATATATGTAGTACAGCTACTTTAACTTTTTCAGACTGGTTACGATTGCAATGTAGATTATTGATATCAAATTGACGTTTTTCTTTTCCTTGTTGACTTTCATTCATCAACTTTGTATGTTTTTTTTTATTGGAAAAGAAAATTATTGGTATGCCAAAAAGAAAAAAAAAAAACTCAATGGGCAAAAAATAAATAAATAAGATTGGAAAGCACAATAGGTAACCTTGACCATTTTAGGGTTTCTTTTCCAAATAATCAGGCCATTTTCTTACACTTTACAATTAGGATATTTTCTCTGAGATTGAATTTAAATAGAACGAGATTGACGAGTCAGTGAGTGAGAAGGGAGGTTCTTTCTTTTGTGTTTTATCTTTTTTTTTTTTCCTTTCTCTTTTTTACTATTTTCTTTAAAAAAGATGGAAGCATTTGCCCCAATCCCAGTAGATTTATTTGCTGACTCAAATGCAATACTGGACGAAGATCAATCTAATTACTTCTCGCTTTCTCAATTCGACTTGGAACTACAGCAACAAGCACAAGCTGCACTTCTTCAGCAAGATTCTTGGCAAGATTTCGATAAGTACTTGCCTATGGATAACCAATTATTCAACACAAACAACAACTTGAGAAACCAAGAAGCTCAGCCTATTTTTATGAACAACACCAATTCAAATTTCAACAGCGACCCTACATTATTGTATGAGCCCTTGGCTGATTTATTACCACAACAACAATTCAAGCCTATTTTTGATGCAAATGCAACAAACCTTGATAATAATAATAATGTGAACATTAAACAAGAATATGCCAGTCCAGAATCACTGCCTTATTCTCCTCCACAGAGTATGCAGCCAAATCCTTCTTTATCTCCAGCTACAAATCAACAACAAAATGATGTTCCATTGTTTCAACCAACAACTGAAAGAAAATCTCCAAAGAGTGCGCCAGTAGTAACAACTACCACACCTGCTCTTGATTTTACAAATTGGAATTCACCTCCTTTTGATTCAACACAAGGTAAACAAAAACAGAAAAAGTTTTTATTATGAAACATATCTAACCAATCAAATTTTATAATTTCTATTTAGCCAAAGTTCCTATTCAGAGACTCAAAACCAATAGTATAATCAATAATGCAGTCAACGCAGCCTTGAATAATTCAACACCACCTGCAGGTCGCCAACACAAAAAGACGGCACATAATGCCATCGAACGTCGTTATCGAAACAATATCAATGACCGCATTGCTGAGCTCAAGAACGCCGTACCAGCACTGCTGTATGCCAAAGTCAAGGACAGTCGTACAGGCAAACGTGCTCACCGCGGCGACGATGATGATGACGAAGGCGAAGACGGTGAAGAGTTTCTCGATGGCGTTGCTGTGGCGACCAAGCTTAACAAGGCAACCATCTTGAGAAAGGCCACTGAATATATCAATCACTTGAAAAAGACAGGCGAAGACATTCGTCGTGAGAATCAAACCCTGCAGCACATCCTAAGCCAACTTCCCGGCGGTCACGATGTATTGCAACGCTATCATATGCAAAAGCAACAACGCGAAAAAGAACTCCATCAGCAACAGCTATTAGAACGTCAAATGCAAAAGCAACAAGACCAGCAACGTAAACTGGCCAACAGGAAACGTGCTCGTCATCATCCCTCACACGAGCACTCTGATGAGTACGAATCTTCTTCCAGTTCTCCTGGTTCGCTTGATCCGGTCACCCCACCTGCCATGGCCAATCGGGTATTCATGGCCCTGTTTATGTGTATCACCTTCTTTTCAACGTCACCTTTAACTACAGGACCTTCTTCTGAAAAGTACCAAGCACACCATCATGTCTCCAGAACAGCCCCTGTTCCTGGTAGCGACACAGCTACTCAAGATATGAACAGCCCAAGTGCTGCTCCTGTAGCTTTTCTTGACTCTTTGTTTAACATGAATGACACATGGTACGTAATTTCCAATTCATAATTGAAACTAATTTTAAATCAACAGGTCAACTATTCGTACAATTATTTTTGTTGTTTGCATCTTCCAACTCTTCTTGCCTTATATCAAATCCATAGCTTTTGGTCCATCTCTCAAGCTGAAGCGCGTCCAAAGAGCAAGACGTTCAATCTCCTCTTCATCTCAAAAAGAAATCCTAAACAATGTGGTTACACCAGGTGATCTAAAAAACAGACAGATGTATACTATTCTCGAAAAATCCATCAAAAGTCATCCAGACGACTACCTTCCTTCTGCTTCCTTTGGCCTTTACTTTTCTCTCTTTAAAGAATGTGCTCGCATTTTTTCTCGCCATGTTCTCGGTTACGAAATTATGTACGGCGACCAAGATGACATTGCACCAGAAGAAGAATGGGGCAAGGTCTGTAAATGGATCAAGTTGAATGAAACTAGATGCGTCGGTGGTGATCCTTATGCATCTCGGTTGTCTATGCTTTATTCCTGCTTCCGCATGCTTAATTTAGTGGATGTGCTTGATGAAGATGTTCATGACCACGTCATTGAAATTCATACCCGTGCTTACGCTACTGCTGCTATGCAACTACTCTTGGTTCTTCCTCGATGTTCTATTACTGATAAAATATCCAATTATTTCTGGCAGCATGCAGCAAGCAACAGTAAGCATGGTCATAATGAAAATGATGAAACAGAAGAAGAAAGCAGCCTTTGGATGCAGTCACTTGCCTGGACAGACTCTGAACAAGACTATGATTCTATTCATGATATGCCCCTCTCTCGTGCTTGGTTTGAAGCTATGGAAATCCTTCAAACTCAAAACTCTTTGGATGTAAGCTCAAAAGGTCACCCACATCTGGGCATCTCATACACTGCTCCTGTTGTTGCCCCTATTGCCATTTTATCAACACTCCATTTATTAGACAATTTGCGTATCCAATTTGATCGTCTTGTTAGTACTATGGGATCTGGAGGTGAAGGCAGAAATCTTGATCATGGTTCAGAGTTGGCTTTTATCGATATCATATTATTGACTAAATCCAACTCGCTTGAACAGGAAGACAGTACTGATCAGCAAAGGTTGGCTCACTGGTTAGCAGCTGTTGGTGCTATTACCGAAGGCTTATGGAAGAACAAACTTGAACAGGCTGAAAAATGGTTGCCTACACTCATTCAGAGAGTACCTCGCTCCATGTCATGTAAAGCCAATACAGTTCCTCAGAAGGCTGCTTCAAGTCAACTGGATGAACTGATTAAAAAGACGATGATTCATGTTCTTGTTGGTGCTACTTTACTTAAGAGCTCAGATGTCGAGAAACAAAAGCAAGGTCTAGTTGAGCTTGAGAATGCTGAAGTGCTTCGTACAGCTATCCGTAAGCTCCAAAACAAGCTACGCCCTCTTCATGAAAATGGCGAAGTTAGCCTTGAATTTACTGTGATTGCTCTAGCTGAATTTGCCGTTTGCTTTATTGGTCTTGAATCTTGGATTAATGCGCTTAAATTAGAAGTTTCTCCTGAAAAAGAAATCTTAATTGATGAAGAAGTGCGTCAAACTACTTTGAATTTGCGTCGTATGATGCGTTATCTTTCCTCTCAAGTATTGACTGAAAGCCAGGCGATAGTTGATCGATTAAGTCGTCTTGGACGGTTTATTGCTCATCATCCTGGAGATGCTGATTCTGCCTGTGAATTATCCGATCAAGAAGAAGATGAAGAAACAAGGAGAGAAGAGGAAGAGGGTCAAGTTTCCCAAGAAAATACGAATAATCATAAAGCTTTAACCAGGAGAGCTGATAGAGCTCAGTCTATTCTTCGCGGTTTAGCATAAAAAAGATATCATTACACATTCATTATTAACATTTCATTTAAACACATACACTTCATATAAATATTTGCTTGCTTTTTTTTTTATTATATTATTAATTGCTCTCCTTTTTCAATGAAATGTTAAAGTTTGTATTTCGAATGACTTCACCAAAATGCAACAAACTCAGTAACTTTTGACCAATGAATTGGTATCCTGAAAAGTTGCCTTTTGAAAGACGCTGAATATCAACACTAAACAGCCCCGACAAATTCTCAAAGCGGCAGATTTCTACAGAAAACCGAATTTCATCTCCTGTGTCAATGCTTGGATGACCATAAACGGGCTGAACCATCACGGAAGCAGTGTCATTACAGTTGGTTGATAAATGGTCCATGGTGTCTTTCATCTCACTTTGTTGTGGCTCAGCACGTCGAGTACAATGCAGCTTGTATCCACCAACATTTTCAACTTCAATGCCAAGGATCAGCAAAACCTTAGTAATTTCTAGCAAAACGTCCATAGGAGGTTTTGATGTAAGCACAGAACGATTCATGGCTCCTTTATGAACACGTAGCTCGGATTCAATAGAGAGATTGTCAATATTTTGTTGCTTTTCCTTATGCAAGCGGCCTTTGCGTTGCAATGATAAGCTCGTAGGCGTACGTTTAACTTGAGCGGATGTTGAGCGCATTGGTCTAGCTATAGGTATAGTGGATTCTTCTTCAGGTATCATGGCTATCTTTGCAGAAGAGGAGTGACTACTCTTACTGCTGTTGTTGCTGCTATTTGTAGTACGGGAATCTAAACATAATACATGAGTCTTGCTTTATAGACCAAAATAAACTTACTTTTTGTTTGTGGCTTTGATTTTTTTAACCAAGAGATTAATCTCTCACTTTTTGAATGCTCCACCAATATAGGTGATGCAGGTGGGGTTATTGGAGGCAAGGCTTCTTTAGTAGTGCTACGGTGCACCATCATTTGCCAAGAGTGTCTCGTTTTATTTACTGGTTTGTCCTTAAGAGGAGGCGTTGATGTTGTTTTTATAGGAGCATTATTTGTACCAACTGAACGTCGCTTCATACTTGAGAACAATTTAGCTCGCAAAGATAGATTGGGTTGCTGTAGCTGTTGCTTCTCTTCATCTTGTTCTGGAGGTATAATAACGTTTGTTACAACAGCATCAATGGCGTTACTTTCGCTCGTTGTTTTTGTTGCACTTAAAGGTGGTATTGTTTTGTTTGCTTTAGTGTCTTGAACTGGAATATTTGTTAATTGATCTTTGCCTTCATTGTCTGATAAAATAAGCTCTTGTTCTGGACCTTGTGCAGCTTTAACATTGTCGGATGGCATTACCTCCTGATCGTCATCATTGTCGTTTCCAACAATCATAGTAGGTTCATGGTGTTCTTGCTCTTCAATTACATGGTCTTCATTTTGTGTGAAGGAAAGAGGATAAGAATAAGATGACGATACGCTAGAACAGGACTCATTATCGCAATCTGATTGTGTTTGATTTTCTGAAATACTCAAATGAGTGGTTGATTCAATTCCCTTGAGCAGTGAGAGTTTTCTTATAGTTGCTTCTTGTTCAAATGTTTCCACTGACTCTGCAATATCGCTTTGGTATTTCTGCAACCATACATGATTCATGATTGTTTTTATATCACATCTTTCGTTGGGAATAGGAACGAGCATCTTCCCAATGATATCTTTAGCATCGTCAGACAAGTGTGGAGGATATTTAGGTTTGTGCGACATGATATAACGATAAAGACGCCCAATATTATTGCTATTAGGATTCTTCACATCATCGTCGAAAGGCAAATAGCCACAAAGCATAGCATAAAGGATGATACCGCAAGACCAAATATCAACACCTGTGCCAGCATAGAGTCTTCCTGTCATGACAAGTTCAGGAGCTGCATATACAGGAGATCCACACGAGGTAGACATCCAATCGCCTGTTTTAGGTGTGAATTGGTTTGCAAAGCCAAAATCAGTGACAATGATATTGTGTTGACGATCCAAGAGTATGTTTTCCTAAAAGATATAAGTAGGCGTCATAAATATTCGTGTTGCTCACTAGTTTTAAATCACGGTGTACGATATTCTTTTGATGCATATAATAAACACTGCTTATCAATTGAGAAAAGATACGTCGTGCTTCATTTTCTTTCAGGTAACGTTGCCGATAAATGTATTCAAATAGTTCACCACCTTAAAACAAGTTGTAAAAATTAAGTTTGAATAAATCATAAACTATTTTACCTTCCGCATATTCTAACACCATACCAATACTAGTATTAGTTTCATTGACACTCAATAGCTTAACAATATATGGGTGATTTAAAGTCTATATGAAAAGCATATGGTGTTTATTTGTTTTTTTTTCTTTAGAGTTCTCTCCTACCTTTAAAATATCAATTTCCATTCTGATTTTGTCGAGTTGCGAAGAAGAATCAATATTCTCTTTTTTGACCAATTTGACAGCTACCTATGAACCATGTTAATTAATCGTACATTGATTATTTCTTACTTGCCATTTGTCCGGTTTCGATATGCTTTCCTAACTTGACTTTGCCAAATTCACCAACACCCAATGTCTTTAGAAGTAAAAATGGTCCTAGTCTGGATATCTTTTTGGGCTCATAGTTTTTTGAGTAAGTATGTATTTCTTCAGCAGAGACAATGGTATCTTGATGCGTATTGCTGCTTTTGATTTCGTCTTCTTCCTCTTCCTCCTCTTCGCTCGTTCTTGTTTGAATTAAAATCCTGCTGTTGTCGTCTTTTTCTTTTGGGGATGATGGATCCTGTAATAAATTTAATATTCCTTCATCTTTGTGAGGATGAAATAAAGCAGCAGTTGTCATAAGGGATAGTAGTAAAATAGTAAAAATAATATAAGAAAAAAGAAGAAAAGAGAAAAAGAGAGGGAAACAACAGATTAATTTATAAGTGGCAAATTTAATTACGCCTCCTTTGTTGTTTTGTTTTTGATACTATGATGTCTGCTCAAACTACATAGCTAGAAAAGGGCGGGAGAAAGGTAATACAACCATAACAATCGACCAAATTTAGCAATGTGTATTAACACAAGTTGAAACGTATAAAGCTGTAGCACAATGACTCTAAATCCTTTGCGTTTTCATGACAATCGCAATGACAAATGTAGCCTCTCGTCATTAAGTCTCCAAATTACTTAGTAATCAGCTAACTAAGCTGGTTGTTATAAAAAAAAAAGTCTCGGAAGCAAGGTATATTAAGTATTACAACATGCTTATTTGGAAGGTTTTTCTTGTTTACACTGCCATGCAGAAAGATATTTGACTTCAACACTTTCAGCCAATTCTTTCATAGAGCTCTTTTTTTCTTATTCTAAAACATTTATTAGCTGAAAATCGGGTACTGTATAGTCTAATTGCTGAGCAATGGCTCATTAAAAACGAGGTGTAATTGAGACTAAAGTCCTCTTTTGAAGCTTTTGATCCTTGTTTCTATAGTGAATAAACTGATATTTTTGTAATTTCTGAATCAGTTGTATCTTTAGTGCAAGTTTTGCTAAGCATCCAACCACAGTCTCTTTAGCTCTGTGTGTCCTAATTAGCATCAAATCATTTTCATGCACACATATAAAATGACTATTGTTCGAGATCGAAAACGACAAAGATGAAAGCAGTTCGATTTTCTTGTGGGACATCAAAAATCAAGTTCTTTGTTTAAAACTGCATAAAGAAGCACTTATTCAGCTTGGATACAGTGACAAAAGCTGTAGGTCGTTGCTTTCTGAGCCTAATGGTATAAAGAGAACAGTAACTTTGCTGTTAAAGACTTAAGCAAATATGCGAAAATGTTTACGAGGTTTTTCGCTCATATCCCATCATTTTCATAGGATAATTGATAATCAAATATTTTGATCAAAAATTACAGTCTTTGACACGCATTTTAAGTACTTAAGCTTAAAGATAGCTCTATTTTTGGTCTTATAGAGTCCAAAAGAAGATCAGAAGTTTTCAATTTTTTTGTGTTTTATTTATTGCTCCATATATTGTCAAGAGGTGGGCGCAAATAAAGAAAACAATTGAAGTAGAAATAGAAGAGGTCAAGTATGGGCTAGATGATTTGGGTCATCTAGTTTATCATCTATCTATTAAAGTCTTGAGTTTATATGTTTCTCTGCTATTTGTAGCTGCAGATTAACACGAAAAAGTTATTGAACGAGCTTTTTTCATGACTAATACCCTTTGGTCGAAAGGCATATTTGGCCGTTTTTTACAAATCGCTTTTTTCGGTCCAGATCAACTCCAAATGTACCATGGATGTTAGTAAACACTGTTCGTAGGCGTTTATAGTGTTTATGTGGGTTTAAACAGCCTTTATATTACCCTTATGTAGTCTAAAAAAAGGAAGAAAATTTGTATGAATAGTAGTCTTTTTCTCTGTTGAAGTATTCATTAGCCTGGCGTCTATATTACATGGATATTTTATGTACCACCCAATGGCTCATCCAAGTATGACACCCTAGTAAAAAAAAAGACTCGTTCCTTTTTGAATCAAAGAAAGAGAATGTTTGCTCATGGAAATGTCAAAGTGCTGGGTAACTTTATGTTGACTTTTTGATGCATGGTGTATGAAAGGCGACCTTCAGTATATTCAGTAAATGCGGTTCACAGTACTATTAATTCACAACTTTTGTTTAATTATAAACTTTTTTTTTTTTTTTGCTACAATCAATGTACATAAAGCTTAAAAAGTATAGTGACATTTGCATAATTGAATGATATGTTATCTTGAGAAAAACTTGATCAATATGTATTCATATACCTAACTGAGATATACATTACAAGTTTGCTATCACTACATAGTATCAGTATCTGTCAATATGAAACTCTATCAAACTTACAGCCTCGTTTTCCCATTCTTCACCTTTACAGTCGCCCACATCAGAAACAGCATGAGGAAAAAGCATATGAGTTCTTCCATGGACAAGTGTTGCAAACACAATGATTGAAGAAACTACTAAGGAAAGTATGCGAGCCATGAGTACAAACAATACCAAACTAGATACCAATTCTCTTTTTATATGCGACTTCTAAAATGTGTACATGGAGACAAGCATTCCTTATAATGAATTAAAACACGCATATAACTGAGTGACATGCATTGATATAATTGTAGTAAACAACAAAGTATTTATTCTGACAAAAAACAAATAAACTGTGCCTCACAAACTCAAACCTTATCCTTTTTTTTTAAAAAAAAGAAGAGAATAAGTATCTTGGGTAAATCAAAACAGGTTATGGTTATCTCTGTTCGTCTAAAATATATAGACTGATAATTTTCCTATGTGTACAAAGGGGAAAGAAAGGAGGGTCTGTGATATGCAAATGCCATTGATAAGCAGCCTTTTATTCGGATGAACTAATATCCAAACTTTTATTACGTCTGTGTGCCTTATTGTTAATTAAAGTTTCTGATACAGTTGAAACATGACATTTGTAATACGCTTCCATCTATTGGTCTTTTGTCTTATTTCAATGATAGCCAAGGTATGTTTGATTCGATAAAGCACCGGCTAAACCCATTTTCATATAAACAAAACTGAGGTTCAACAGTGATTGTGTAACATTTCTTAAAAAAAGGTGGGGATTCTCTTTTTGTTCAATATGACTAACAATTTCGAGCGGGGATTGAGGCAGTCTTGAGAACAATTGGGCACGCTTGAACTGTATTCCGAATAAAAATAAAAAACTAGCTTGTGAATATTTAATATATTTTTTCAGAGCATAAAAACCAAAAAGAATTCACTAATATTGGTTTCAAAATGATAGTTGTCACCTCGTAAATGTAATAGACAACAAAAAGTATCAAATTAGCTATTATTGTTAGATAAATTAGTCCCTTTTTCTCCCCACATACACAAACGAAGCATTTTTTTTTATCAGACGATAATAATTTAGCAGAGTTGCACAGGCATCAAGTTGTTACTGTGGCCAACATCCACATGGAAAATGTTACTATATACTGTTTTAGGAATGTGATCAACGCTTTAATAAGTAAGAAGTTTGTTATAATAAGGAATGTTAGAAGCACTATAAGACGTGTATCCTGCAGCTTCTTGAACATAGGTACGTCATATGAAGCATGTATAAACAAAGAACTTGATATGTAGATAACTTATCTTACAATAAGCACAATACATCAACAGGCGCGTCTGTAGTATTTTATTAAAAGGTTCCGCTCATGGACCATTTTATCTTCCGAGTACACCTAAAGCCAAAACTTTTTTTTATATCGGCCATTCACGGAAACATCGGAACACCAAATTGAAAAGGCTGTTTTTTAGAGTGATTTTTTACTGAATCACAAACAAGTTATATACCTTGACTTTAGAGTTAAATTATTTGTAGAACAGTCTAGTTTACTTGTGTCAAAGAATTTTCTTGATTTAATTTACTGAAGACGCATTTTTTTCGAGTAAAGTTTTTTCATATTGTTACACACACGACCGTCATAGACTAAAGGCTTTTGTTGGAACTCAATTTGAATCATAATGGCCATCTTTGAATTTCCGATAGGCCTCTTCAAACTTTTTTTTTTCTTGGACTCGTATAAATATTTCCCCACTTTTTATCTTTTATTTTTTTTTATTTTTTATATAATCACACTTAGAGGCTAGCTCCTTACAAATTGACCACATTTTATTTTGTAACGTCAATTCATATACATATTTTTTGATTTTGCTATTTTATGACCTACACATACTCAGCGTGCAAGATTATTGACAATCACTGATCCAATAATTTTGTTCTTTATATATTATCGCAATGAGCCTCTCTCCAACCACTTTATTACTGCAAGATCTTATTAGCGCACCCAATAAGGCAGAATCCATTCTGGAAGGCCTTACAGCTGATCAAATTGCTATGATTGAAAATACCATTAGTCGAGTCAAGAGAAGAAAAATGGACAAACAACCCAAAGAAGAAAACTCCTCGGCAACTGTGATTGCTAATGCCTTGGCTGCTGCTATGGTTTCAGCTGCTTTGCAAGCATCTCATTCTACAACCAAGAACAATGCATCTGGAACAGTTGCTCCTTCAAAGACAGTCACTGCACCTGTCAATGCACCTGTCACATCAAACGAACCTATTGCAGAGATCAAAGATGGCATCGAATGGGTCTCTTTTGTCTACTCTCATAATCGTACACTCAAGCGTTATTCGATTAGGACAGATATCCAAACTGTAGCATTGGATGTCGTGGACGATAAATTTAAGGCCGATAATTGTGTAAGTGACCCAATTCGGTGGCTGAAAAAATTTTTTCTTCTTAAATGATCTAAACGTTCTGTTACAGGTATATCCTCGTGCTAACCTTCCAAAGGAAACCTACAAAGGCAACAGATGGTCTTATGAGACAGAGTGTAATGATTTGGGATGGAAGCTTGCATGGCTTAATCAGTCAGAAATTGCTGGTAAACGAGGTCTGATTCAACGCGCGGTAGATTCATACCGTAATCGTTATCCTAATATGAGATCAAGACGCGTTGCTCGTCAAGAAAAACTATTGAATGGCACACTTCGTAAACGAAAGAACAGAGATGATGAGGATGAGACATCCAATAGTACTTCTGTAGCACCCACACCAGTCACTGCTACATCCACTGTTCCTCAGCCTTTCCCTACGAGTCTGGAAGCTGCTATTGTCAAGCCTGCTCACCAGCCAAAGACAATTGCTATTGATGATCCTATCAACAACACACGCTATCGTATCAAGATTAACATTGAGGCAGTCTCCTTGGATGAAATTCCTGATGAGTTTCGCAAGCAAAACTGTGCATTCCCTAAAGCAGTAAGCGTTGACCCTGAGCACTATGTTGGTGGTCGTACAAGATGGTTGGAAGATTCGATGATAAATGAACTTGGTTGGAAGTTGGTAAGTGAACGAGAATAAGTGACTTAATGAACATGTTCTTACGTGTATTTTTATAGGCTTATTTAAATCCTCGAGTGCTGTCAGGAAAAAAAAACTTTCTTCAACGTGCATTGGATGTCTACCGTACCAAGTTTATGCCTTTGCTTCATCCTCGCAAGAACTCTTCGCGCACACCAACTAATAGAATGATTACTACACCAACAGATACAATTGAACAAGATCAACTGTTAAAGATAATGCCGCCTTCCATGTCTACGCCATTAACTGCATCTGCTCTTGACGCTCAAAATGCTTTATTTGAAAAGAAAAAAAGAAGAAGCAACAAAACAACAAGAAATCAAAGGATAGCACTCCTTGTCTTGATTTTGGCAGTTGCTTTTCGCTGGACGATAAAGCACCCAAGATGAAAATTGCTCTTAATTCTTCGCCATTGAGTGATTTGCCTTGTAAAGCAAATCAAGATCCAATGATTTCACCTTCTTATGACACCATGTATTCTGATGCTCGCCTCTCTCCTTTTGACGAGTCCAATAGCCATTCCTCTTCCTCTGCCAACAGTGTTGTCTGTACGCCTAGTCCACCTGCTACTGCAGGTATTTTTGGTTTTGCCGATTCTGATCTTTATGACTCGTTCATGCTGCCACCTGTGAATGACAGCTTTATGCTGCTCGATAATAACGATATGAAACCTTATGATCCTCTTATGTCTCCCTCTCTTCCTTCAACTGCAGCCAGCCAAGACTTGATCAAGCTCGAAGAAGATTTTCACGATAATTTCAATAATGCTTCTCATTTATTAGATCCCCTTTTCTAATCATCTACTTACCATTTCGAACATGTAAATAACATCCTTACCCTTTTGTCATTCATACGCATATATAATTCCTAAAAAAAGTACCCTAAATCTCATTTAAAAGAAAAGAAAAGTATCATATGTAAACCACCCTTCTCTCCCCCAAAACCCAAGAAAAAATATCAGTGTATAATAAAGATGTATTTAAAGCTTATTGTGACGTCTCTTTATGCAGATAGACATCTCTTCTTTTGTTTGTTTATTTACCTTGTCTTGTAACACTTTTTTTTGTGACTTGGAAGGGGATGTCCATGATGTCTTTTTTTAAAAGCACCCTTTCTTTTACTTCTCTCTCTTTTTTTTTTTGTTTAACCAAATAACATGGTCAGAACTAAAAAAGAAGTTCTTAGTTCACTCTCCAAAAATAGATTGGCACGTCGTATTGAGGGTAAATTTAATGATGTCTATCTACTTTCTTAACGCGCCTTTTTTATGAATAGAAGAATATCAGCTGATTATGAACGACAAGACTATGCAAACTATGGCGACGGACCTTTATACTCCCAAGTCACCAGTAAGTCCTACGCCTTGTGTATGTTGAGTATTAAATTAAGCAACCATCATTTATTTATTTGTGCCATTAGACAATGGAAAGTTTACCAATAATGAATGATTTTATGAGGTTCGTTTTCTCTCTCTCTCTTTTTGACATGAGGAATAATACTCTATATAGTCGAAATAATCTTCATCAACCATATGCTATCATGAACGATTATTGGCCATCATCTACTACGTCCACATTTGCAGCAAGTATAGATGGAAGCAAAATATCGGCTATTCAAAAGCTACAGTCCATGTTTAAAAGCTTAAACGCTTCAGAAATACATGAAATGCTCACTGATTGCAACTTTAATGAGGCAAGTCTAATAAGGATATACTTGACAGAGTAATAACCCCAAGCAAAGGATGAAGTTATTTCACGCTTAATCACCCAAACTTATTATCTGGAAGATATACGTTGTCGCGTTCATCAAAAGTCGAGTGTTATAGGCCCACATAGTGGAGCAGGTAAAGATATCACCCCCTTTTTTTTCAATGTGCCTGTATATTGATTCTTTGAATAAGCCTTTCCCTTATCTGAACCTCCAATAAATACTAACAAGGACATGGTTGCTTTTGTAGCAGTAAGCCAACATGACCCTAAAGAGATTCGGGCACCTCTAGAGGAAGAAGCAACAGTACAACAACAGCAAGACACAGCAAGCGAAAACAATGCAAAGTCAAAACCTGCCAAGAATAATTCAAAAAATACTAAATCAAACAAGGTAAATTCTAACAAAACTAAAGCAAGTTTTTTTTCTTATCTCCAAGTTGTCTAACATATATACAATTCATCTAGGTAACTTCAAATAATGCACCAGAACATGATCTTGTTTTGGAAAAATACAAAGGAAGAATTAAAGTACATCGAAATCATCGCCGACCTGAGGTAAGAGGACGTCTCAACCTGGATGACGCTTTACAACAAATGCAAGAAAACCAAAACACACAAGATCCATTTGAGGGATGGTCTGAAGCAAGACTACGAGCCTACAAAATGTTAGATAAAAATCCCAACAGTTATTATTACAGATTTAATGCTCCAGGTGAACAACAACAAAAAGGAAAATGGACAAAGGAAGAACATCAGCTTTTTCTTGACAGGCTTGAAGAACTCGGTGCTAATTCTCAATGGGGAATTTTCTCTATGGCCATTCCAGGAAGAGTTGGGTATCAGGTACATTGGATATTGTCTATCATGTCTATTTGCTCATGAATTTTATTAGTGCTCTAACTATTATCGACAAATGATTGAATCAAAGCAAATATATGATCCAAACTATGTGTTAGATGAACAAGGCAAGGCTCACTATTTGTTTGATAAGAAAAACGGTGTTGGTGTAACAGAAAAGATATTTTGCAAACACAGTAAACACGGAAGTGTACCTGCAACCGACATCACTAAATTACCAAAGACAAAAAATAAAAAGAGAACCACAAGTGACGATGAAGATAAGGATTTATTCGTTCCAAAAAAGCCTGCAATCAAAAAGAAGAAGAAAATCAGTAAAGAAAGGCCAGTTAAAAATGACAAGCAACATCCTTCATCCAATATCGAGAAGTCTGTGATTTTAGCTTGTCCTGAAGGAGGCAGGATTACCAGACAAAGATACCAAAACTATAAAAAAACATCAAAATAAACAAGTTATGAAACATTACGTCAAATTCCTTCAAGATCAAGCTTCTCAGTAACACATTGTTGTACTACATCAAACGCCATGCCGTCTTTCTTTCCTGATCGGAACATGAAATGACTTTTTATGTTGCATAAAAATGCTTGATAATGCACTAGTCAGCAAAATAATAAAATCACACACACACCTGTCTATTTAAAAAGCAACAAAGAAAAGGGGAATAATTTTTTTCATCTTGTTATTCTCGATAGATAACTAAAGCATATCGTATTCGTGGTTTTTTATAGATGGTCCCAACGTCGATCTGTCGTCATTTCGATTGCTGTGTAACCAGTTTTCAGATGCTGGTAAATGTCGGTACGCATAATCATTAAGACACTTTGTCAACACAAAGAAGAAGAAAAAGAAAGAAAGAGAAATAACAAAGCCAAGTAGAGTTATGGATGAATATATAAATTGCGTTGCACGTCATAAGTAAACACTATAAACTATCACAGGTTATCACAAGCTATCAAGGATAATAATAATAATAACAACAACAAAGGTTACTGGGAAAAAACAAGACGGCGTTTGTTTATAAAGAGGTCCAGATTCATTTTGTTTCTCTCTTTTTTTTTCTTTTTTTCTTTTTCTTTATCTTAATGAAGGGGAACTATAGTAGAAAGCATTCTTTAGAAAGACTTGATTATTACTATCAAGTTATTAATACCACTGTCTTATCTAAACAGAATGCTGCAAGTGGCTTGATTCCTGCTTCCGTTGCAATCACTGTAAGTACCAAATGTTGATATTCAATGCCACTGACTATTGTTTTAAGACACATGGTGATTATACAGATGCTTGGGTTAGGTAAGAAAAAAGAGCTGCGTGAATTTTCGTGTACTAATGAATGGAATAGAGATAATGTCTACTCGATTTATTGTGTATTTGGCCTCGCCCTTGCTTACAGAAGAGTAGATGATACCACTGGAAGAGCATGTAGGTTTTCTGTGTTCTGAAATGAGATTAACTTATGTGTACCTAGTTGAGCTTGAACACGCTGTTGTAAAATTGATGCGTGGTCTTTTGTTCTCAATGATGCGTCAGGCACCCAAAGTTGAAAAGTTCAAAAAGACAAACAATATTCTTGATGCTCTTCATGCTAAATATAAAACCGAGACTGGTGCTACTGTTGTAGGTGACAGAGAATGGGGTCATCTTCAAATTGATGCTACCAGTTTCTTTTTGGTCGCTTTAGCTGATATGACCACAAGTGGACTCAGTATTATCTACACTCAAGATGAAGTTGATTTCATTCAGAATTTGGTTTTTTATATTGAACGTAAGTGAAAAAATCAAAAGGGGAACTTGTTGATAACAGTATGTGTAGGTGCTTATCGTACACCTGACTTTGGTATTTGGGAGCGCGGTGATAAGGTCAATCATGGTGAACCAGAATTGAACTCTTCTTCAATCGGTATGGCTTATGCTGCTCTTCGCGCTATCAATGGTGTCAACTTGTTTGGTGCTCGAGGCAGCTCTTCTTCTGTAAGTATCGCATACCTTTTTATGTTAGCTTGCTGATTTGATGTATACAGACGATATATGTTTTACCTGATGAAATGACACGTAACAAAATCACACTTCAAAGTGTATTGCCCAGAGAATCCCATTCTAAGGAAATTGATGGTTCTGTCATGTCTGTCATTGGTTTCCCTGCATTTGCTGTAGAAGATCCTGCTTTAATCGAATTGACACGTTCTGAAGCCAAAAAGAAGTTAGAAGGTCGTTATGGTTGGAAGCGTTTCTTGAGAGATGGTCACCAAACCGTTTTGGAAGATCATAGTCGTCTCCACTACAATGAAAGCGAATTAAAAATCTTTGAGAATATTGAATCAGAATGGCCTCTCTTTTTTACTTACATGGTTTTGGAAGGTTTGTTTACCGATAATTTGGAACAAGCAGATGAATACCGCAAGAAACTTGAGTTTGTCGCTATTGATTCTGCCTATTGGGACCCTGAAAACCCTCGTCCTCCTGAAGACTACAAGACAAACAATAAGCGTCCCACTGCTCCTTGTCGCACTGCTAGTCTTGACCTTTCTACTGCACCCGCTGATTTGCATATCCCGCTTATTCCTGAACTCTACTATGTTCCTAAAGAATCCATTGATGCTGAGAAAGCAGACCCTCATTCACAAAAGAGAATTCCTAATGACAACACACCCCTTGTTTGGGCTCTTTCTCTCTATTTGTTGGGTAATTTGATTTACGAGAACCTTTTATCTGCTTCCGAACTTGATCCTCTTGGTCGTCGTTTTAATGTGAAGGGTGTAAAAGCTGATAATGTAGTTCAAGTAGTCCTCTTGTCCGAAAACGAAAAGTTACAAAAGACTTTATCCACCTACGGTCTTGAAACACAATCCATTGACCAAATTTCTTCCAGCTTTACTGTCTTGCCTCCTCAAGCACTTGCTGATGTGTATGGTGCATTGGGCCAAAACTCCAAGCTAGGTCTTTCAGGTAGACCTAATCGTCCTATTGGTACTTTGGCTACATCTCGTCTCTACCGTATCGAGGGCCATATTTATGCTTTTACACCTCAATTCATGGATGTTCATTCTTTCTATCTCAACTCGGACCCTGACTACTTGGTCTCTACAATCGAAAACGAAATCAGCTCTACCAATGCTCACTGGACTTTCCCTGGTCGTCCTACAATCACGATTGTCTTGACCAATGCCATGTTGGGTGACATTACTCGATCTGAAGTCATGCCTGCTAATCGCAGTAAGGCTCTTGTCAATGCTCTTTTGACCTCTGACGCTTCCAAGAAAAACTTGCTCAACTTCTTTATGAACTTGCGATCTGGTGAATGCAATGGTGTACGTTTACGCTTATCTCGTCTTACAGAAACGGTGAATACAAGCAACATTGAGTCTTTGGACTTCTTGATCAACAAGCCTGATGTGGACTGGAGCACTATTTTGTCTAACAATAAGTCTTATCATCACAAGCATCAATCACATCGCCGCCTTGGTCTTGACCAAAACTCTTCATTGAGTTCCCCTGGTGGCGCTCTTACTCCTGGAGGCGCAAGAACACCTAGACGCCGTAGTGTGTTCCATGGCAAATCCTTGGATACACCTTTGGATAAGATTGATGGCCGTGATAGTTACTTTCAAGATATTGTTACAGCTTTGGAGAGAATTAATAGTGATGGTGTCACTGCTTTCAAGCTGAAGGATCATGAAATTGCTCCTGAAGCCAATGGTTTGAATGGCCCAGCTAATACCAATCAAGCTAAATCAGAAGAATCCAGCGAAACTAAAGGCCCTTCTGCTCGTTTGTCTGTTGAAACAGGCGAAGCTAGTGGTAGCGAAATGCTCTTGTCATTGACTCTGGGTGACATGTCCCAATTTGATGATGCTATTAAGAGTCTTCAAGCTTCTGTCAATCTCTATGATCAAATCGACTTGTTGCAATACTTGACTTCCTGTAAAAATTTGGACGAGTTCATTCCAGAACTAGATGCTACTATTCGAAACCTTTTGGAAGAAGTATATGTGAAGTCTAAGCGTCTTCAATACTGGTCTATTGCTCGTCAAGTCAGTGGTCTGCTTTCCAAGACAATGCCTACCTTGACCGAAAATTTGACAGACTTGGTCATTCGCCAAAAACAAGTCAGCATTGGCTCTGGTTCTCGAGAACTTTTGATTTCGTCTCCTTTGGGTCCTGATGCCTTGAACAAGATTATCTCTGAACAAGGTTTGGATGATGTTCGTGAGGGTCCTGTTGTGCAAGAAATCATTATTTCCTTGGGTAATTTCATCCGTACTAATCCTAGTATGTTTGATGGTATTTTGCGTCTTCGTACCCACTTTATTATCATTGCCTTGCGTGAAGAAATCAGTCGTTTGAATGGTTTTAATGAAGAAGAAGCTATCGAACACTTGATGCAGCTCTCTCCCTTTGAATTGCAATCATTGCTGGGTACAGTCATGTCTGGTCCTGGTATGTGTGAAGAAACAACTATTATGGTGCGTGATAAGCCTGGAGGATACTTGATCTTGTCTCAAGAATTTGATCCCAATCGTCAACTCAGTTCAGAAGTACCATCTTTGAAATTGCCTCCTTCCAAGAAGAAGGAGCAAGTCAACAAGGAGCAAGAAAAGGCAAAGAACACGATCTTTATTCGTGCTCAATCTGGTGGTTACAATGCAGGTAACTTTGCTCGCGCAGAAATCAATGGCAATATCTTGGCAGCCAATACTCGTGGTCTCCATGTTTGGGCTATTGATCGTTCCGAAAAGGTAGTGATGGAGCATGCTTCATTTGATACACATATTTCTACAGATGAAAGTGAAGATCTTGTTCAATTTATTCGCAACTTGAGCCCTGGTTTGATTGTCGTCGTGGCCTCCAAAGATGATTTCACTGAACATCTCACCAAAGACGCTGCTGAAGCTTTGAAGAGTTTAGGTGCTCAACAAATTGACAATGTCAAGTACCGTGACTCTTATGTTTTGATTGCTGAAAAAAATGGTGATCGTGCTGTTGAAGCTCATAAGCCAGCAAATGATGGCCCTACTGATTTGGTTGAAGAGGAGTTTGCTTTACTTAAGAAGCATGATATTTCACCTTCAGAAATCAGTACTAGCAACATTAGCCATTTCTGTCCTACTTCCAATGGTCGTTGGTTGCGTCGCAGAAAGAATGATGGTGCTCTGAATCGTGTTCCTTCTCATTTCTTCTCACGTACATGGTCTGTGCTCGATAAATGCCATGGCTTCCAGATTGGTAATCAAAACTTGCCCCGTGATCCAACCGTGTTTGAAAAGACACCTGAAGAATTCAACTTTGCCTTAGCTGTTGAGGGCTTTTTAGGCATCCTCAGAGACCCTGCCGAGCGACAGATTGCTACTGAAATTCTCTCTTTAATTTACCAAAAACAAAAGGAAAATCCATCCATCCAATTCATTGAACAACTTATTGATATTCCTGCTATTATGGATGGTGCTATTGCGGATTTCTGGAACAAGTGGGTTGAGAAGAATAAGGAAACATTTGAAAAGAGTCCATTGTTTGCCAACGGATTTGACTACAACGATCACAAAGAAATGGCACATAACTTGTTCTATGATCTTCCTCTCGCTAATTCTGAAGAAAGCACATCTACTTATCTTTCTAGAAGCATTTCTAACGCTTTGCATATTTAATTCTATTGCTATTATTATTAAATCATTCTTTGTTTGCCTTGTTCGTGAACAATACGTAAAATACTTGACATAATATCTCTATCACCCATACCATTTCTTTGATCTAACCAGAAACGATGTTGTTTAATTTTAGGCTCAATGCCCTTGGTTTGCTCTAGATAATATTGTTTTTCGAGTGTTTTCTTGTTTACCACCCAAGTCATGAGTGATGAGTTTGTTACAGGCATCAGGTCTTTCAGTTGAAGTGTAGTTGTACGTTGACGAGCTAAGAGATCAAGTGTCTCGATAGAGATCATTGTATTAGGTGAAATGGGAGGTTGTCTTTTTGTACCATCATGATGAGGGATATGAAGATGAATCGAGTTTACGTAAGGTGACAATAGGAATGACAAAGCACCTGTTGAACATGCACTGGCTACCATAGCTAAATTATGTCAATACAGTCATAGAAAAGAAAGAAAAACCACTTACCACCGAGAAACATCCCGTTTGATACTTCAGCTACTTGACCCATTTTGATTAAACTCAAGAAATAACATAATTTCTTTATTTACCTGCTGAAGATTCCCAGAAATACATGACTGTAGGAGTTGAAAGTGCCGAGATCTATGAACGATGAAGATCAACATGAACATACTCTTGAAATGAAGACTTACACCCAAAGTAGATAACGAGAATCTCTTAAACAATTTGACAAGACCTATTTGCGGAGAAGTGTATATGAGCTTCTTTTCAGTATTGGGAGTGGATAGAGTTGCAAAAGCTCTTGCATACTGTAACGTTCTTGATAGACGGTGCATCCTTTTTTTTTATCACTTGTAGCAAAAATTAGATTGATTAAGCGCAAGGCTGATCCTCCTTTTTTTTTTTTTTTTTTTTTCAAGCACAGAATTTAAGGAAAACTGCCTTCAACTCAGAAGTGAGATTCTTTTTTATTATATAGACTATAAGAAAAATCAAGGATAAAGACCATTCATGACAGTTTGAGCACATTTGTAGTTTTTGTGTGTTCTTTCGAAATGAATAGGTGCACCATAATACGTTCCTTGGATCGTTACATTCACAGCAGGGCGCTTGGATTTAGCGCAAGGAATAAAAATGCTATCAAAAGCTACTAAATCACCATTGATGCTGTTGAGTAAATCACATGCTTGTATTGGGTGTGGATGGTTCCCACCAACAGGATCGCAAGATAATTCATAACTTTCTAAAGTCGAAGGATGTTGAATATCAAGTTTTAATGATACCTTGGGATTGCTTGTTTGTGCTATTGTTAAAGGAAGTAATAAGGAAATAATGATTGAATACAACTTCATGTTATTGTAACAAAAGAAATGTGTTTACATATTTTTCAATCATATTTAAGTAAAATTAAGGTTTGCATGTGTATGTATTGACATTTATTCTATTAGAGAGAAAGAGAGGATGGGGGGAATATGCATAATATTTACAAGAATGGTATAAATCTTATTTTTTGCTTGAATTTGGTGTTCTTTGCAATGAACCATCGCCATAAGCAGTGACAAAAGATGAAGAAGAAGAGGTTCTTTCTTGTTGAGATGTATTTGAATGCCTGCTTGATCTTACACTGCCTACAGATCGCATGCTTGCCTTTTTTACAATCCTGTTGCGTTCGACTAAATAATCTGAATAGTCTCTCCAAAGTTTGTATGGAAACAAAACTGTTTTTTTACTCAACTTGAGCATGCAAATCACAATCCATACAATAAGAGCAAACACTATCCAGGATTAGTTTTCTTTTGTGTGTTCAGATATAAACAGACTTACATGTAAGCAAATAAGATAGTAAAGCATAACCTGTATCTAACCAAGGGTTTTTAGCTCTTTTAGACAAGATGGACTCAATATCAATCTCTAATTGCTTGAGCTATATAATACAGTTAATTTGAAATGACCTTTTTAGTACACTAATACTTACTGCAGAATAATGAGACTCGGGGATGTCCTTGATATACGTCTCCATTCTGTTTCTAAAGTCATCTACATCTACTTGTACATCATGCACTAATTCTTCTGTACTGTCCAAGCAACACTTGAATTCACTAAGCTCCTCTCCAAGTGATTTTACTAGAAAAGTAACGTCTTTAATCTTATTATCGAAAGGGTCTTGTTGCTTGAATAAACTACTTTCATCATACATAGAATGACGATGAGAAGCATACTTGTTGTCTGTAGAAGAAGATGCTGCTGCTTCTGGTATAAATGACTTTAGTTGAGGATTAGAAACAGTGCGCGGTAGTGTATGAGCATAAATATCAATGGATTCCATAGTATCGAAATGTTCTTGTAAGAAATGCTAGACATGGTTGTTAATTCAATACTCTGTACTATTTTTACTTACTTCAGATTCCTTTTTAAATGCTTTAACAGACTTTATTTTTGCTTCCAAATCTCGAAGCATATCTTGAATATCTTCTTCTTGTTGATGACTACAGATATGGTTAAACAAGTTCTTGATGGATTATCCTTACCTGTCAAAATCAAGATGAGCATCACCAAGCAAAGATACATGTAAATCAAGCAAAGGACCATTCTCATTTGCTTGTTGACTTGGTATTTGCACCAGCTTTGTAAATTCGATATTCTCAGACTCTGTCGTGGTCAATATGGCTAATAACAGGTAATTAGAGCAGCACCATGGATATCACTACATACCAATATCTCGCACTGGATTTGACCTGTAATTGACTTTTTCGGCTTCTCCTTTAATGATATGCTTATGATAAACTGGATTTTCTTCATTATCATCATCCACATCTTGCTCTTCCTCCTCTTTATTTAACTCTTCGTCTTCATCTTCATCGTCAATGGTAAGCACATTACTGACTGTATCACTATTGACTCCATTTTCATACCACACTGTTTTTCTAACATGCTTCACCTTTCCCTTGTATTCGTATGCATCAATTAGACTCTTGAGTTCTTTTGGTAGCGAACAATAATCAAACAGCAATGTAATTGTCTTTTCCTGAGGTTGATTCTCAAATTCGCTTGTTATCTGAATGTTTGATTCTTCTTTTGGTTCTTTCTGAAATGAATGAAAACTGTCAAATGAATGTCTTCTCTTCAAGAATGGTTCTAAACTCTCTTCTTCCTCTTCCACCATCACCACATCCTCTTCTTCTTCTTTCACTCGACCATGCTTTTGATAGAATTCTTCAACCATGCAAGCTGCAGGTGTTTTTTGAGAAGGCTGTTCATCAGATATTATATCATTCTGTCTTGATTTACTCTTTGATCTCTGGGGCTTTTTCAGTTTATATAGCCAAGAAGATCGTTTTCGGTCATGTTCTTCATCCAATAAGATCTCAGAACTATGTAAAGAAGGTGCCGGTTGTTGATCAACTGACAGTGGATTGTGCTTTTCTACTTGTCCATATGATTGAGTTATCATACATTTATTTATTTATTATTACCTATAGTTCGTTGTTTAGGTGGTGGTTTTGAATTGTTAATTGTTGGTTTAGGTAGTTGAACTGTCATTTCTGTCAGCTTTAAAATGTCTTCATCAGATACAGCACCGAGAATGTCTAGCGAATAGGATAAATATGCTTTATTAAACAGAATGTATATATACCTTTTTGAGATATATTTGTCTTTATATGCTTTTTTGTGTTATTAGAAGGCATGTCATTTGTAGCTAATGATTTCCTATCTAAAGAGTGCGAAGGCTTAACTTGAACAGAAACAGATTCCAACCATCCTCTATTGTCACTACCAAAGGTGTCCAAGTTGGAAGCCTGTGAGGACTGACTGCGGACATGACTCTTCTTTATGAGCGAGTCTTTTTTCTTTTCAAGGTAGTCATTAGCAGCGAGAGCCATGAGAATCCTCTTTTGTTTTTTTTTTGTTTTTTTTAAATAAAAGCAAGAAAGGGAGAAAGAGAAAAAAGGGGAGAAAAAAAGTAATGCTGTTACCTTTTTTGGAATTTCCATTGTCACCAAAACTTTTTTAAATAACCCCACTCAATTCTTACTCACTTTTATCTTTTCTTTTATTTTTTTTTTTTGCACAATCTCGAGATGTCAACTTTGACGAAGAGGAAAAACAACCCAAAGCCTCGCCGTCCTCCTGCCCGAGAATTACCCGAGGATATTATGGCAGAGGCTCGATCAATGATTTTCAAGGTCAAAAAACCATTTTATAGACGTAAGAGGTTCAATTTCATCGTAGGTGTTTCGGTAGGGTTGTTAGCCATGTATGCAGCCTCAACCACACCTGCTGCACAGACATCTTTAAACACCTTACATGACTATTTATTGTTGCAATTGGCGGATATCGATCTGGCAAACATTTTGCCACAATCAGAGATGGTGGATGAATTTCTGGGCAATTTTACGAACTTTATCAAGCCTACTCCTGCCACAGAGATTTCCTTTATGCCAGCCGCTGACTACAAGTAAGTCAAGAACGAAAGGCCAATTTTTTATTTATTCTATTAAAGAGAACAACTTGATTTGAAGCCTCACTTTCCCGTTGTCATGATTCCTGGTATTGTCTCTTCTGGTCTTGAAAGTTGGGGAACATCAGAAAAGTCAAGAAAATATTTCCGCAAGAGACTTTGGGGCACCATGAGTAAGTATGGTAGATATGGCTACTCAACTTTAAACTAATGTCAAACGCAAGCCATGATTCGCTCTGTCTTGTTGGACAAGGAAAGCTGGACAGAGCATATTATGCTGGACCCTATTACCGGTTTAGATCCTCCTGACTACAAGGTCAGAGCAGTTCACGGTGTAGAAGCTGCAGACTACTTTATTACAGGTTATTGGGTATGGGCTAAAGTAATTGAGAATTTGGCAACAATTGGCTATGACACGAATACGATGCACTTTGCTTCTTATGACTGGCGTCTTTCATTTGCTAATCTTGAAGTACGAGATCTTTACTATTCTCATCTAAAAAACACCATTGAACTGTCCAAGAAATCTTCAGGTGGTCGTAAATCTGTTGTGGTGACACACTCAATGGGTAAAAAGAGACAACATTGGCATTTTGTTTATATTTACAGAGCTCTTATAGGTAGTACAATGTTCCCTTATTTCTTAAAATGGGTTGAAAGCGAACAAGGCGGCAAAGGTGGACCCAATTGGGTCAATAATCACATTGAATCCTTTGTCAACATTGCAGGTCCTTTAATGGGTGTACCTAAAGCAGTCACCTCTCTCTTGTCTGGTGAAACAAGAGACACAATGGCGCTAGGCAGCTTCGGCGCATATGTCCTTGAAAAGTTCTTTTCTCGCCGTGAAAGAACAAAACTGATGCGTTCCTGGTTTGGCGGGTCTTCCATGCTACCCAAGGGTGGCAGTGCTGTTTGGGGTAGTCAAGAAAGTGCACCCGATGATGAAATGAATGAAGAATACATGTCATTTGGTAATATGATTTCGTTTGTTCCTCGCCCTGAAGGCATGGATGAGAATTCAACCGAGATCCCTAGCTCATTGCATGACCCTTTGATCAGGAATTACACTGTAACTGGTGCTATTGACTTGCTCTTATTGAATGCGGATGATGCATATGGTCGACACTTACATGCAAACTATTCTTTTGGTCTCACAACAGATAAAAAGCAATTGGCTGACAATGACAATGACCCTACAAAATGGTCTAATCCTTTAGAATCTCGATTACCTAATGGTGAGGTTCAATTTTATTGGATGCTTTTTGTTCTAATAACTCGTTTAGCTCCTGATATGAAAATTTATTGTTTCTATGGCGTTGGTGTATCCACAGAACGTAGTTACTTCTATGCTGTTGCAGACGATACATTAGAAGAAGATTGCTTTGATCATATCAATGGTACTGGCTGTACTTGTAAATCAGCACTTACTTCTGAACCTACGTATCCTGTTCCTAAAGCACCTAACTTGGTATGTAATTGATAACACCAAATCATTTAATAACAAACGCTAGTATATTGATGCCAGTGTCAGTGACCCCGTACAGCGTATTGAGACAGGGATTCGGTTTTCAGACGGGTAAATGGATTCGCGTTTGTTGATATAGTCTAACTCTATTCGATACAGAGATGGTACAGTTCCTCTTTTGTCTTTAGGCTATATGTGTGCTCCTTCAGGAGGTTGGACCAAGTACGCCGACCTGTATAATCCAGGTCATAGTCCTGTCATTCTTCGTGAATATCAACACGAAATCAGTCCTAGTAAGTTAGATGTACGTGGTGGTTATAAAGCAAGTGATCATATTGATATTCTTGGCAATTGGGAAATGACTGTAAGTAATGTAACCTGTCGGAGGAGTTTTTACTTAAGCATGTAATAGCTGGATTTGTTACAGATTGTTTCCGGAAAAGGTGATAATGTGACAGGAAGAATTCTGTCGCCTATTGATGAATATGCCAAGAAAATAGAATTGACTCAGGCATGATACTAAAATAATAGAAAAGTAATTGCAATTGTGTTTAATATTCATGAAAGTTAATAATGTACTAAAACAAAACAAAGTCGTCATACAGCTTTGTATGTTCACGACATGTGGACAAAATAACCCAACCAAAGCTTGAGAAATGTTCAAAACAGTTGTCTTTCAGTTGCCTTTCTTTTCCTTTCTTTTTTGATCTTGTCATCGCAGCCGCATCTATCAAGAAACCGGGAAAAAAAGGTGTGCAACAGCAACAAAGAAGACTCATTGTTTTGTTTTTGTTTAACTTTCATGAACCTTGATCTGTTGCAGTGCCCACTACAACCTTGAAAACTACCAAGCTGATATTAGAAACCCGCCTACTTGGCACCATGAACAAACTGATATCATTTAAGAGTGCTTTGTTTCATGTGTTGGGAATGAATTTAGTCAGTGTCCTTTACAAAAGAAAATAAGGTTTTTCAATATTTTGTGTTTTTTTTTTGAAATCCAATATTTATTGGTGCTCTGTTTGTCTAAGACATAAAACAAAAGACCCAAGTTTCATTTTCTGTATTAAAAAAGCAGAATATTTTGTTCTCCTTATGAAATGTCGTCTTTTGTCACTGATTTAATTATTGTTGAACTCGGAACGACAGGTTGAACACAAACAAGTACCACTGTTGCAAATACAAAAAAAAAAAAAAAAAAAAACCCCCCGAAATGTGTCTAGAAGAAAACGAAAAAGAAGGTTTTTTACTGCTTTAATTTCAAATCAAAAAATCAAGGTCAGTGCTTTACCATCATGTGTTAAAGCGCTTTTTATTTACAAACATATTCTAGTTGTTTTTATAACCATATAGTACTAAATATAGCATTGGATTAAGGTTTGATTATTCAAGACAGGTCCTTTTTTGTTGCAGCACCCGTGTCTCAACAACAAACAAGCCGAAAGCACAAGAGAAACATGAAAACAAATAAAAGATTCCCCTCCTCCCTTTCTCCTTTCGACTTGCCTCAGTCTAGTGTAGCACAATGGCAAAGCAACCTGTTGTAAGTCGTACAATCAGAAAAGTAATAATAACAATACGTCTATCCAGAACAAGCAATGAGTGGAATGAGGCTAGTAAAGCCAAGGAGAAAAGAGAAAGAGAGAAGGAGCTATTGATTTACGTTGGCAAACAAACTTGGGCATATCATTCTAATTTAAGAACATTTTACTGTGCATTTGTAGTTGGGATTTAGCATTTATTTTCGTTCTCCATCACTCATCAATATGTGTATTATATACTTGAAGAAAAAAAAATTTGCTAATAAAGCTTGTTCAAATTCATTAGTTGTTTTCAAATCGAGGTTCAAATACCCAATTCTAATTTGTTACTGAACCAGTCAAATATTCGTTGTGTTTATTATGAACCTTAAACTGGCAGGTTATGTCAAGGTACCTTACCCTCTAAAGCAGTGTGGCTTCTATTATAAGAATTTATGTGCAACGTAGCAAATTATATCCTTGCTAAATACCCCATCAGGACTATATTCTTTAACGTACTCTAACCATTCAACAGCTTTTTCTCTCTCTCTCTCTCTCTCTGAAAAATATATATGGTCCAAGGATTAAGATAAATAAAAAGAAGAAAACAACAAGAAAAGAAAAAATGAAAGGAATATCACTATGTACAGAATGTTCTTTATAAAGCGCCTTAAATCTAGACAAATATACACACACAAACGCATAACAAAAAAGAGGTGTTCCTTCTGTTAGTATAACATAAAAGCAAGAGCAGATCTCTTCCTTAATTGTCAAAAATAAAATCGATTTTTACACGAGATTCCTAATAAGAGAGATCAAACTCCTACTAAACATTTCACTTAATTATTTTTGTGTAGCCTCAACATCAGCCTTATTCCATACATGACAATGAGTCCGGTGTATTAAAGGTCTCTTGTCTTTAATAACCTTCTCTTTTTCTCTTTCTTTCCATCTTTTCCTTCTTTTTTTTCTTTAACTCTTTTCATTACCTTTCCTTAATTCTGTCATTATATATAATGAAGTTGCTTATTTGCATTTCTCTTTGCGCACTTGTAATTGCTTCCCTCGCCAATGTTGTTCAGGCTTACGAAATTCGTGGTCGTGGTCTTGCCACCGTCATGGACTTTAACAACGGTACATCCCTTGAAAAGCGTGGTGGTCGTGGTACCTGGTATGGAATTCAATCATGTACAAGCAACAATCGACTAACTTAGACAATCGTCATTATAGGTACAGTGGTAGTGATTTGAAGAATGCCGCCTGTTACGATCGTATCGGTCTCCCCGCTTACTCTGCTACCATTTACAGTATGATTGGTGCCATGGTAAGTAAATCATATTGTCTTTTATTTGTTCTAACCAAATCTATCATAGGCCATGCACAAGTTTGAACAATGCTACAAGTGTATGAAGATTACCAACAACAAGCACAAGACAAAGACTGTTGTTGTCAAGATTGTTGACAAATGTGCTGGTTGTAAGGTCAACAAGGCTATTGATTTGACTCCTGCTGCCTTCAGGAAGCTCGATAACCTTGATGCTGGTGTTGTTGACATCTCTTGGAAGTCCGTCAAGTGTCCTAGCAACATCAAGCCCAAGTACGGTCCCAAGAAGAAGTAAATTCAATCTACATTTCTCATTATAAACCTTTCCGTTCTTTTTTTTCATTTTGTACTTATTCATATACTTTAAAACAATGAAGTTGTAGATGAATTAAAATTTCACTTTTATTTTTTACAGCACATATTTATTCATATAAAAATAATAGCAAAAAATAGACCATTCAACATCATTTCTTTTTTATATTTTTCTGTTGTTGTTTATCGTTTGAATTCGTTATATGCTGTGATTTTATTTAAATTCGACATTTAAAAAGACAATCTAATTCTTTTCTTCGGCCTTTTGAAGGAATTCACGAATGAAAGCTTCTTCGTCGGTAGAGCTGGCTTGGATAGGAGGAGTGGTGGGTTGAGGAGCCTTAGGCTTCATCATAGCAGCAGCACCAAGAATAGCATAAGAACCAATGAAGAACATGGAAATCTACAGGGAAATATCAGTATTTGTTTTAATGATGATCTAATATCGCGTTTACCTTGTGGTTAGGGATCTTCTTTCCGGCGATAACGTAGTGACCAGCCATTTTTAAATATAAACCTTTTTTTTATGTAAGAAAAAAAAAGAGAGAGAAAGCAAGTCTTTAAAGTAAAGAAAAAAATAATTTCAACAGGGGAAAAATTCTCACTGCGAATCAGAACTCATACATACGTCATCACTTTGAGGAAAGCGGCTAGTAAATTTCCTTTGCGCTCTCTCGAGGCGCATTAAAAGGCATCGTGTAAAAGAAGATGGGTTGGCTCAATGGTAGAGATCTATCAAAAACACAAAGATACTCGATCTATTGGTTACTATCAATATGAATCAAAAGGATTATATCTATTATTCTACAACCAATATAGCTCAATGGCTCTCACAAATGATAAGCACACACTTTTTGATTCTCAAGTCAAAAGAAAAAAGTAAAAAGATGAAATAGAATCAATTAAGGTATTATTTCCAGAAAAAACATTTCTCATCTAGAAAATCAAGTTACTTTCTTAAAGTTTATACTAATTAGGAAAAATATAATGCTTTCTATAGAATGCAAATACCTTAAAGACTTACTTGTATAGAATTTTTGCGATAAGATCCGTAAAAGAGTCACGCAATACCACTGCCTGTAGTTTTGGGGGCCAGTTTTAACCGATTTTTCCTGGGCTTTCCCGGCCATTTTTTTTTTCTAAAAAATAAATTATTGTTTTTTTTCTTTCTTTTCCCTCTTTTTAAACCCTTCTCTTTCAGAGCTTTCTCTTTTTCTTATTTTATAGACCATGTCCGCAGCTATCAGACGTCAACTCATGAGAGGTCTTTCCTCTACTGCTCGTGTCGCAGCCACTAGAACTACCCCTATTCTTGTCAAGCACGTTTCCGCTCGTACTTTCACCACCACTAGGTAATAGCATATACAACAACAACAACGAACCTCATATTGATGTTTTGTTTATAGTGCTCCCAAATTTATGGCTCTCCGTGCTTTGGGTAACCAAGTTGCTGCTAAGGATACTCGTCTCTACAGCTCTTCTTGTAAGTTTCAAAGAAAAAAAATTTATAAAATCCGACTCCCCAAACTAAACTTGTTTATCACAGCCTTCCCCAGTCATAATGTCATTGCTATGCCTGCCTTGTCTCCTACGTACGTAAATCAAAAAGAGAGTAAAAAAAAAAAAAGAGAGAGTTTTTTGTATTGATTACTTAAATAGCATGACTTCTGGTGGTATTGGTGCCTGGAACAAGAAGGTTGGTGATGAAGTTGTTCCCGGTGATGTTTTGGTTGAAATTGAGACTGATAAGGCTCAAATGGACTTTGAATGTCAAGAAGAAGGTTACCTTGCCAAGGTCTTGATTGATCAAGGTGCCAAGGATGTTGCTGTTGGTCAAGTAAGTTTGTATGTTATTGATTTTGAATGCTCATGTTGTGTTCTTTATTAGCCCATTGCTATTTTCGTCGAAGATGCTGCTGATGTTGCTGCTTTCGAAAGCTTCACTGCTGCTGATGTTGAAGGTAGTGCTCCTGCTCCTGCTGCTGCTGCTGAAGAAGAGCCCAAGAAGGAAGAAGCTAAGGCTGAATCTGCCGCTCCTGCTGCTAAATCTTCCAAGAGCGAAGCTACTGCTTCTCACGGTGGTAAGTTTTCTTTTTTTTTTGTATGGATGAATGAAATATTCATGTATGTGTGTTGATTAGGTCGCGTCTTTGCCAGTCCTCTTGCTAGAGTAAGTCATGAATGTTAAACGAGTTAAATACAGTCTCTAAATTAGTTTCTTTAGAAACTCGCTAATGAACGTGGTATTGATATTGCTCAGGTTAAGGGTTCTGGTCCTAATGGTATTATCTCCAAGGAAGATGTTGAATCCTTCAAGGGTAAGTGTCTTAGTTTTTTTTTGGAGACCATAAAAACTCACTTTTCTTTCATAGCTCCTGCTCCTGCTGCCGCTTCTGCTCAAATCCCTACTGCTTATGCTCCTCAAGGTGCTGCTGGTGAAGCTTACACTGATATTCCTACCACCAGCATGCGTAAGATCATTGCTTCTCGTTTGACCGAATCCAAGCAACAAGTTCCTCACTACTACTTGACTGTTGAAATCAACATGGACAAGGTCAACAAGTTGCGTGAAGTTCTTAACAAGTCTGCTGAAGGCAAATACAAGCTCTCTGTCAACGACTTTGTTGTCAAGGCTTCTGCTTTGGCTCTTAAGGCTGTTCCTGAAGTCAATGCTGCCTGGCAAGGTGATTTCATCAGACAGTAAGTTTAGTTTAAATCATAAAAAAAAAGAGCAGGTCACTCATTCTTATTAGATACAACTCTGCTGATATTTGTGTTGCTGTTGCCACTCCTTCTGGTTTGATTACACCTATTGTCACATCTGCTGAATCCAAGGGTTTGTCTACCATCTCTAGCCAAGTCAAGGACTTGGCCACCCGTGCTCGTGACGGCAAGCTTGCTCCTCAAGAATACCAAGGTGGTTCTTTCACTATCTCTAATTTGGGTATGTACGGTATTAGCAACTTCACTGCTATCATCAACCCTCCTCAATCTTGTATCTTGGCTGTCGGTGGTGCTCAACAAAAGGTTGTTGGTGACGAAACTACCGAAAGCGGTTTTGCTGTTCGTAATGTTATGGAAGTCACTCTGAGTGCTGATCATCGTGTTGTTGATGGTGCTGTTGGTGCTACTTGGTTGCAATCTTTCAAGGGCTTCATGGAAAACCCTCTCAAGATGATGTTGTAAATAATCTGATGAAAAGCAAGAGAGACTTTTTGTTATCAAAGACTTAATAAGAAGAAATTAAAAAAAAAAAAACTACACTATATAATACACATGTTATTGATGTCCATCCTCATTTGTCCAATGCATCCTGAGAACATTACCATCTGGAGAGATGGTTTCAAAGTGAAAAAAAAATTCAGTTCCCGACTATATTCAGTACGCGGCACTATGTGTCTTTTTTTTTTTTTCTCTTTTTCTCTATCGATCTAAAGCATGAGTTCAGCACCTAAATTATCAGGACGTAACAATGTAAGGTTTTGTCTCATCCATAAGCATAAACTAATCTCGCTTTTATAAGGTACGTTTACCACCAGAAGTCAATCGAGTTTTATTTGTAAGGTAATCAATGCTTACCTTGTTAGCCATACCCATACTCATCTATATATAAATAGAAACTTGCCCTTCAAGATCACAACAGACGAAATATATGAAGTGTTTGGAAAATACGGTCCTATTCGTCAAATCCGAGTGTAAATGAGTCGTGTATTCTCATCCCATGTTCTAACACCATGTCATATAGTGGCAATGCTTCTGATACGCGAGGTACAGCTTTTGTAGTGTATGAAGACATTTTTGATGCCAAAAATGCATGTGAGCATTTACAGGGTTTTAATATTCTTGGTCGATACTTGATTGTCTTATACTACCAACAAAACAAGGTGACCAAGAAGATGAACTTGCAAAAGAAGGAAGAAGAAATTAGAGAAATGAAGGCGTAAGTTACAGTTCTTATCTATCTATCAGGCACTTACTCTTCTGTATAGTCGTTATGGTGTGGATGACGAATGATAGCATACACGCATAAAACGTTCTATTGTATATAATTCAACATTTGTTTGCTCATGAAATAACAGGTCATTTTAAAATAAACAAGTAGAAATTTGATAACAAACAAGTTGATGCTATTTAAAGTTGAATTACATTACTATTAAAAAAAAAAGCTTATTCTTCTTTCTTTATATGAAGTCAATTGTACTTGCTGCATTGTTTATCTTTGGCACCTATGCTGTTCCCATTCAAGAGAAACGTATCAAAGTAAAACTGACAGGTTATTTTCATGGCAGTGGTAAATATCTATTGTACAATGTACCATTTATCTCATTCCTTAGGTTATTATGGTCAAGTAAGGATTGGTGAGCCTGCTCAATTGTTTGATGTTGTGTTTGATACGGGTAGTTCAGATTTCTGGGTCGTTTCAAATGATTGTCAAACAAAAGAATACTGTTTGAAGCATCGACAATTTCAACCAAAACTATCAAGGACATACAAAAGAGACAAAGGAGATCCATCCTTCAGTGTTCGATATGGTTCAGGATCTATTCATGCTCGTATTGGTCAAGATACACTGCGTATAGGAAGTGGCACTCTTCAAGACCAGTTTGTGGCAGATGCTACTGAGCTATCCACCATTTTTAAAAGGCTACCCATTGATGGGATTATGGGATTAGGGCTACCTAAGCTCAGTAAGTCTGATCCAAATAGACTAACTTTGATAGAAAGTATGGTGGATCAACAGTTGGTCGACAAAGCTATCTTTTCCATCTATATTCAACCCTTTGGTGGTCAAATTGATTTTGGAGGCATGGATCCTAACTTGTATACTGGATCTATTCACTATGCGCCCTTGACCAGCGACAACTATTGGGCAACACATATGAACAAAGCTTCGTTTGGTAATTATTCAATAGATTCACAATCTGTTATTGTTGATTCAGGTAAATGACTTCCCCTTCCAAGAAAAAAAAAAGACTCATGGCTTCATAGGCACCACACTGTTGATTACTTCTCCTGATCATGCGAAACAAATCCATGCTCACATAAAAGATGCTGTGACGAATGGAGATGGTACTTATTCTATACCTTGTCAAATGAAAGGAAAACTACCTGACTTGGTTATGTCTGTCTATGGCCAAGAACTAGTGATCACATCAGAAGATTATATATTGGCTCCTACTGTATGGAACAAGGCCATGTGCATGTCTGGTATTTCTGGTCAAGCAGTCAAGCGAAACCATTGGATACTAGGCGATGTATTCATGAAAGCATATTATACCGTAAGTAGATAGAACACAATAGGATCTAACTGTACATGTAGATATTTGATTTAGAGAACATGCAAATTGGTTTTGCAAAGAGTATAAGAGATCCTCAATTGACATTTGAAAAGTACGATGAATAAAGTTGCTTTTTTTTTTTCTTTCTTTTTTTTCTTTTTCTTATGTGTGGAGATCAACCACTGTTTCAACATAATGTACCCATAACTCAAGAAGAGTTTCATAAGGAACTTTACCGAGATTTATGTGATGCTCATTGCCATCCTCATGATGATATAGACAAACTCGCCTTGATTCCCCAACTCAAGACAGGTCATATTACAATTATGGGTGTTCGACAAGACGACTGGGACAGAGTATCCCAAGTAACAGAAGAGTGCAATCTGAAATATCAAAAGAGATGTGTTCCATGTTTTGGTAATGATCACAGTAACTATCATGTTTACATCGTATCTTAGGCATTCACCCTTGGTTTTCTCATTTTGTCATGACACAACAAGAATCTGAACTACAGACAAAAGAAGCTTATTATCAATCAATACTCCAATCACCTCAACCTCAAGAATTACAAGACATGGTCAATGCACTTGCTGACCCTTCTCCTTATGATACATGGTATACTCATTTACACCATAAACTGCAAGACCATCCAGAAGCACTGGTGGGTGAAATAGGCATTGATCGATCTGCTCGACTTTTACCTGGTGGTGCTATTGACTGGCATGGTAAAAAGCCTACTCAAGTTCATACTTCAGTCGACCATCAACTCGCTATTCTTGATATTCAATGTCAACTAGCCCGAGAACTTAACCGAGGTGTCAGTCTTCATTGTGTGCAAGGTCAAGGCCATCTATTTGACTACATGAAAAAGCAGTCGCTTCAATTTAGTACACGTCAACTAAGAAAACTAAACTATCAACCCAACACATTACGTGTCTGCCTGCATTCTTTCGGTGGTAGTCCAGCCACCATTACTCAGTTTATGGAACTCAAGGGGTTTGAGTTTTATGTTTCGTTTTCTGTGGCTATTAATGCACAACACCTTCCAGCTCATAAGATGCAAGCCTTGATTCAAGCTGTGCCTGAGGATCGTTTGTTGATTGAATCTGACTTAAATACGCCTGAAGGCATTGATATCTGTATGGTAGATATAGTTAAAATTGTAGCTGAAGCAAGAGGTTGGTCTATTGAACAAGTTGTCAATATCACCAATAAAAATTGGAAGCGATTTGTCCATTTTTGACGGTATGCCATCGTCATGCATGCTGAAACTCCGTTCCAAATTGGCCTGGGAAATGTATTTTTGTTTTGTTTTTTATTGATTGATTTAAGCACCCAAAGTAGGGAAAGCACTAGCATCTGATAAATTGACAGATCCTTGTTGACCACGATGATTGCCACTATGGCGGTTATTGCCACGACCACCACGACCACCGCGTCCACCACCGCGACCACCACCACTACTACTACGATGAGCAGGTTGATCAATTTCCAAATACACTTTTTCTTTCTTGTTCTTGTTCTTTAATTTTACTTCACTTTCCTACAAAAGACGTGAATTAAAAAAAGAGGACAAAGGTTTATTTGATAAATTTATTATTTTTTGTTTACCTTGCCAACAAAAAGACGTCTTTTTCTTTTTCAAGAACAACCGTGTTTTTCCATTGACTGTCATCAGCACCTTCGTTGGCTTGACGGCCTTGGTTAAGACGGAGATTGTGGCTAGCATTTTTCTTTTCAGCGAGATATTCATCCAAAGTCTTGGTATTATCTTCCGTGTCTTCGTTTGCACGAGCATGACGTGTTTCGCCAGCAGCAGGATCATTAGGATCCAATACGTCATTGGCACTATTTTTTTTTTTTTTTAGAAACTAGTCATGATGATGATGGTTTTTTTTTTACCCTTCAAATTCAGCAGTACCGGCTTCACCCCAACCTTGGTTGATTTTCTTTTCATTATCACTAAAATAATATAAGCCATGCATACTCATTTCACAGAGGGAACACTTACATAATACCAGTACCACTATGACGGTCAAATTGACGACCGCGACCAGTAAACTCTGAACGTCCTCCTCCAGCAGGTCGAGGTGGTCTTTGCTTGTTCGTTTCAGTCGTATCAATAGCAGCATTGGTTTCAGACAGGTTCTTACGACCACCACGATCACGTCTTGAAGGAGGAGAGACTAAAATACAATGATCAATCAAGAGTACAGACACACATACACACGCGTCATTTTATTATTTACCTGCAGGTTGTCTATGACTTGTTCTTCTCAAGTCGCGTCGGGTAGGTGGTTGAGGTTCACCTTTTTTTTCAACAGGCTTAGTGTTTCCGAGCTTATCAACTTCAGTTTCTTCTTCGCCCAAGAGGACACCAAAACGGTTATGTGTAAATGACATTTCTATATGAAAACAAAAACAAAAAAAAAGAAAAAGAAAAAAGAGGTGAGAAAATAGAAAAAACAAACGCCCTTTTTCATGGCTCTGGCTTATGCTTCTTCTCCAATCATGTCTGAGCGGGAATACAACTTTATTGTCTCTGTTCTTCTTATGGATCGCCGCTTAAATGTTAAAAGAGCTGCATAAATGCGTTTCAAAAAATCTAATTTTTTTTATTATTATTATTAAAGGTATACATCGTACAAGAGATTAAAGAGATGAATTTAAATGTCCGACGGCTTTGGTTGTATCAGGATCATAAGCACAAGCATGAGCATCAATCACCATCTCATTGATTAATGTTCTCAAGAAGGCTTGTTCATATTTTGAGTTTTCAAAGACGGTGGTTAGACTTTCAGAAGGGCAACGTAAGAAATTAGGTGCAAATACCATAGCAAGATTATTGACATTCATGAGTGTATGTTTGATAACTGAGGGATCCGCGAATTCCTATACAGAAGATATGAGTGTCTAGTATAAATATTCACCATATTTTACCTGTAAGAAACTAATGGTAAATAAAGCAATACGCCTGTTTGTGTCTGGTAATCGATTGATGATAGCAATCGCTTTTTCGGGTTCTTCAGCATATTGAATACAGTCCTCATAGTCCTTTGAAGACACAATGGGTTCAGCAAGGTCTCTTAGCCAGTATTTCAGCAAAGAAGCAGGCACATTGGGATCTGTGATACCAGTCGCATCATAATTGCCATTCTCAATGCGTACTCTCTATATAGTTGATGATATAAACATACATGGATACTTTGTGTGTAGTATATATGACTTACTAAATCAGTGACAGCATCTGCATCACCAGACACACGGAAGATACCTTCAGACATCTGTCCATGGGTCTCACGCACTGTGTTTGCTAAAAAGGGTACAATTTGAGGAATACATAATGGAGGATAACGATTGGCTTGTAATTGCATAATAAAATCCAAGGATTCACCAAACACAGATGGCTTAAAAGGTGCTTCTTTAGCTCGATTGATTTCTGCACTGGTCAATACTTTTCCCTTGGCTCCTCGAATACAGATACGTTTGAGTTTGATCGAGACATGCTGACTAAAGATGTCCACCTTGTTCTCTTCTACCTGGTGGTGTTGTTGTACAAAATCAGTCAAGTAAGATTCAAGGTTTTTTGAAGGAGGGAATGTGATGGTGACAATACAGAGCATTTCCCAGCCCTTCTTGATACTGTGACTGTGCGGATTATCTTCTAATTGTTTGCAGATCTGAACATAGATTTCATCTCGCATCTGTCCCTTAGTGATACCGCACGTAAGGATCGATTGAATGTCTTCAATATCATTGGAGTGACGAGATCGAGGTCTATCTCCCATAATCATCTGTAGTTGTTTGAAGCATTTTAATGCATCTTTATGAAGGTCTTTATTCAGCATCATCAAGGGTTGTTTGATGGAATCCTAAAATGATCAGCAACAGTATGTGTGTTAGGTGACTTACTTTAGTCCATTTCAGCATTTGATGCATAGGCACTCTTCTTCTGAATAAACCTCGTTTGTGGGTCGAGAAATACTTTTGAGCAAATCCATCAATAGCAAACCGAGTGATTTCTTGTTGTAAACCAGCAGGTAAAGTAGGTCTAGAATGACAGTCAATTGTCTATAGTCGCCCACTGACTTACTTTTCAGGCTGAGTGGCAAGTGAATATCTACTTTCTGAGGACCGAGAAACAAGGCTTTTGAGTGGATTGGATGATTTTGTAAAACTAGAAAAGGCTGAGAAATGAGATGCTCTTCTGGATGCTTTTGAATCATGGGTTTCCTGATCAAGCGTAAGTACATCAATGTTATGGACACAACTTACTTTTTGAACAGAACAATAGCTCTGTTTTCTACTGAATAAGGCAGATGAAAGTGAATGTGTATCTGTATTTTGTGGTGGCATTTGAATCATGACTCGGTCTATGTCTTCTTTACCACCGTCTGATGTGGATCGAGTATGTCTTTTGGTATCATGAGGATGGGGTAAATCGAGTGATTTGCTGTTGCGTTTCGAGATAGGTTCATGCATAAGGCTGGCAAATTCGTCTGGTAACTAGAGTCCATGAGTGAATCAGTTGTTTGGTGAGTGACTTACTTTAATATGAAGCAATGAAATGACATGCGCATCAGTGGGCTTGATCCAATTTGAGGTATTGGCACGTGTATGATAATAATAAGGCAGCTTGTTCTTTTCATCCCAGAGTTCCCACCAATCACTTTGTTGACTAGAGAGGAAATCAGTACATCATAAATCACTCCACACATCTCAATTTACATGATATGATTGGCTGGTTTAGTCCAAGAACCTTCACCTGTTGTCTATCCCTTCTATTGAATATGCCATAGTGTATAGAGAGAGTATAACTTACGAGATTAGCATAAAAACAATGGGTAGATATAGGATTGGGTATTTCAACCCATGCTTCTTCTTTTGTTGACATGGTAAATGAGTGACTAGAATAGATAAGATGAGAAAGGAATGAATAAATAAAAAAAAAGAAGAAGAAAAAATAAAGTGTCATACAAATTCAAGTGGGGTCTTAATACACGTGCAAAGGAGAAGAAGAAAAAAAAAAAAAAAAAAAAAAAAAAAAAACTCCTGTTGTTTAAAAGATGGATCATCTTAATGACCGTATACGTGATTTAGAGTTACCTTCTGGTCATTCATTATTGACATGGCGTCTTCAACAACAAGATTCAGAACCACCTAGTAATTACAACAGTGATACAGATGAACCAACACCTCGTCAACGTAATCCACAAGAAAAAGCAAAACAAGAAGTGGTACTTGATCAAGACTTTGCTTTTTCAAAACGATCTGTTTCTCGCGATGATTTCCAAACATTATGTGTGTTGGGTCGAGGAGCGTATGTGTATGCGTTGAATAGCATCTGTATTGATCATCATTAGGTTTGGTAAAGTATTCCTTGTCAAACATGAAAAATCAAAGGAATTGTATGCTATGAAGGTGTTGAAAAAGGCTTCTTTGGTATTGCATGGAAGACAGGCAACACAGGCAAAAACAGAAAGACAGATTCTAGAAGAAGTACGACACCCTTTTATTGTCAAGTTATGTTATGCATTTCAGACACCCACTGAACTCCATATGATTCTGGATTATGCTGTAGGGGGTGAATTGTTTCGCCATTTGGACCATGGTAAGATAACTAAATATATATATATACATATATAGACAGTGTATTGACCTATGTTTAGAGGGTATGTTCTCTGAAGATATGGTTGTGTTTTATGCGGCTGAAATATGTTGTGCTTTGGATCATTTGCATTCATTGGGTATCATGTATCGCGATTTGAAGCCAGAGAATTGTCTGTTGGACATGGAAGGACATATTGTATTGACTGATTTTGGATTATCCAAAGTGGCTGTGGATGGCAAGACAAACACGATTTGTGGTACAGCAGAATACATGGCACCAGAAATATTGAAAGGATTAGAATATGACATCACAGTTGATTGGTGGAGTTTGGGTATTTTGATTTATGATATGCTCACTGGTTCAGTAAGGAACATACAAAAGGAATCATCATTAGCATTTATATCTATTCTATAGCCTCCTTTTAGTTCAAGTAATCGTAAAAAGACCATGGATGCTATCTTGACAAAAAAGATTCCAATGCCCTATTATTTAACACAAGATGCCAAAGATATCCTGTCTAAGGTAAGTCAATAGGTTTATCGATGGCTGACTGATCTAGCATAGTTGTTGCGTAAAAATCCAAATGCTCGGTTAGGTGCTAAACCCAAGAAAGCAGACGCAATTCGCAAACATCGCTTTTTTCGTACAATAGACTGGATTGCTTTAGAGAACCGTCAATTAGATCCGCCCATTGTGCCTATTGTGGTAAGTGAGGCTATTTGACTGTATTGACTATAATGACTCACATACGCCAGACGGAACCTGAAAAAGCAGAGAATTTTGATCCTGTATTTACTGCAGAAGCACTTGTGGGTTCACCAGAAAATCATGATGTTCAGGCCAATAGTCATTTTCTTAATTTCAGTTATGTAGATGCATCTATACCATTGTAATGTGTACATATATATATATACACATATATATACATATATTCTTTTTATTACTATGACTATGACTGCTGTTGATCATTAGAGACAACAGTCAAATAATCATGCCATGGCGTAAATATAAACTCAAACTTGGGAACATATCGAGACTTGGTAGTAAACACGACTTTATCCACTTGATGACATACTATCGTAATGAGAGTGGTATAAACAGACGTCAATCGATGATAGCCATGCAAATATTTATCTGTTGTGATCTGAAGTGTCTCCATGGATCTCTGGCTTTTGACTGCAGTCTTGTAGACCAGAGACGCATTATCTTTCATGTTTAGTTTAAAAAACAAAGTTTTCATTTTGGCTGTCTCAATATTGAATGGGTTTAAATCAATCGATTTCAGTCTTGAGAGATGATGCAAGTCCAATACAGTGTTGTTGTGCTTGTCTAGGTAGACTTGGCAATCTTGCATAGACAGGTATTCAATGTTGGGCAAATACTCGTTGAGGGTAGAGAGAAGTGTGTCTTGAAGAGGCACATGCAGTAAGTCGGCATAGCGAATATTTTCCTTGGTGCTTGTGTCTGTCGGTTGAAACACAAAGGGTTTGCTGGCATAACAGTGAATTGTGCTTTCTTTATGGGCAACCGATTGGATCATGAGACATTGAAGACGACGACAAGAGATCAAGATACCTTTGAGTAGTTCAACAGGCAAGAATTCAGGTAACGAATCGTAGAGATACAGACAATCCATCAGTTCTGGCTGATTGGCTTTCTTGAAAGACGCAAGCAGGTCTGGCACACAGGTCATTGTACGATGAACATACATATGAACATGCGCCTTCAAGCGGTTTTTACGCACGTCCAGTTCAAGGCTCTTGAGATCCGTAGGACGAAGCGAAGAAAGACGGATATCGACTGTTGTGCAGACAGAAGGATGAAGCGACTTGATCTGGCCAAGGAAGCCCCATACGGTTGTCAATAGACTGGTGTTTTTAGACTGTCGAATGTCTGTAAAGAAACTATCCAGTTTGAGATACGTGATGTTCTTTAGACCTTGTCCAAACAGAGAAGCATAGGGACCAATCAGTGCATCATACATGGTATCGTCCATCAATTTGAGCTCAAAAGTATTCACTTGAGGTAGAATGAAATCCATCATAAAGGAAGCATAAGTAGGAGGTAAGTTCTGTGCCTTGAAACGGAAATCTTTCAAGACATGCGTGGGTTTAGACAGATCTTCTAAGAGGAGTGCTTCTAATGTCTGGTGTGTTTCATAATCCAACTTTTCTAGCGTAGGGCAGGCCAATAAGATAGACAGCACATTGAATTGATTTTCCTGCTGTTGTATCGTATGATCAGGCACAATGGTCAGGCACTTTAAGTTTTTAAAAGCGGACACATAGTCAAACACACGCATCCCATGCTGTTGATAAAACGGAGACTCCAAACCGCGCAGTTTCAAACGCTGAATGGTATCGCACAATCGATGCATATTGGACAGATACAAGTCTTTGATCAACACATCATGTCGATAACCAGACAAGACCATCTCTTGTAAATGAGACATATACTTCTTGTCCACATCCATCAGGCCAATCAAGAAAGTCAAGAGTTTTTCGCTGGATCCACCATAATACAGAGTGAGTGTTCTCAAGTGAGGCATCAGGCGAAACAAGTCAGTTAATTTTTGATCGAGGATGGGCTCAAAGCAAATGAGTTGGATATGTATCTCGAGTGACTTGACCCATAGACCCATCTTGACTTGATCTTTCTGTATTCTTGCAGCCAAAATGTCAGAAAAGCCCACACTTTGACAGAGGGTTTGTGTAGCTGCAGTTTGACTCGCTTTGCATATGGTTTGACATTCAGTAAGTGATTTCTTGGGTAAATATCGAAAGATGTGAAGGTAAATTTCTGTAGGCAGATTCTTAAACGACATGATTGAAAAGAAAGAAACAAAGAAAGAGATAAATAGACAACATTTTTTTATAGTGTTTGATTGAATCAAAAAAAAAAAAAAGTCGCATATGCAAAAAAAAAAAAAAAAAAAAAAAGTTCAATACCCGATATTCAAGAAGCCTGAACTTGTGTCAGGGACTTCTTTGAACCAAATTTGGAAAATTCACTCTGTCTCTCTTTCTCTACCTTACTGTTGAAAAAAAAAAATTTTTTTTTTCTTTTCTTTCAAATAAATAAATAGACAATATGGGTAACGTAGGTAGTCTATTAAAGTAAAAATAAGCCGAGTATTCAGTTTTTTTTTTTCTGTTTGGTTCTGGATCTAGGGAGCCAAGGCACAAATGAAGCGTGAGCGTAATGCTAAATCTGCCAAGAAGGAAAACTCTTCTCAGTTAAAGACAGTAAGTGAAGTCAAGTATATAGCGGTCTGTATTGACATACGATATAGAACCAAGCTGCCAAAAACATTATCTGCAAGACTTGTTTCCAAACTTTCCTCTGTACTTCTCGTGAAAAGGCGTAAGTACATGTCCTTCGTTATCACCAGAGTCAATTGACAGGGTTTATTTTAGTTTGACTGAACATGCCGAAAACAAGCATAGCAAGACATTGAAGGAATGCTTCCCTGGTAAGTTTTTTTTTTTTTTTTTTTAATATTCAGGGACAATTTCTAAAAAAAAAAAAAAATTGTTAGACTTCCAAGCTACTGCTTAAACATAAAAGTTTATTATTATGAATACATTGTCTTTTAATTCTTTAAAAAAAAAGAATGTTTTTTTTTTCTTTTTCTTTTGTGATGTGTGTATATATATATATATAAATTAAATTAAATCAAATTTAGTGTAAGGCAATAGCAGCTATAGCAGCAATACCTAAAGCAAATGCACTGGTACCTGCAAGAGAAGAAGCATCAGAAGTGCTTCCAGCTATATTGGCAGCAATGCCTGCAGAGGTAGAAGCAGCAGCAGGAGCTACGGTAGTAGTGGCAGCAGCAACAACAACAGAGGAAACAGGAATCGAGCTTGAAGCAACCATAGAAGAAGAAACAGCGGAAACAGTAGCATTGGTGGTACTGTTACTAGCAGGAACAGTGCCTTCTTTATATACTTGAACATTGTTACAAGCACCAGCGGGAGTCAAGGTATAGGCTTTCTTAAGAATAGGAATGACACGAATAGCAGCATCGACAGTAGAAGAATACAAATCATGTTCAAGAGAGATACCACCGACTTTAGCTGTCTTTGCATTATTGGCCCATTGAGTGACATTACCATCAATCCATTCTTGTTTATATGTGGCAGGGTTAGATTGAGCAGCCCAATCGTTGGTATCATAGTTCCAGATGATAGGAACAAAACCAAGAGCAGCAGCCACATCACGGACACGGTTATCAATATCACCATAAGGAGGTCTAAAGAAACGAGGAGACACACCTGTGACTTCCTTGATGGCCAATTCGTTCCATTTTAATTCAGCAACGATCTGTTCGTTGGTCAACGAAGTCATGTAGTTGTGGCTGTAGGTATGCATGGCAATTTCATGACCTGCCTTGTAGGCGCGCAAGACGTAATCAGGGAATTTGGTGACTTGGCCACCGACCATAAAGAAAGTGACCTTGATGTTTTCCTTATCGAGATAGTCATAAAGTTTAGGACTAAATTCAGAGGGTCCATCATCAAATGTAAGTGCCCATTGGTCTTTGGGACATTGGTAGAGATCGTCTTTACCGAAACAGCCAGTAAAAGTCCAATCACAGTAAGGATCTTGACCAGCTACTTCAGGTTGAGGACCTAGATGGAGATTAGTATTGATTTGTGTATATGACATGTCTTACTTTGTCCAGGAGCAACCTTATATACGGGAGCTTTGGTAATATTGACATTTTTGATCAATTCGAGCCATTCTGGCTTAGGCGTAGGAATGGAGCCAGGTTCAGGAAATTTTTCAGAGAAAGTGAATGTGGCAGCTGGGATAGTTTCAGCAGCTACATTCATAATTTTATGTGATCCAGGATGAGCATTGACAGCAGCAAGCGCGATGGTTGCCAAAACAAAGAGTTTTTGAAACATGTTGGTTAAAAGGAGAAAAGAAAGTTAAAAAGAGGGAGTAAGACAATAAGTTCAATGCGTGCTTCTCTTATATACAGTGAGAGGGATCAGTCAATAGGTACAGTTGAATTGTAATTTTAGACGGTACCACAAACTGAATTCTTGGAAGCAAATTCCTAAATTAGAATATACGTTGATGATGGATTCAAGTTCAACAAGGATAACTTCTGTAGATGCATGCTGGGTAGTTGACAATGGCCTATAAACTCCCCTCTTTTTTTTTCTTTCATCTAAACAAGCGATATGTGCTATTTTAGTTCTTGCAAAGCGAAAGAGCAAAAGAAATAAAAGAATGCCTATATACACGTTTTGCCCTTATCAAAATACACAAATCGTCTTCTTGTTTTTCTTTTTTCCTATGTATCTATTCTGTAAATTTATAATTAGGTAAAATTCTGTTTTTATACAGATTTAGGTTCATTGTTTTTTTCAGAGCTCCATGAAAGCATGCTACGAGCAATAGTAAGCTTAAAAAATGTAAACCTGTTGATTTTTGTCTAAATGGAGAAAAACAAAAACAGGAGATGACCGTAAAAGCAGTAAAGAAAATCATATTTTTTAAACAGTAATGGCGTGCAAATAAATACTAAATGACAAAACAAGCATTTTATCTGATAGAGACTTAATTAGAACTTTGACTTGTTTTTATAAAAAGCACATCTTACTCATTTACAAAAATAGGTACCTTTTTTTTTTAAAAAAAAAAAGGGTATCGCGATTTCCTTTAAGCGAGATTTCATTTGAATGCTCTGTCTCTCTTTCTCTCTTTCTCTCTCAATATTCAAGTTTGTGAGTTAGAGGCAGGCGTTTTAATAATTTAGCTTTGAAGCAATCGTTTATCAAAGAGCGGTATGTAATTGAGACGATACAGCCCATTTTGATGCATCCGATTCTTGGTTATATAATAGACGGATTAATATTTTTGTATTGTCCGACTTGAATGGACTTTCTGCACCATTTATAATAGTGCGCATCACTGTAATCTATTGGACTTTACATTTTTTTGAGTTTCATCATTTATCATGCACATACACAAAATGGCTGTCATCGGAGATTAAAAGCTATAAAAATGGAAGCAGCTCGATTTTCTTGTGGGGCATCAAAAAGCAAGTTCTTTGCTAAGAACTGCATAAAGAAGAATTTATTCAGCTTGGCTACAGTGACAAAAGCTGTAGATAGTTGCTTTCTGAGTCTATGGATGTAAAGAGGATAGCAAACTTGGTACTAAAATATTGAGCAAATAGGCAAAGATGTTTGCGAGGCTTTTCACTCATATCTCATCATGTTTACTCGAGAGTTGGCAAACAAATAATTTGGTCAAAAACTCTAATCTTTGACGCACATTCTGAGTATTTAAACTTGACAATAGCTCCGTTTTTCGTCTTGCAGCGTGTAAAAGAAGATTTTTTTTTTTTTTTTTTTTTTTTTTTTTAAATGTGTTTATTGATTGAGCCGCGTACACTAAGAGTAATAGTCAAAGTGAAGAGGCGGGTGCAATTAAAATGAAAGTTAATAAAATAAAGCGAAACACACTAGATAAAATAAACTAAACTAAAATAAATTATATAGAACAAAGTTACATGATTGAATGGCATTGATCCTCTTCAATAGTCTGACGAACATTGAATCGGATGCTTGCTAATATGGCCGTAGGTACAATGGGGGTCTTGTCAAAGATAAATCTCATATGAGCAAGCCAGATTTGTGAAAGAGTAATTATGAGGATTCTGTATGGTTTGATTCCTTTCCGTTGGCAGTACCAGATGTACGAGAAGTCCAGGGACAGAAGAGCCTCTTGGATATCAGATATTGAAGTGGTAGGCCAAAGAAACTCAAAGATGATTTCCTGCCATACCTTCTCTTTAGTTGGACAATGAAAGAGCATATGGTTAATAGAGTCAGTGGTAGTTAAGCACACCGGACAGAAGGGAGAGTCAAACACGTGAGGCATAATAAAATGTAAGAATCGACGATGAGGAATACACCCCAAGATATACCGGTATGTCACATTACGTTGAATGGTGGTAAGAGACAGAGACCAAAAGAATTTCCATTTCACTTCTGTAATATTTCTCAAGGCCAAAGGAGGAGCCATAGCCGAGAGAACTGACTGACGAAATGTCTTAGCCGATGCCTTGATACTACAAATACCTTGATCATCTTGAAACCGAAACTGGTTGATCAAAGGCGCAAATGAGACCGTCGAGTCTTCAAGTGGAGCAGGACTACATACAGAGCTAAAAAATGGCTGAAGTTTCAAACTCCCAGATGCAAGACCTTTGAAGACTGTGGAGGGAGTACGCTTCCAATAAAGTAGTGAAGGATCACGAGTATCTTTCCAGTGAACAAAGTTGAGTCTAGCATCAACTTGAAAGACATCTGACACCATCATTTTCTTGACACGTAGGGGGACAACGAAGGACGAAGAAGGGGGAACGTAAAGCACAGCTTGCAAAGGTAGGACCATAGCGGTAACAGTATTAAAAGAAGATTAGGAGTTGTCAAACGGGCTTTTTTCATGACTATGTACCCTTTGGTCGAATGGTCATTTTGATCAAATTTTACAAGCCGCTTTTTTTTTGTCTAAATGAATACCAAAGGTACCATGGATGTTAGTAAACACTGTTTGTAGGTGTTTGGAGTACAAATGCGTGCATGAACAGGCTTTGTACTCTCTTTGTCTAGTTACACAATCCTGTTTATTTATCTGCTCTTTGAAGGATGTAATATCATTATTGGTTAAGCCAATGCATAGAAAGCATCTGAGCGCTTCTCTGATAGAGAAAGATGCACCTGTTTTAGGATGAAGAGTGTGCTTTGTGCAATGTAGTAAAATCAATGATACCTTTGCCTAAAAGCGAAATGGTTTAGATAAAATATTTTTTTTCTTAACAAATGCTTACAGGTACAGCCCTTTTGAGATACATACAAGAATGGTCACTTTTTGCTATAAACATAATGGTGTTTCTCAATGAAAATTGCTTTCGTACTATCAAACCAATTGCATGGAATCATGCTTTTCGAAATAGATTGCATAAGCATTTTCTCGGGAAAAAGAAAAGCATCAAACGACATAATGTACCTATACGAATCAAGCAAGCCTACTTTCTTCTGACTCGGTTGATTTCAGTCCTGTTAAAACCTTTTTTGTTGGTGGCCAAGAAGACTACTCTACAGAAATAACTAAGGCATGTTACATATATGCTCTTTTCAAAATAGGGTTGTCATGACTCTTGAAAAATTCACTGATTGGCACTGGATGTCACTTGGTTGCCAAAAAAGTAAAAACATAAGGATGTGATTTTTGTCAAGTCACAGATTAATCCCGGGGCCAACAAAACAAGTCTTTTTATCCCGTCTTTTTTATTAGTATTCCCGTACTGCACATTCTTTTTTTTTTCTTTTTTTTTTTTTATAGAGAACACCTTCACGAAAAAAAAAAGAAATGCATCGTTTAGCTAGTCGTTTAACTCAAGTGACCAAAACCTCTTCTTTAGGTAAATAGTACTTTTTATGTGTGTGTGTGTGTGTGTGTGTGTTGGTATTCACCTATTATTCTAGGTTTTCATACTTCTGCTACTAGTTCAGCCATCAGTCGTTTCAACTTGCCAGCCATGAGTCCTACTATGACTGAAGGTACCATTCATAAATGGATGAAGAAAGAAGGTGAATCTTTCTCTGCTGGTGATGTTCTTTTAGAACTCGAAACAGATAAAGCTCAAATTGACGTTGAAGCTTCTGAAGATGGTGTTTTGGCCAAGATTATTGTAAGTTCAAGATAAAAGTCACTCTTACCTATCTCTTTTTTTTTAAAAAAAAAAAAATAGCTTCCCGATGGTGGTAAGGGTTCTGTCAACAGTTTGATTGCTCTTATTGCTGAGGAAGGAGACGACATTTCCAATATTGAAGTGCCTGCTGATGATGCTGCCCCTGTTGAAGAAAAGAAAGGTAAAGTTTATGGATAAACGAGTGATGTCTAAACCAAAGTCCCTCTATCTCTAGAGGATGCTCCTGCTGCTGCTGCCACACCTCAATCTGCTCGTACACCTGCTGTTGCACCCATTTCTCACCATGATATTGATACAAGCAAGCTCAAGAAGCCTTTGTCTCCTGCTGTTTTGAACTTGGTTTTGAAGTATGGTATTAAGGATTTGGATAGCATTAAGCCATCTGGTTATGGTGGTCGTATCTTGAAGGGTGATGTCCTTGCTCATCTTGGTCTTATTGCTCCCAAGCCTGCTCCCAAACCTACGCTTACTGCTGCTCCTCCCAGAGATCAAATTGTGTTTGCCAAGGTAAGTCTATATATCTTATGCAACCAACGTCACTCATTCAATATATATATTTATGTATGTATAGACTGAAAAGCCCGTTGAAAAGGCTGTCAAGAAAGAACCTCTTCCTTCTTTTATTCAAAAACAAGTGGTTGTTGATGATCTCTTCAAGTTGCGTCAATCTTTGAATGGTAAAAAAAGAAAAAACAAGGTTGACAACACAATAACTCATTCTATATATATATATACAGAACAACATGGTACTTTTGTCAGTGTGAATGACTTTATTGCTAAGGCTGCTGAACGTGCCTTGCAGGATGTCACTGCCAATCAATCCAACAAGGCTATCAAGAACCCTGTTGTCTATGGTACCTCTGCTTCTGCTTTCTCTGACAAATATACAGGTGGACAATTCAAGTAAGTTTCCGATCCACACGATCATAGGCTCAATAATAATAAATAGGATCTTCAACTTGGCTGAACCCACGTATGATTTCATTACAGATGCTTATGAACCAGCTAAACCTTATGTGATGACAGTTGGTAGTCATCAACGTATCGTCCCACCTACACCTAAGCGCTCATCTGATCATGAATTGCTTGATTTGATTGATTATCTCGGTGGTCAATCGACCAAGAAGGTTCAAGAAGAGCGTCGTGTCCAACTCACTACCAAGTCTGCCACATTAGATTTCTCAACTCAACCCAAGCAACTTCAATACCATGTCCAAGTCAAGTTAGATGGCGGTGTACCTGGAAAGATTTTGGGTGATCAAAAAGCAAATGCTTTCCTTGACCGTGTTGAATATTATGTTAGAAATCCTACTGAATTAGTTGTATAATAAAAGAAGGAGAAAAAAAAAAAAAAAAAAAAAAAAAACTCCCCTTTCTTGACTGAGCCACAAAAAAAACAAAACAAAAAAGAAAGGGAATCACAGCCACTATAAAAGGTCTTCATTTGGGCCCATGCTTAAACATAAAAAAAAAAAGTGGAATGATCTATGCATCACGATGGTGGCACACACACACGCACACACACACACGCACACACACACACACACACACACACAAATATTCTCAAACTTATTTATGAGGGTGGGAGGGAACAATTACTAAAATAGTTGAATAGTTGACAAATTTATCGTGAAACAAGTGAACATTTCTTGTTTCACAAGATATGATAATTAACAAAAAATGACATTACAGAAATCGTAAGAGGAGGGGGGGGGCTGAAAATAAATACGCGGGCACTCTTGATACGTACACGTGGAATGACACACGTGAGACAGAAGAACTAGACACTGTTGTCGATCCTTATATTTTTATTTACAATTTTAGATATGTGTGTGTATGTACACTATGTGCAAGTGTTGTATTGTATATATATATATATATAAAATTAGAACCATTGTTGATTAACAAATGGAAGATAATAATTTGTATTGGCAGGTGTAGTGGGTGTTGAATATGGGTTTGTATAGTATTGTGTAAAATCAGGTTGAACAATCGGAATAGATGAGGACCAGCTCAAAATAGGTTTGCATACATTGTAGTCCATCCATCTCTTTTTGGACATGTGTGGCTGTTCGTCTAAAGTGTCATAGGTGCGTTTCATAGATACTGGTGGTGGTGATGGTGATGGTGGCAGTAAGCTAATACACCATTGTTGACATTGATTCACCCAACTATAGAATTCATCTTGAGGTAAGTGAAGATGATAATCTAATGCTGATAAAAATTCCATTTCCATAATATTCAGTTCACTGATTGAAATACTGGATACTTCTGACCATGTCTATAGATTAAAATTTAATATATGCATATAGAATTTTTTTTTTTTTTTTTTTTTTTACCTTGTTGGTAAATGTATTATCATCCAAATATTTGTTTGCCAAAACAAGTGCTGTCGTAAACAATCTGACTTCTGATCCAATCGAGGCATGAATAGAGGGATAAGCTGCTCGTAATTTCTGAATATAATAAAGGGCGAGAATCATGCAAGTACATGATATCTGTGTTGCTTTCAACACTTTTTGAACATATAGTTTAAAAGTAAGATGTCGTTTCGGACTTGAGATGATGCTCTTAAAGGATCCAGCCCAAATACAAGGTATAATCACTGCACAGAATTCAGCAAGTTGTGATGGATTAGTGATAGTTAAAATAGACGTTGTCATAAAGAAAAAAAGTTAAAAAAAAATAATAATAATAATAATCAAAGGATTGTATTTATATAGAATGTCGGAAACTGGAATTGGAGTTTTTGTATTCGTTCTTTCCGTTACCACCGACTCTCCTAAAAGATCATGTACCCAAAGAAATTAAACTGTTCCATCGTCACACACGATTCTTTTTATTCTCTACCCCCCCTTTTTTTTACCCCCAAAAATTTCATCTCCTCTCCCATAAAATCCTTCTTTTCTATTTTTGTTTACCCCCCCCCAGCTTAATAAATATAGCTTTTTTCAAACTATCTCCTTTTTTGATCATGACGCATTTTAACGCAGTTGCCAATGCGATAGTTCCGTGATTAGACTTATTGGTGGATCTTGTAATTATAATGACAAAAAAAAAAAATTATTTTAGTGCAAGTGCGTTAATTAAACATGTCGAACACTTGGATTCTTACGAATTGATTAGCTAAATCTCAGGTACACAGAGAACTTGATGAATTCCATACGCACTCACACATAAATAGAAATTTCGACGTTTACTTATTCTTGTGTTTCAAGTGATACTAAGTTGATCATAAACAAGTGATGAAACGCCAAGGGAAAAAAAAAAAAATTTCTTCAATCATCAGGCTCCCATAGATCATGATAAATAAAGAAAATAAAACCAAAGCAATAGTTGTCTTTTTAGCCTAGTACATTGTACACTCTAAAGTGATACGCAGATAAAAAAAAAAAAAAAAATACAAACACAAATGCTGAGTTTTTGATCGTATTTTAGTACTACAATAAAATGGAAAAACCGCGGATTCTAAATAATCAAAAACCCTGTAAGAACCAATAGAACTTGTGTCGCATTTTGATAGTATATCGATTGGGTAAATTCTTTCCGGAAAAAGATCTAAATAAGTTGTACGCAGCCGTAGATTGTGGAACAATTTTTTTTTTTTTTTTTGTATTATATCTTTTTCTGCCCTTGACGTAAATAAACCTTAGTGGATGATGTTCTCAGATTATTCATGTATATATAGTCTCTTTATCAACCTGATCCAGACTCTTTATTCCCGTACAAGGTTTCATACAACAATGAATAAAATATATATATATATATATATATATAGGGTAAATCTAAACGCCATTTGAATAATAAACTGACGAATATCCATTTGCATAAAACAAACAGGGTCATATCGGATATTGAATACATGATGAAATAAGTCAATAATCAAGAACATGTGTATCTATGGGTCTCAAGTACAACATGTATATATATATATATATATATCAGGTACAGCCTAAAATATGATTGTGTACATTATGATAGAATGCCAAGGAGTAACTATATACATTTTTAAATGAAATGTACATTTTATTAATAAGGAAGGCAACAGTAACTAGAAGTAATACACAGAATAATGAGTTGATAATTGTACTACACACGTGCAGGATGGGATGATATACGCACACACCGGAAAATGATGCTTTCTATCCTTGAACAAGTTCCCCAAAGCATCATAGATGAATACTATGTAGAATAAAAAGTGTAGGTTGTTTACTTGACTAACACTTAATATAGCCACTATCTGCATTAGTCACAGCTTAGTATTGGTGGTTCATATGGTCGATCAAGCATATACTGTTACCCTTCTCTGCTGTTTCTTATAATCTAATGTAAGTAACAATATGCTTCATTTCTATTTTTTCAATAAAGTGTACGCACACACCATCTTAAAACATGATCTTTTTGTGTTTGGGTGAAATGTGAATACCGGAGTTCTTTTAAGGAGTCCGGCAACCCTATTATGTAATCTATTATTTATCACACTAAAGTTGCCTGATGTCTTGTGTGATATTAAACCAAGACGAATCCTTGTTCAGTATAAACTTGTTAGTAGCAAATCATGAAAAATAAAAAACATAAAGAAAGAGAGACAGAGAGAGAGAGAGAGAGAGGCAGGGACAACATAGGACTGTAATATATATATATATAACCCATGTTATGGATCATCTGCATAAAATGTATACAGTAATACTCTCCGGCGGGCCTTATAACTTTCCCCCTCCCTCACTCCCCCCTTTTCTTTCTTTCTTTTTTTGTATGATGTTGGCAACAACCACACTAGAGGCTTCTGTTACTATACCTTGTTTAAAGAAACAACTGAAGGTCCATATTACACAAGGTCAAAACATAAAAGATATTGTTTACCATCTTGTTCAAACACACGCTATTCCACCTTATTTAACCAACTCCATCTATTCTAATCTACTTGTTCTGATGAAACAAGCCTGTGAGCAAACACTTGCTTATCAACATATACATCAAAAGCAAGATAAACAAACATTACGTCAATTATTTCTAGACGCGTATCAATCCAACACCCTTCAATATAACAATAAACCTGAAGAAGTAAAGTACATCAAAACGCGTTGTAAGATTAATCTGTCTGGATAGGACATTTTCCCTCGAGCCTATCATACCTTGGTCCATTGTCCTATTGCTGCTATCTTCGACACATTGCTTGAACTAGAAAATAATTATGCAATGGCTGTTCAGGAACTACATATGGCGCGTGAAGATGAATTAGCCATGATTCAAACAAGGTATATATATAGATAGATAGATAGATACAATAAACAACGAGCGTAAGTAGTGACCAACAGAATCCATAGACAAGCACAAGAAATAGAATCCCCTAGTTCAGGCACAGCCTCACCACGTCATAGTATGGCCAGTGTCAACAGTAACATGACAAGCATCTTTACTCGCCAAGTAGAAGAAATCGAAGTGTTTCAGGCCACATGGCAATCAGACATGCTTCAAACCCGACAAACACAGCGTCAGGAATACCGAGAATTCGTGATCGAGCTCTACCGTGAATACCAAGCTCGACTTGCTTCTTTATCAGACGAACAACACTTGAGACCTGAAGATACGTTGGCCATTGCAGAAAAAAAGATCGATGGAAAGGACATGGTGGCTGCAGCAGCAGGGCGTGTCAAACAATGGGACACGCAGAGCAAGACAGCTTCTTTGCGCAGTGAATCCACAGGCTCTAAAAAATCAGATCAAGCGCCTTCTGTGAATGAAGAGGTTATCAAAAGTATCCAGGAAATGGGGTTTGAAAGAGACCAGGCAGAGACAGCACTGGTCTTGTCAAACCAGAATTTAGAGGCAGCCATCGGTCTGTTGTTGGAAAACCCTGCCAAAGTCGATGCACATCTGAACGAACAGAAATCACAGCGACCCACAAGTTCAACACTTTACCGTCGATCCCAGTCCTTGAGCCAAGTACCTCGTCCTCCACTGGCTTCGCCACAACCAAGCAAAACAAGTAGTTCGCGTCATGAACCTCGTCGTCATTCATTGCAGCGATTGGGTGCTTCGACACCTACTTTTCTCAACATGATGGGACCCAACCATACAAAATCCAACAGTAGTCCTAATCTTATGATACCATCTCAACCCCAGCCTTCAGCTTCTTCTTTAGGAAAGAGTTGGATGAATTCATTTTTGCATCAACAAAAGCAAGCCATGGAAAACACAAACCTGAGTTCAGTCAGAAAACTCGGTGGTTGGCTTGGTAAAGCCATGGAAAACTTGGGTATTGATGAACAACGATCCCTGTTGAACAAGCAGCAACAACAACACCAGCATTACAATGTGCCTCAACTGGTTGAATCATTCACTATCATGATGGGCTCAACGCAGATCAAATCTTCACATAACCTGAGATTGTTAGTCACAGACGAGGCCACAGAAATCTTTCATCCCTTTTATGATCCACCTCGAGAAATGGCTTATAGAGCAGAGACTTCTACCAAGTTATACACAAGTCACCTTAGTGCTGTCATTGTGCTTGTGGAACTGTCTGAACTCATGCGTCCTCAACAACAAGGATGGAGGCAGTACAAGACGGGTAAGGGAAGTAACAAGGCTCTGTTTGAACGGTGTCAGCAATCAACCGAGTTTCATTTTGCTGATATTGAGACCCAATTGAGTCTGATTGAACAAGATTTTGAAGATCATCCCAACAGTCTAGTGGAAGGATCCTTCTTTGTCACGAAACATGCCAACTTGCCATCCACTCAAGTCGTATTTCATTTAGTCGTCGACAGTGCAGGTAAAATCCATTGTGAAAGGGCCTAGACTGATCTGTCAATCATAGGAATGACAGCCACAGATATCACAAATCGACATCCAGTCATTCTTGGTTTACGCCATATTTTGAAAATGACATGTCAATTTGATATTTCATCCCTCTCTATTCCCTTGTTATTACTACCTGATCGTTTTATGGATCAAACAGACCATTACGCACCAGACCATATGTTATGGCTTCAAAAAAGAGGCGAAGTTGTCATGAAATGTATCAAGGGATTCTTGATTGAGAATTCACGTAGTGGTAAACGAGTCCAAAGTGAAGGATCAGACCGAACAGAGTCTAGTATGGGAGGAGGAGGCATGCGTAATGTAGAATTCTTGTTGCCTAATCGTGCTGAAGTATACAAGACTGGCTTATCTTCACCTCTTGCTATGCCTTCCACCAATAACTCCAATACAAACACAAGCAATAATAATGTAGATACAAACACGATACCACCTGAAGTTGAAGTTGCATTTCAACAATTCCGAACACTTTTAGTCAACTTGTTTAGAACTTCCTGAATAAACAAAAAAAGAATTTATTTATTTATTACTGAATTTACAAATTACCACTGAAAAGCATTTCAATGGCTGCATTCACATTACCGCCTGTAGCAGTTAAGGCGCGAATGTTCTTGGATGCATCCCAAAAGCCCATTTCATTCAATTGTTGTAATTGAACCTGGAAACGTTCTTCAGGTGGACGTGTGTCTGTAGGTGTAGTCTGACTACCACCTAATAAAGCAGCCATACGTTGTTGTAATTGAGGATCAATAGGAGGCACATTACCAAAACCAGCAAAAGGGTTCTGTTGCTGTTGCTGATCTGTTGTGTTGGATGGCATACCACCAAATCCACTGCCTTGCATAGCAGAAGCCATGGTAGCCATTTGACGAATCATATCGGGATTGGATAGCATTTGTCTGAATTCAGGTGATTGCATCATCGTACGAATCTCAGGGCCCATATTAGCAAGTTGAGGATTGGTCTGAATGATGCTGTCCAGAATAGCAGGATTTTGGAGTACATTGGACATGTATTGAGCAAACATGGGGTTTTGTAGCATTTGGTTTGTCATGGTAGGATCCATAGCACCAAAACTGTTACCCATAGCACCTGCTCCAAAGCCTGAACCAAACATATTCAAAGGGTTAGATTGAGAATCTGTTGGCATGCCTGCAAGGCCTGCAAAGGGATTAGGTGCAGCGTTTGTTGGTGTAGTAGTATTGGTAGTGGTATTTGTAGTAGATGGTGTTGTTGATGGTGTTGTTGATGTTGCTATTAGATTTCATCAGTGTCTTGTTATGTTCAGCCATAAACTTACCTTTTGTACCTGGTTGAGAACCTTTGACCATATGTACCGTGTTACCGTCTGCTATTTTACAGTCTGCCAAAGTATCATGGTCTTTTAAGACACGACCTGAATAGATGAGACGTTGTCTATCGGCTGGTACTTCTGTTTGTTCAGCAATAGCTGTCTTTAAGTCCAAGACAGTTTTTTCAGTTTCAATAGTGATGACGAACTTTTTGTCGCTAGAAGACTTTATGTTCACGTTAATAGTAGAAGACATGATGAAGAAGGGAGAATACAAAAAAAAAAATTCTTTCTTTTTCTATACGAATGACAAACTGTCTGTAAAAGGAAAAAAATGCACTGGGTGACGTGTTTACTCCTTTTTTGTCATTCTGCTTGAAGTGTCTTTGGAGTTCTAATATCGCCATGTCAAGCAACATGGCAAGCGATTTTTTTAGCACTGTACAACACTGAGTTTGATGGAAATGACGGACCCAAAAGAAGTTTTTCAATTTCAATATGCTTCATTACTTTGTTAAAATATCAAGTTTTGATGACTTGCTGGAAACAAATGAATAGACACACACAACACTCCCTTCTAATTTTATTTTCTTTTTGGTCCATATGAAAAGGTTTATTTCTTTTTGTCCTTCTTCTTATCCTTCTTCTTGTCTTTTTTGTCTTTCTTTTCCTTTTTGGCCTTCTTTTCAGGTTGATTTTCCTCTGCTTCTTCTGATCCAACACGCTTTCTCTTTTCAACTACTTCTTCAACAGGCTCTGAATAATAACCATAAGGCTTAAAGCGCATTTCCAATCCTTTAGGTTGTTCTCTTTTATAAACAGGTGTCTCAAGAATGGATTGCGCTAATGTTGTTGTGTCAGGAATATCCACTGTTTCATTCAAAATCAAGTATTGATCAAATTTCTTGGGAGCTATGTATTCTAAGTGATCTGCGTCATTTTCTATTGATAGCTTACCGAACGAAAGTTGTCCATTGTGTTCACGAGAAGGAACAAGACAGTCAAAAGAAACCATCTCATGTCCACTGATGCCTACATCCACATTATCTTCAATCAAATCTTCATTGTCTGATTGAGTTTTTAAGTTTTCGGCAGTAGGTACTTTGTATAAAGCATATGTATCGTTCTCTTTTTCAAGTTTACCCAAGGCCTTCTTGTTAGCCTTTTCACCAGGCACTTTGAACTTGATATGAGCAAGGTCTCTTTCAGAAAGCTAATAGAAAAAAAAGATCAGTTTTGTGATGACCATAGTTTTCTCTTTTTACATTGTCAGGAATACGGATCAACCAAAGCTCATTGTCATCGTCTAAAAGAGTTTCTTTATCAAAGGGTGAGTCGAACTTGGAAAGTGCTGGTTTAAAGTCTTTTGGAATGCTGTCAATATATTATATATAGTTTAGATCAACACTAACAAGAGAGTCATCATATCTACCTAATAGTCATTGTCTAAGTTATCAAGTGTCCATAAAGCAAAAACGCTGTCTAAAGTTTTTTTGAGAAACAGTCACGCATACAAAGTCACTTGAAAAATGGTTATTGGGCTTGTTTGTTTAGCCGAGCATGTCGAAATCAAGAAAAATCGATCAACAAACAAATGTAGTCTGTTTAGTAATTTGTTCGACATGAACACACGGAGTGATAGTCAGCAATGGTTAGCGACATTTAATGAAACCAAGAATCATGTTTGTTACAGTACACAAAAAGGAGGTCAAAACAAGATGTCTTGTTTTAGAAAAAAAAAAAAGAAGGTTATGACGATGCATCTCTTTCTGTCTCTCCCCCATTCTTCTCTCCTCTTTTGAATTAAGGTTTGGTAAGAGGCTTAGGTGATGCAATTGAACTGAGAACAAATATAAATTTGCGCAGTCTTATCTCAAGTCACATCTGGACTGCCTTATTCTTGAAAAAGGAGAAAAAAAAAACTATAAAAGGAGGCTCAAAAGGCAGAAAACGATTTTTTCCTTATCCTCTCAGGCCTTTTGGCTAAGATCAAGTGTAGTATCTGTTCTTTATAGTTTAACAACTATAATGAGGGACATTGTCCCTCACGTTGTTAATCTAATTTTTTCCGCCGGGAATCCAAGGCTCTGGCTTGCTATCCTTGGAATCCACAGGTGTCCTTTGCCTTACACTACCCGCAAAGTGACGCCGACCCCCTCTTTAAGATAAAGAAAATGAAAAAAGAATGAATTCTAAAGGAAAAGCAGGGTATATATCTACCCTTCTACAGGATCAAAACTTCGATGAATACATATTATAGATGATCTTGTGGTATTGTTTTATGAAAATAAAACAAGTTGAATATATATTTTATTTGCTATCTATAGAAAGATAGGAGGGAAAAAGTGTGAAAATTAAACATGGCTCAGAGAGCTTATACTATATTGGAGGTCAGAACCGAGTCAACAAGCGATTGTTTTAGGAACAGTTGTGATTCTGTCTTGATTTATTATGCCTTTTGACGCTATTTGGAACATGTAAGACTTGCATTTTTTATTGATATCTTGTATATATACATAGTTTAAATACGGTATGCTATGCATTGTGAAAACGTAACTAGGAAGGAAACGTAACATAAACTATTGAAACTGTATACAAGATGTCTTTTTCAATTAGAATTTAAAGCTACAAGTCATTGTGTTCTATAGAAAAGGCGTGAGCTTGATGAAATAACATAAACCTTAGTAGGCATAGTAATTAAAGTAGGAATAGCGTTCAAAGACATAGTCTGAATCAGGTGTATAAATATTCATTATTAGTTGAGGGTCTCTTCAAGATAACATAGCATTGTATCATATAAATAATATTTCTGCTATTTGAATAAGCAGTCTGATAGTAAGTTACTTATTGATGTATTAAAGACACCAAGTAAATACATGTTTTGATAGTAAAGAAGACAACCATGCACATCCTTTTCCTTCTTTCAACTATACAAAGAGAATACAAAGCCTGTTCATGCACGCATTTGTACTCCAAACACCTACAAACAGTGTTTACTAACATCCATGGTACCTTTGGTATTCATTTAGACAAAAAAAAAGCGGCTTGTAAAATTTGATCAAAATGACCATTCGACCAAAGGGTACATAGTCATGAAAAAAGCCCGTTTGACAACTCCTAATCTTCTTTTAATACTGTTACCGCTATGGTCCTACCTTTGCAAGCTGTGCTTTATGTTCCCCCTTCTTCGTCCTTCGTTGTCCCCCTACGTGTCAAGAAAATGATGGTGTCAGATGTCTTTCAAGTTGATGCTAGACTCAACTTTGTTCACTGGAAAGATACTCGTGATCCTTCACTACTTTATTGGAAGCGTACTCCCTCCACAGTCTTCAAAGGTCTTGCATCTGGGAGTTTGAAACTTCAGCCATTTTTTAGCTCTGTATGTAGTCCTGCTCCACTTGAAGACTCGACGGTCTCATTTGCGCCTTTGATCAACCAGTTTCGGTTTCAAGATGATCAAGGTATTTGTAGTATCAAGGCATCGGCTAAGACATTTCGTCAGTCAGTTCTCTCGGCTATGGCTCCTCCTTTGGCCTTGAGAAATATTACAGAAGTGAAATGGAAATTCTTTTGGTCTCTGTCTCTTACCACCATTCAACGTAATGTGACATACCGGTATATCTTGGGGTGTATTCCTCATCGTCGATTCTTACATTTTATTATGCCTCACGTGTTTGACTCTCCCTTCTGTCCGGTGTGCTTAACTACCACTGACTCTATTAACCATATGCTCTTTCATTGTCCAACTAAAGAGAAGGTATGGCAGGAAATCATCTTTGAGTTTCTTTGGCCTACCACTTCAATATCTGATATCCAAGAGGCTCTTCTGTCCCTGGACTTCTCGTACATCTGGTACTGCCAACGGAAAGGAATCAAACCATACAGAATCCTCATAATTACTCTTTCACAAATCTGGCTTGCTCATATGAGATTTATCTTTGACAAGACCCCCATTGTACCTACGGCCATATTAGCAAGCATCCGATTCAATGTTCGTCAGACTATTGAAGAGGATCAATGCCATTCAATCATGTAACTTTGTTCTATATAATTTATTTTAGTTTAGTTTATTTTATCTAGTGTGTTTCGCTTTATTTTATTAACTTTCATTTTAATTGCACCCGCCTCTTCACTTTGACTATTACTCTTAGTGTACGCGGCTCAATCAATAAACACATTTAAAAAAAAAAAAAAAAAAAAAAAAAAAAATCTTCTTTTACACGCTGCAAGACGAAAAACGGAGCTATTGTCAAGTTTAAATACTCAGAATGTGCGTCAAAGATTAGAGTTTTTGACCAAATTATTTGTTTGCCAACTCTCGAGTAAACATGATGAGATATGAGTGAAAAGCCTCGCAAACATCTTTGCCTATTTGCTCAATATTTTAGTACCAAGTTTGCTATCCTCTTTACATCCATAGACTCAGAAAGCAACTATCTACAGCTTTTGTCACTGTAGCCAAGCTGAATAAATTCTTCTTTATGCAGTTCTTAGCAAAGAACTTGCTTTTTGATGCCCCACAAGAAAATCGAGCTGCTTCCATTTTTATAGCTTTTAATCTTCGATAACAGCCATTTTGTGTATGTGCATGATAAATGATGCGACTCAGGACACACAAGGTCAAAGAGACTATGTTTAGATACATGACTAGAAGACTTACAAAGAATACTGAGAAGCAAAAATACCAAAATATCAATGCATTTATGATAGGAGTAAAGATCAAAAGTTTCAAAAAAGGGACTATCCTAGGGCATAATAGGTCTACAATTGTGTTTCTAAAATGAGCATAAATGACTATCATTATTAGTAAAATGGGGCTAAAAAGTAAACAAAAAAGTGTTCAAGAATGCTGGATAATGAATCATCCAACTAAAAGTGCGTGAGCAGTATTCTTTATTTGTTTGCAATTCAAACACGGGTTTCAGCAGCTAAAAAAAGCTTGAACCTGGTTTTTTTTTTTTTGGGTGGTTTAGATAACACTTTGTGATAATTAATAGGGTTGTTTTGATTTTATAAGGTGATGGCATTGTGTCAGAGTATTTGGTCATTAAGACAAACAGGTTACGAATGAAAAAAAAAAAATGAAAACTTGGTCCTTGATAAACACACATCAAAGAATTTAAACTTTTATTCAAACAAGGGATGTATTATATATTTCGTTTGATATGTAGTTCCTCTTTTTTTTTTTCTATAAAAGAAAACATGTCTTTATGCACTGATCCTAAGATAAAATATACCAAAACTTCATTTTGTTCATTTTGTAGGCTAATAGAGTACGCTGTCATCATCATATGGTAATACATCTTAGACTATCTGGACCTAAAAATCAGTTTAGGTAACTCATAAAAAAAAAATATCACAAATAAATTCTCCTTTCTCCCGCATTATTTTTTATTTTTTTTTATTTTTTCCTTTCTTAAAGAACATGTCCCATTCTCCCAAAAGACAATTTATTGGTGCCGTTGATCAAGGCACTACTTCTTCAAGATTCTTAATCTTTGATCAAGACGGCAAATTAATCACTTTTTACCAAGTAGAGTTACCACAATCACAACCACAACAAGGGTAAAGATATAAAAATAAAAATACATAGAGAGTCTAACACGCATCAAGATGGCTTGAACATGATCCTCTTGATATTCTCGATACAGTCAATGAATGTATTGATAAGACTATCAAACGATTTGAGCTGATGGGATACCAAGTACAAGATATCAAAGGTATTGGTGTGACCAATCAGCGTGAATCTGCTGTCGCCTGGAGCAAAAAAACAGGTGAACCGCTTCGAAACACGATTGTATGGAGTGATGTTCGCACAGACGAGATTGTGCATCAGATGAAACAAAAGGAGAACGCAAGTATTGTTCAGCAAAAGACAGGGTTAGATATCACCTCTTATTTCACAGCAGTCAAGTTTCGTTGGATGTTGGAGCATGATGAACAGGTCAAGAAGGCCTTGGAAGAAGATGATGTTTGCTTTGGTACAGTGGACAGTTGGCTGATCTACAAGCTAAGTGGTGGCAAGGCACATGTGACTGATGTGACGAATGCCAGTCGAACTCTATTGATGAACCTTGATACATTGAAGTGGGATCCAGACTTGTTGGATTTCTTTGGCGTGCCTGAGAAAGTACTACCCAAACTCTGTTCTTCTTCACAAATCTATGGTCATGTCGGCTTAAAGGATTGTCCCTTAGAGGGTGTGCCTATCGCTGGTTGTTTAGGTGATCAACAAGCTGCTCTATTGGGTCAGAAATGCTTTGATAAAGGTGAAGCCAAATGTACTTTTGGTACAGGTGCCTTTATGTTATTTAATACAGGTCAAGAGCCAGTGGTTTCTTCCCATGGTCTGATTACGACTGTCGCTTTCCAGTTAGGTGAAAAGTCAAAAGCTACCTATGCTTTAGAAGGATCGATGGCTGTTGCTGGTTCTTCACTTCGATGGCTCAGAGACAATTTACGCTTAATTGATTCAATGGAAGAAGTGAGTGAATTAGGTAAGCTCTCAGGACAATGAAATAAAAAGAATGGCATGATTGACATGAGCGGTGCATATAGCGGAACATGTCCCTAACACAGGTGGTGTTGTGTTTGTCACTGCTTTTGGTGGTCTTTATGCTCCTTATTGGCGTGACGATGCGCGAGGCACCATGGTTGGTCTCACAAGTTATACCTCTAAATACCACTTGGCCCGTGCTACACTGGAATCCATGTCGTTTCAAGCACGCGCCATTCTTGAATCCATGAACCAAGATGCTGGTGTTCCACTCAAGACCCTGAAGGTAGATGGCGGTGTCTCCAATTCCAATATTGCTATGCAAATCCAAGCCGATCTTTTAGGGATCAATGTCGATCGTCCCTCTATGCGTGAAACAACAGCTTTTGGTACAGCCATTGCTGCTGGTTTGGCAGTAGGCTTATGGAAGGATGTACATGATTTAGATAAGGTCAATAGTGAAGATATCACTACCTTTGTTCCTAATCTAACAGAAGCCGAAAGAGAAGAAAAATATGAAATTTGGAAAAAAGCAGTAGAAGCTTCACTTCATTGGACAGACGATGTAGAAGACTTAACTGATGAAGAATGATCATCCTATATAGACAGACATAGATAATTTATTACATTCTTTAATGACTCTTGTTTTTTCAATAATACATTTTCCTTCCTTGTATTTTTGATTTTTGGCAGGTGCTTTGATGTAAATCCAGCCTATGACAGATCTGCATATCTGGCAAGAGATGTCTGCTACTGTATGAGTTCCTGTTAATAACATGCGGTCTTCTCTTTGACCTCTAGACATATTGATGACTTTTTCAACAAGAAAAGCAGGGCCATGCTATACACTAAGTGGGGATATCCATGATAAAAATAAAGCTCTTACCATGCCTTCAAATGCTTTAGAAATGATATCGTTTTGAGACACTAGATGTGAATGGCATGTAGAACAACTGAAGAACACAGACTCTTTCAAGTAATTAGGATGATATCGTTTCATTGAAAACAAAGAAAGAAAAAGGAATTTTATTATTAAAAAAAAAAAATGAAATTACAAGGCCAAAATAGCATTGACAAACTTATCCACCTTATTTTCATCTTGTCTAGCCATTTCAATAATCATCAAAAGCTTCTTTACACCCAACGTCAATTTGTGATCCATATTGGCTTGTGTGAGAATAGAAAGCGCCCTTTCTCTTTCAACATCACTGAATAGTTCTAATTGCTGCAATACAATATCAACAGCTTCTAGAGAGGTGATGGTAGGAACATAAATCTCTGCTGAAAATTCACTGATCATGTCCATTTGATCCAAAATTTGACGTTGAGTTGTGGTGGCAATGATCAACAGACGACGGTCTTTTGGTGGCTTCTTTTTCAAAAGTACCATGAGAGCCTGCAACACACTGTTAGAGAAGCGAGGACCAATAGGTACATAATCTAAAACAAACAAGAAGTTAGAGAACCATATATATATATATAAGGGACAACTTACCCAAAAGACGTTCAATAGAATCAATCACAATCACACTAACAGGAGACTTGTAAGAATCATTAAAGATCTTGTTGATCTCAGTGACTTTGGCTGTTTCTGTCATGCCAACCATGTTTTCAGGTGAAATCAACTTGATAAAAGGGAAATCACTCTTCATAGCAATGGTGGCAGCAAGAGCCGTTTTGCCACTGCCTGCAGGACCTGTCAATAAGAGACTGACAAGAGGAGTACGGCTTGATTGACGCACTTGGTCAACGTACAGACGACCATCTTCCAAGATTTGATCCACAGAAGGGTTGAAAGGAATGATATGGTTCTGAACACATTGCTGCAGCTCTGCTTCTGATACACCAAAAGCAGGTTGAACTTCCTTTAATGCGTTCAAGAAATCGTCCATACACACTTTCATGTCTTCGATATCAGCAGAAATGCCTGCCATGGTGCCTACTTTGATGTGTCGACTAAAGGCATAAGACGAAGCTGCTTTCACAACACCCGAGATTTCTGCACCACTATAATTCTTTGTTAGATCAGCCAAATCTTCCAAGACAACATCATCATCAAGCACGTCGTTCTTTTTCATGTTGCCTGTATGGATCTTGAGGATCTGAAGACGACCCTTTTCATCAGGCAAACCAATTTCCATATGAACTTCAAGACGACCAGGACGTAAAAGAGCTTCATCAATCATGTCCTTTCTGTTGGTCATACCAATAATCAAGATATTATTGAGTTGTTCAACACCATCCATCTGATTGTAAGTTTAGACATCATGGCCACGAAACGTAAAAAAAAAAAAAAAAAAAAAAAAAAAAAGGCTTACCTTGGCCAACAATTGATTGACAACAGAGTCACCTACACCTGTATTATCACTTCGACTACCACGGGACTTACAGATAGCATCCAGTTCATCAAAAATGATGATATGTAAGCCAGAATCTTCTCCCTTGGCACGGTATTCTTCCTCTGCATCAGCAAACAGTTTACGAACATTCTCTTCAGATTGACCCACAAATTTAGACAGGACTTCAGGACCACTGACAATCTTGGGTTCTTTGGCATTCAACATTTTACCAATTTGACGGGCCATCAAGGTTTTACCTGTACCAGGAGGACCATACAACAAAATACCCTTGACATGCTGAACACCCAGTTTCTCTACAAGAGCAGGAGGGAAAATACGGGATGCAAAAGCACGACGGAAAATAGCATTGAATTCATCATCAAGACCACCAATACCAAGGTCTTCAAATTGAAAGTCAGGCTTGATCAATGCTTTAGCAGCCATCCTATGCATTCTTAGTTTACGCCTATCAACAGACATATAGACTTACGCTTTTTTCTTGGCTTGCTTTAGATTCAAAAAGGAACCCTCAGCTTTGGTGAATTCAACATTGGTTTCTCGCATTAAGACACCACGTATAGCATGGCTCGGTTGTTCATGACGAGCGTCTACTTCTCCTCTTCTCAAGACATTCAGATCAACGACGTCCAATTCTCTTACAGTCGCTCTGAATTTGACACCATGGTATTCAAACACAAAGAATTGACCCCGAGTAAACATTTGACTATGAAAGTTCTGCATGACATCAGTCCTTTTCATGTTTCTCTAAAGATAGACTTACGACTGAAAATGCTTTTGCAAGGTCTTCTTCTTTGAATTCATCAGGAAGTCGATTACTTCTCTGGAAAAAGTCAATGTCCATCTTGAGATTGCCTAGATAGATGTCTACGCCTTCAGCATGTATATCATAAGGGTCTACTGTCACGCGCTGCCCAATAGAGAACGATGCCCAGCGACGATGAGTACCGTTAATACCAATCTGATTTTTTTGAAGTGTTCTGTCTACTCTATATTGTCAAAAAGAAAAAAAATAAGCATGATGAGATTGGCTTACAAGATGACTTGCCTGACAGAAAATACATATTCACGAGCAACGATAACATAATGAACCTGAGGATCAATCACACCAGGTGCAATATAAGCATAATTTGTTAAAGCAGCTGAATCACTAGGACACTGGGCTACTTCAAAAAGCCCTTGGTCTGGTTCATCAAAGCGAGAATAATTCATAAAGAAAAAAAAAAAAAGAAGAGGAGGGGAAACGTGTTACTGAGCTGGATTCTACCGGCGCTCAAATACACGCATAGAGCGTCTGTTTATTATGATTGGGCAATCCAGTTTTTAATATGATCCATCTGTTGATGTTCAACAGAGCACGCCTCAAAGTCAATTGGGTTATCGATATGATCAAACTTGAAATCTTCACCTTCATAGCCTAAATAAGCTTCTTGTTCATCACTCTCTTGTTGTTCAACACGGGCAGTACGAGTAGCACGCAGACGATGACTATGGTATCCATATTAGCCTTGTTTCTTGATGAAATTACTTACATTTCAGTTTCCAATAAAGCCTTGATTTTCTCGGTAGGTAATGCAGTAATCATGTCTGATTTGTTGCAGGCAATCAAGATAGGCATACGTTGCTTTTGTACATCAGGTTTGGCCAAAATGTCATAGAGATATTCAGCGACAGGGCGAATGTGTCGAGTGATGCTGGTACTATCCACCAAAAACACAATAGAGCGTGTCACTGGTAAAAAGTCAACATATCTGTAACGGACACGATCATGACCTGGCACATCGACAAGATCAAAGACCTAATCATGTCAATATTGTCCTTGTTTTTGTTTTTTGTTTCTTACTTTATTGTTGATGGTAATCTGTCCTTCATTTTCTTTCATGGAAGAAACAGTGGGATGCTTCTTTCCATTCTTAAGCTAGAGACATATAGATCAATAAAGAGATACAAGGGTCTATTGTTTACCAATATATACATGGCTGTTTTGCCTGCATCACTAATACCCAACAATAAGATGGTGTTTTTGCTTTGTTTTTTGGTATACACAGTCAGTGCAATCACTAAAGAACATGAGTTATGGTTTACTACAAAGCATATTACATGTTGCCACAATAAGAACAGAAATAGCTGCAATAGCCTTTATGAGTATATCATTATCCATGCTTTAAAAAAAAAAAACTAGGTGGAAGAAAAAGAGAAATTTATTTTTGATGACAACGCTTTTTGATCCATTCAATATAGTATTGACATACTTGATCTCTTTCAGGAACAGTTTCATTATGTACTAATCATCAATGAGTGTGTTGTTGAGCAATTTGAACTTACATTCATGATATAATCCAGGCCATGTCTTGAGTTCTTTGTCCTGACTGACGGTGAGTGCATAAGCCTCAGCAGTACCTTTGTATGCATTTATAGGATCAGCATCACCATGAGAGTACAAAATAGGCGTCTTAATCAATTTGGCTTTTGTCTTTAAGATATCTGCACCAGCATCAATAAAACTTCTCACTACATCAAATAAATAAATAAAAGACAGTTTGTTGCACAACATTACATGTGGCTAAGGTTGCATAATCATGAAGCAAAGGATCATTGATATAAGCTTGAATTTCATTTTCATCATGAGAAATGCCTTTGGGATCCACATTAGCCTGAATAGTGATACTAGGAAGAACCATAGAGATAAGTCGAAGTGAATAATACTTGAGAGCAGGAATAGGCATCGATAGAGTGATAAGAGAAGCAGAGGCAATGGCACCCGTCAATAGCTTGACTCCTTTGTATGTATCACCCCTTGCAAGATAGTTAAGGACAAGACCACCACCCTATAAACTGGGTTATTGTTTCTTGATTTGATTTTGGTGTGCTTACCATACTATGGCCCATTAAGAAATGAGGTACATTTTCTTTCTTTGTCCTGAGAACTGCGTCATCAATATCCTTTAGTGCTGTGTTGTAACTAGTTGATAGAGTTAACTCTACTGCTTTAATTTTTTTCTTTTATTATTATCATTATTATTATTATTATCATTACCCCTGATTGTTGCCGAATTGACCAGATTTCTTTCCGGTCTCTCCCCAACCACGTTGATCATAGCCATAACATTCAATGCCATGACTAGTAAATACTTCGAACATGCGATTGTATCGATTAATATGCTCTCCAAAACCATGAATCATTCTAGAGAACATCATTAGTCTTGTCATATATTCAATTCGCGTACACTAAGGTGGCAATAGGCTCTGAAGCAGGTTTCCATGTCTTTGTAAAGATTTCATTTGTGCCTTCCTTTATCCATTCAAGAGTAGTAGTAGCCATAGTAAATAATAATAGTAAAAAAGCAAAGAAAAAAAAGGGGGGAGAAAAAAAAAGTTCTTAAATTGAGTTTTAATGCATGAAAATATCACATGCAGTGAAGAAAAAAAGTACACACACATACACACACATACACACAAAAAGATAGGCGCATATATGGTATATATTGTTTATGCTCTTTCAAGGTGATACAAACCAATTCTCCTTTAAGAACCTATTGTTCTTTTTCTTCTTTTTTCTATTTATCTTTCATATGCCAGAAGTACGTGTTCAGCCTCGAAGTGTTTATGAACATCATATTTCTATTCAGAAATCAAATACCACATTAAGCTGGTCCTTTTCTACTAAAAAGAACAGTATCTGCTTTGGTCTTTACTATAGACCAAGTCAGAAAAATGGTACGACTTTGGATGAAACTCGTCCTCAAAAGGCCATCAAAAGACGAAATCTATCACTAAAACTCACACCGTTAAAATCACACAACAAGAGCGAAGACACTTTGGATGAGGAACCCAAAAGATATAACAATAGACGAAAATCATCTTCTGCTACCTCTATTACTCATTTATTAGATAATGATTTCATTGAATTGATACCTATCGATCAAGTCAATTCATCAAAAGAAACTATTGTTGGATCATTTTTGGCTCAACATCCAGGAAATTATGTGCTGATATTTGGTAAAAACAACCAGATAGGTATGCTGTTTCTGACTTGTATAGATAACATGTTTTCTCGTAACACTTCAAAGCTACTTTCGTTTGCTGTCACAAGTGATGAACCTATTGATGAAGGATTGGATCTTGATAGTGACATGTCTGGTTGGTTATTGAAAAAAAGGAGAAAACGAATGCAAGGTAATATGCCAAAGGAGAAAAAGGGAAATATTAACACACACACACACACACACACACACACACACACACACACACACACACACACACACACACACACATAATAAAGGATGGGCCAAAAGATGGTTTGAGTTATCTTCTACAGGCGTATTGTCTTATTCGTTAAGAAAGAATGATCTAAAACGTGGCTCGCTTCAGATTGCATTGGCTACTATTGCCATTTCAGCAAATCAACGTATTCTTCATCTTGATTCAGGTACTACTGTGTTTCATCTAAAGGCACTCTCTGAAGCATCATTTGAACAATGGCTCAAGTGCATTCGAGCAAGAAGGTCTTCTCAACATAGTGATGTGCTTGTGTGGAATGAAGACACGCATCTCCAAACAGCAACCAGTGGCTTTAAGGGAGAGCAGCAAGAGGACGAGATTATATCAAAAGCATTACTTGACCTTGGGGCCGAGATTCAACATTTAAAGCAATTGGTACTGACAGAACTACCTTCCTTGCTATCGCATGACAGTATTCAACACAAAGAAAATGAAAGCAGTTCGCAACCTACATCACCTACACATATCAAATTCATTCGGCTACCTTTTAGGCGTCACTCTTCTATCCACTTGGAAGAGAAACAATCTCAGGAACAGATTTTAGAAAAACTGAATGCTTCTATTGAATCTCTCCATCAATATCAAGAGATCCTCTTGAACACGTATCACAAACAACACTACCATCATCCACTGGATATCCCAAGCAGGACAGGAACAGGATTTTTATCCCATCGCTCTGCTGGTAGCTTTTATTCCTATAGTGTCTTGTCTGATACATATTATGATGCTGAAGACTACTTTATTAGTACGGATGACAATGATTCAATCCATGACTCTGTTGCTATTGATTCTGAAGATGAAGATGATGCAGAAGAAGATGACAAGCAAGAGAAGAAAGGTAAAATACACATGATGGAAGCAACATGGGCTGATTATTTTTAAAGAAACCCATGATGCTCTATTTCAAGCCAATACTCTTTGTGTGACTAGAAGAACTCGATTGCCACATCCTGTAGCCGTCAAGAGTATTTCATTCTTGGGTATCCTTCGAAAAAACATTGGTAAAGATTTATCGACTATCACGATGCCAATCACATTGAATGAGCCCATCAATTTGCTACAACGACTCTGTGAAGAACTAGAATACACAGAATTGTTAGACAAAGCCTCTACTTTGCCTGATTCAATGGATCGATTAATGTATGTGACCATGTTTGCTATTTCAGGCTATGCTTCTTCTCAATACCGTATTGGCAGGAAACCTTTTAACCCGCTATTGTGCGAGACATATGAATGTATCCGACCTGATAGAGGATTTCGCTTTATATCAGAAAAAGTCTCTCATTCTCCCAATATCATGGCAGTAAAGTATTATTTTAATCAAAAGCACGCTATTTATGTTATTGATAGTGTCATGCAGAATCAAGTACATTTGAATATCGACAACACTATCAAGGCAAAACAAAATTCTGGGGTAAATCTATGGAATTGATTTCAGAAGGACAGAGTTACATTCAACTTAAAGGTCATGAAGATCATTACACGTATTCAAAACCATCCAGTTGGTTAAGAAACTTGGTAGCCGGGGCTAAGTATCTAGAGCATGTAGGTGAGATGAAGGTCTGTAATCATGCTACAGGCGAGACTGCCATGGTTACCTTTAAAGAAGCCACTGTGCCTGGTAGCGGATTCTTTTCAAACTTGGCTTCCAATCATACTGAATACCGAAATCATGTTGTAGCTAAACTTTATGATAGTGATGGTCATCTTTCAAAAGAAATCAAAGGAAGGCATAGTGAGTTCTTGTCTGAGGTTGTGGGACCAGATCAATACACTGTCTTGTGGCGATGTAAGCCGCCATGTATCCCTGATTATGATGCTTATTATGGGTTTACATCCTTTGTGATGGAATTGAATGAAATTACGCCTATTGAAATCAACAGATTGCCTATGACAGATACTCGGTATCGGCCAGATCAACGCTTGCTTGAAGATGGGAAAGTAACAGAAGCAGAAGACAGAAAATTACTTCTTGAAGAAAGACAGAGAGAACGAAGAAGAAAGTACGAGACAGAGGGAAAACTATGTCAACCTCTGTGGTTTGAACTAAAAGCAGATGCGTTATCGCCTATTGGAGAATCATGGCAGTACAAAGGTGGTTATTGGGAGGCAAGAGAAAGTGGGCAATGGCCAAAAGATATGCTACAACTCTGGTAGATCATAGAATAAGCATATCAAATGTTCCCTACCCCTTTGCCTTGAACCAAAAGGAAACACTAAATAAAATATTTTTGATAGTGAATACCGATGAAATGTAATCCAATTCAACTAGGTTGAAAACTAAATTCTTTTTTTTTCCTTCTTTTTTGGTTTTTTGACAAGGTCAATGTTCAAGCGAGTATTTTTTCAAGTTTCTCGCTATTCAACCAAAGGTTAGCCACTTAGGGAACAAGAAATATAAGTTAACAAACAATAGCAACCACTCCTTTTGCTTTACAGTCAAGTAGAATTACACCTCCCCTTGAAAACAAACTAAAGCTCTTGTCCGATCGCCATGACAACCTACTGACTCAACTCAATGACAACGGTTTGAATCCAGCAGATCTTACACAGGCTTCAAAAGAACTTGCTCAACTTACAGCTCCCAAGTCTTTATTTGAAGAATGGATGAAGCATCGTTGCGATCTAACTGAACTCCATGATCTCTTGTCTACCAATACCACTGATGATGACATGATTGATATGGCAAAAGAGGAATATACAGATATTATGGATCGCATTCAACAGTTAGAAAAAGAACTGATTACTGAATTAGCACCTAAAGATGAAGCAGATGATGCTAGTGCCATCTTAGAAATCCGAGCAGGTGCAGGTGGTGATGAAGCTTCTATTTTTTCAGCCGATATGGCCAGAATGTATGAGCGTTTTGCACAGTTACAGCGTTGGAAATGGGAAGTATTGGCTCGATCAGATGAAACTGGAAATAAGGGATTTAAGGATATTACAGTCAATATTGGGGGTAAAAATGTATTTGGTCTGTTGAAATATGAATCTGGAGTCCATAGGTAAAAAAAGAAAAGAAAAGACAAAGCATCTATTTATGGTTTGTTAGAGTGCAACGTGTTCCTGCCACAGAAGCACAAGGAAGAATTCATACATCAACAGTAACCGTGGCTATTTTACCACAACCAACTGAAGTTGATGTTCAAATCAAAGAGAGTGATTTAAAGATTGATGTTTATCGTGCCTCTGGTGCTGGTGGTCAACATGTCAACACAACAGACAGTGCAGTCCGTATTACACATATGCCAACAGGCTTAGTGGTGGCTATGCAAGATGAACGTTCACAGCATAAAAACAAATTGAAAGCACTGAAGGTGTTACGTGCCAAAATCTATGAACAAGAGCGTCTCAAGACACAAAATGAACGTAGAGATTCAAGAAATGCTCAAATTGGCAGTGGTGATCGTTCTGAAAAGATTCGAACCTACAATTATCCTCAGAATCGTGTAACAGACCATCGTATTAACTTGACACTTTATGAGCTGGAACAAATCATTTCTGGCGAAGCATTGATGCATATTATTGAACCTTTGCAGGAGCATTATTTAGCAGAATCTTTATTAGAGGAATAAAATAAAATAAATTAGACTGGCTTTTATTCTTTTTTCTTTTCTTTTCTTTAACGTTTATTCAAGTTGTCGAATAGAAATAAAGAAAAGAACGCGATAAACTCGCTAGACGTAGACCCTTTGTTTGCTCAACAGCAGGAAGCAGACGAAGGATTTGCGTCTTCTTCGTCTATCGAACAAGACCAAATATACGAAGTTATTCGACGCAAAAGAACAAGTCAACAAATGCAACCCACTTCCTCAGTAGTTGATACGAGTCGAAAGTTATTCGAAGATAAAATCAAAATGGCACCTGTAGAGTCTATTTTATGGATTTTGTCGTTTTTATGGGTTTTTTATCAGCTGTTGTTTACGCTTGATAACCAAGTCATTACAGGTACATTATTACATAGCAATCAAGAGTGACTCACCCTATTCTATCTAGGTTGGTTGTTTAGTATTTGGGTTGGTTTTGGATTGGTACGACTCACTGCAAAAAAGAAAGAGAAAGAAATGAAATGCGAGGATCATGCCATATCAACTTCTTCTGATGAAATATTTGATAGCCCTGCAACAAAGGCATATGACGGTGACAAAGAATCCAAAGTCTTGAATGAATTTGTGATCAGACATAGTACACCAACTCATTTAGAGTCTGTCAACCGTATTTATGGTGCCAACAAGACTTCATTTAGGTAAGCATGGATTGATCTTTTTAGTTGTAATTAAATTCTGTTCTAGAGCAAATGCAGATGATGGGTTGTTATGCGGTGTATTGTTATTGCCCATGGTGGCTGCATCAAAACTCATTGATGCATCAAAAAAAGAGATGGATCAATATCACATAGGCAAGTACTATTGTTTTTTTTTTTTGCTTGCTTGCTTACTTGTTTATTGATCATTATATATATATATATATATAGCCTATCTTAGTGTTCGACTAGAGCTTGTCTTGTTTATGAGTGTGATTCTTTTGATTCAAGTGTTTGTAAATGAATATTTACATCCTCTTAAGCGAGTGATTCGAAAGCGTGGTTTGTTTGTCTCAAGTATTTGTGTTGCTGGATTGTTTACAACCTTGCTCAGCTATTCGCCTTTGGCACCTACTTTATCAAAAGCACCTCTTACTATTACGATTATGTCAGTCACTATGTTTCAATGGTTTCTTTATATCTGTGTAGTCACGTTAAAGAAATGCTTCACATTAGGTGAAATGTGCATTATTTCTCAAGCAGCAGCAGTTGTTGTTCATGGTGCAGCAGAATACATTTGTGTCAGTGTAAGTGACCATTCAAACAGAATATATGCCTTGTTAATTATGGTCTAGTATTACCCAGACTATATGCCATTTTATATGCAGTTTATAGAAACTTCATGTAGTACTGTTCTGATTCATGCGCTTGTGGTTGGTATGATCTTTATTGGGGTAGTTACTTACCCTTTGCTTCGACAATCAAGACGTCTGGCTCAAAGACCTTATTGGAGATCATCTACAAAGCTTCTTCAAAACAAAAAGGTACCTGTTGCTATCACTTTTTATGCTTTGACGGCTGTTATCGTCTTTTTCGTGATTGCGCCTATTTGTCAAACAATTACAGGTGAAAATCCTTTCATGTGGTAAAGTAAACGATGAAAGATATTGAGTCACTCAATTTTAGATAGGACACTGGACTTTTTATACATGTCTCCTTCTCGTATGTTTCTGTGTCTCTATTGGTCATTGACAGTGATTACTACGGTTGTGATTTGGGTTCTTGTGTTGGATTTTGTTCCTCAGTCAAACCAACAAGACCAACCGTTTTATGCAAACACAAATGTAGAAGGCAAGGCGTTAACAAGTTCATTAAACAAGAAGCGTAAGTTGTTTCATGCTTTAGCAGTCATCATGTTTGTGCCTGGTGTTTTGTTTGAGGTATGTTTTTTTTTGAATGCCTATCGCTTATTGTATTAGCTCTCTTTTCTTCAATTGGCTTTTGGTGTTGCACTGTCTGCTTTCATTTACTTGGAATATTTGAGATATTTTGCTATTTGGCCTTGGGGAAAAAGCCTTCATGTCTTTTTGACTGAATTTATTGACAATCGAGACCTTGGACCTGTCATTCTTAGTCATATATATTTGTTATTAGGATGTGCTAGTCCTGTTTGGCTTGAAAGGTAAATCAACACAATGTTCGACTGGGGTCATCGTGGCTTATACACACATAGTTCCAACGTACTGGCAAGTTTGTCAGGTATCTTGTCTTTAGGTTTTGGTGATGCTGCTGCATCTATCATTGGCAAACGTTTTGGTAGATATTATTGGCCTGGCACAAAAAAGACAGTGGAAGGCACGATGGCGTTTATTGTGGCTGTTTGGTTAAGTTCTTGGATCATTGTTTACAGTGCTGCATTGTTAGGTATAGACGATGCTGCTCGTTTTGTTGCTTCGGCTGGCCGAAGTGAATGGTCTGATTATTCTTTTGTGATTACTTTAACAGGTAATGTAAACTTGTATGTAACCATAGACTTAATTTGAATCGCATAGGCTTATTGGAAGCATTCTCAACTCAAAACGATAATATCGTTATACCACTTTATATGTATGCCCTTGTTGTTTTAGCGCATGCAGTATAGAAAAAGGTTTATGGCATAATAATCTTAAATTGAACCGAGTCTTCATAGGCCTATGTGTAACATTCCCACCTTTGTGTATATGCAATGAACATAACTGCATAGGATTTTCTCTCTCTCTGTCTATACCTGGTTCTCATTTAAGACTTCTTTCTCCACCCCCCTTCTTCCCATGAAAATTAAACTTTTTTTTTTTTTTTTTTTTTTTTTAATGCGTGACACTGATGTGAAATGTACGAAACATGAAAATTCATGCTTAAATATACACACAAAAAAAATGTGGACATTTCACATGTACATGAACAAACCATTTATTCTTCTTTTCTTTTTGTACTTGTTATGAAATCATATCCAGACAAACTCATTGTAGTTCCTCTTGAGAACAAAGTCTTATTACCCTCTGTTGTCTTGCGTTTGTTTATTCGTGGTAAACAAGCCAATGAATTAACAAAGTCTTATTTTCGTCAAGAAAATCAAAAGACATCTCAAAAAGATACTTATATTGCTTGTGTTCCACTGGAACCCATTCAGCATCCACCACAGGATCGTCATTCACAAGGTTACGATACAGTGGGCACTCAAGCACCTCAATTTCCATTAACAACGACAAAACAAGTCGTAAGCAATAACAATAACAACAACAGTGGCGTGTTAGTTTCAACAGAAGACAGACATCGACTTTTATCATTTGGTTGTCTAGCACGAATCATACGTGTCCAAAGATCGGGTGCCAATCTTTTTGGTGTCTATGTTGAAGGTATTCAGCGCTTCAAGGTCGACAGGTTTACTCAAAATACACCTTCCATGGCGTTCCCAGGCTGTTGGGTTGCACATGCCTATTACCCTGCTATTCAAACAAACTCGTCATTCATGCATCTTGAAAACCAGTTCAAGGATTTAAGCCAGACATTTGTGTCCAAAATGCGGGAATTACAACTCTCAGAAAGTTTATTGACTCAATTGGCTAAACTAGTCAATACAATGCAGGTTTCGTGTTTAGCTGATCTTTTGGTCTCGCTGATTGAGACAACATTTGAGGAGAGATGGTCTATGCTTTCTACGTTTGATGTAGGACAGCGATTGCAAAAAGCGTGTGTATTCTTGACACGACAATTGCATGTCTTGCAAATTTCGGATAATTTAGGTGCAGGTATTGATGGTCGATTAAGTAAACGACAACGTGAATTTTACTTGAGACAGCAGGTAAGTCTGTTCATAGCTGGTCTTATACAAACACCCGTCATAAAAAGTTAGAAGCCATTCAAGATGAACTGGACAGTAACAATAGTCATACACCCGTTCATGTGTTGACTTCGCCCAAGCAAGAAGAAGACGAATTAACTGTACTGCATCGTCAACTTGTCCAAGCAAACTTGCCTAATGATGTTATTCTTGTTGCTCAGCGTGAGCTTCAGCGCATTCGAAAACTATCGCCTGCTTCTTCTGAATGGGGTGTATCTCGAAACTATCTTGAATGGTTAGCTGAATTACCTTGGAGCACAAGCACACCTCGTTCAGTGCTCAACATACAAAAGGCCAAAAATCAATTAAACAATGATCACTTTGGCCTTGAACAAGTAAAGAAGCGTATCTTGGAATACCTTTCAGTGATCAAAATCAAAGGCGATCTTAAAGCACCTATCATTTGCCTTGTAGGACCAGTAAGTTGTGATTCCATGTATGCACTGTATTCATGCTCTCTAGCCTGGTGTAGGCAAGACATCGTTGGGTAGATCCATTGCGCAATGTATGTCGCGCGAGTTCCATCGTATCTCTTTAGGTGGTGTACGAGACGAGGCTGATATGAGGTAACCATCCATATGACTGTTCTTAAACTCATGCCAATACGCTAGAGGTCATCGACGCACATACGTAGGTGCCATGCCTGGTTTGATTATCCAAGGGCTTCGCAAATGTAAAGTAAACAACCCTCTTTTTCTTTTGGATGAAATCGATAAACTTGTTCATTCTTCTCATTATGGCGATCCTGCTGCTGCTTTGCTAGAAGTCTTGGATTCTGAACAAAACAACAGTTTTGCAGACCATTACCTTAATGTTGGATTTGATTTATCGAATGTCTTGTTTATTGCTACAGCTAATTCTTTAGACACCATTCCAGGTCCTTTGTTGGACCGTATGGAAGTCATTGAACTTCAAGGCTATACCATTCAAGAAAAATTACATATTGCCAAGACACACCTGATACCTAAACAAGTATTGGCTCATGGACTGACTTTAGATCAAGTCAAATGGTCAGAAGAAGCAGCCTTGACTCATTTGGTTGAACATTATACCAGAGAAGCAGGCGTAAGACAATTAGAACGAACGCTAGCCTCTGTTGTACGTCACAAATGTGTTGAACTCGCTGAACTTAGAGACCGTGGACAAGAACTGGCTTATTCTCCTTCTATCTGTATTCAAGATGTCGAGCTTATTTTAGGCGCAAGTATATAACCATCATGAAAGAAATAACCATTGACCTCCCCAAGATTAGAATATCAAGTTTGAAAAAGAAGTATCTGAACGCGAATCGTATCCAGGTGTAGTAACAGGCTTAGCTTATTCTGGCAGTGGCAATGGAGGTATTCTATTTGTGGAAGCCTCTAAAATGCCAGGTCATGGTCGACTTGAATTAACAGGTTCCTTGGGTAATGTCATTCAAGAGTCTGCTAAATTAGCTCTATCTTGGGTGAAATCAAATGCCTTTGCACTCAAGTTAACAACACACTCAAAAGAAAAGCTTATTGAACAAGACGATATTCATATTCACTTCCCTTCTGGTTCTATACCTAAAGACGGTCCAAGTGCTGGTAAAGTTCTTTTTTTTTTTGTTAGATTACTTAATCTCTTCTTAAGGCGTAACGTTAGTTTGTGCTCTTGTCTCTTTGTATTCTGATAAATGTATCCCAACAACAACTGCAATGACAGGCGAAATTTCTTTAAGAGGACAAATATTACCTGTAGGCGGCATAAAAGAAAAAGTCATATCGGCACATCGAGCAGGCATTCGTAAAGTGGTTTTGCCCTTCAAAAACAAAAGAGATGTCGAGAGTGATATACCGAAAACTATATGTGATGATATTGAATTCTGCTATACAAAAACTATTTGGCAAATGCTGGAATTTGCTTTTGAGAATCATGCTAGAACGACACATCCTCGCATGTTGGAAAGCCATCTATAAATTACACACTTGATTTATTCTTACAATAAAACAAAGAAGAGAGACACTTCTAGCTTATTTGGTCTTGAATAATCTTAGCTTATTGGGTGAATATAAGTAGTTGTCAGCGTAAGCCTTCTTGACAAATTTCTTAGTCTTGGGCTCTTGAACATAATAGTGCCAGCCTAAAAGAAAATCAACACATATCCCCATATTAACGGTCCAACGTACCTTGCTTTTCGGCAAATCGAATAGCATCTTCTTTAGAAAGGAACTTCATGGTCAAGCCTTGTTGGTAATCAGAACTAGAATGAGGTGAGTATCGATATAAACAAAGCTATTGTGCTGTTACCTAGAAGCCCAACCCATAAGAGGGTTTTCCCAACGGTTACCATCTTCCAAGATATCAAATTCGATACGCCAGAGTCTGGTGCCGTTCTTGCCTTGTTGAGCAGGTGTACGAGAAGGCTTAAGGATACGAACAGTACGCTCTAATAAATCATCTATAGAGAAAAAAATAGTGTAAATTGCAAGTGCTTTGTTTTGGTGTATGTATTCTAACCAGGAGCGCCGGAAAGGTTATCAACACTGAGAACAGGTTGGTTTTCCAAGTGTTGAACATCCTTGGTTTGAGTAGAAGAGAAGCGAATAGTAGAAGCACAAGCAGGTCTGATTAATGTAGAACGGCAGAGAACTGCTGATCTGGCAATGAGTGAAGAGGACATGACTTGAGTAGTGTAATCAAAAAGTAAGAGAAAAAACCGCACCCAAAAAATAATGGTAGCCTTTGAAGCGGGGGCACAAAAAATGACTTAACGCAAATACCCTACCCCACTTTAAGTGACGTCGACCAAGTTTGTGGCTTTTATTTGATGAATTTCTAAAATAGTTAACGAAGTGCATTTGTTAAGAGCGCGTTGAAACTTAAAGTATATATATACATATACATTCGGGTCATGGCATCAACAGCAGGCCACAACAGCTCTCAAGAGGCCGAGATGACCAACATGCCTTGAAAAGCACCATCAGCAACACCTTTGTAGGTTCAATGGTAAGTAAATTCTTTTTCAAGAATAACAGCCACTAAAGCTAATGTGGAATATCGACGTAAAACCTTTGGGATTGTTGAAATAAAATCACTTTTCAGTCTTTCAAAGTCAAATCACCCAAAGGCACTTTTCTAAGCAATATGGATATCTTTACCTCTTAAAAGTCGTGTTGACCTGTTATTGACGTGATATTCTGTTTATGTATATTCACATGAAGTGTTTCTTATGCTGAATGCAGTCGCAGCATCTCTAGCGAAGAAAAAGGATGTAAGTCTGAATTCTTTCTTAGTTTTGGCTTGGCCAGCAACAGTGCGAACAGCATGATCATCTGTCAGCTTTTCGCTTAGAGTAGTTGTGGTCAGGTTTTCATAGAACTATGGATAGTACAGTGAGTAAATGTTTGTCATTAGTTTATACATCCATTGCGTTGAGTGGACAATAGAGTGAACAGAATATGCTTTATCGCTCATTGGTCACTGCAAAGAGGACTTGGCTCGTTGTAACATTCTTTAGATCCAAAAGTGTCTACAACAGGCAACAGGAATGTTGGACATCTTTGTTCCGAAAACTGTAATGCACATATCTCGATTCCATCCAAATTTGTACATCAAACTAAAGCGCTCTTATATGAGCTGTTCTTAGAGTTTGGATGGAACTTGTTCTTGCATTTGTCATTCTTACTAGCTACTAGATTGCCATAAACAAAGAGAACAATGTCTTTATTTCTTTGCAAGAGGGAATTATATGTGCTCTTTAGAGCTTGATTTCTTCGATAAGCTTAGAGGTCCATGGGCACCAATGGCAACCAGGCAAAAGAGTATCACAGACTTGATCGAGGTGACGGTTGATCCATCGAATACCCATATCGCAAACTGCGTCCTCAGTTGCGTTGAAGAAAGAAATTGAGTCAGGTTCGACCATAAAGCTCCAGGGATAGTTCCAGTGTACTTTGGCCTTTACGATTCTGCCTTGAATATGAGGGCTTTCTGTTGTGTTGCCACTGATAAGCTCTCTGGCATGCTGAATCAAAGTACTGTTTGTAAGCTTGATAGCAAATGTGGGACTTTCGTTTATGAATCTGAAATAAGCTTCCTCTGCACTAGCAAAGTAAGCAAAAGCAATCAATAAAAATGAAAACAATATCTTCAACATGGGGAAGAAGAGAAGGTTGAGAGAGGGACACACTTTATATACTAACTTGTTTTATTCTGGGATGTGTTTTCAAGAATTTGATCTGCATAAAAAGAAAAAGCATATATGACATTAGCTTTCAAATGAATTGTCCGTCTCTAAGTTTCCGAATGAAAAAGAATGCAATGGTCCTGGTTTGGTCATTCTGACCCAGAAGTTAAAATATTGTATCGCTGTGTTCTTTACAAACAGAGCATATTTTTAATGACGACTTGTAAATATTTATATTCCTTCTTGGCTAAAATTATGCAACTGAATTCTGAGTCATTAAATGACAAATGTCAGGTTAGCAAAGATAACCAAGCGAATGCCATGTCAATTCGTAAAAAATCGATGCTTATAACCCTGAGAGAGAGGTTTTATGGCTTAGTAGTTTCGAACCACTAAGCTTATCTATTACTGACTTCATTTTTATGGAAAGTGAAATCATTAGACCATTCAAGATAATGAAGCCAAAGATGGTTTTTGTGATCCTCCAAAAAAAATCCTTATTTATCCTAAAAAGAGCTAATTCAATTGATAAAATTTGTACTATAATATACCTAATTTTTGACATGAATACGAAAAAAATATATATCATTGGCGAACACAATGAGACATGATTGCCATTAAGCAGAATACAATGACCCATTGATAAAGGGTAGTCATAAAAGGGAAAAAAGAACTCATAAAAAATATGCCAAGCCAATAATTGTACAATGTTATTTAAGACAATGAGGAATAAATGATTCATTCAAGTACTATGGTTAACAGAAATGCCCAGCTTTTTATAGAAATAGCTTGCATCGAACAATATGTATATAAACAACTTGTGTTTTAATTCAATTATTTAAAGATGAAGTCTATAGCAAGAAACTCAACGTTGGCTATGACTTTACCAATGTTAAAACACAATCCTTCTAGAAATAATCAAAGCATAAACTATCCAAACATAGACAAACAGTCAGACAGAAAATGGATACAGAAAATCAAATCAGCATATGTTATAGCACGTCCTATCGTTGCCATGTTTTTTTTTGATATTGTTTTACCATTTGTTCTCTATTATATCCTTAAGCTACGGTTAAGTCTTCTTCTTTCTTTGATCTTATCTAGTATTCCTCCGCTACTAAGAGTGTTTTACGTGTATTGGAAAGGAAGATAAATTGAAGCGCTTGGTGTTGCCTTTGTGATTTCGCTTATTGTCTCCGCTGTGCTTTCTGTGGCCATAAGTAAGACATATGTCCTTGAAAATATACTAATTTAAAATGTAGATGATGTTCGATTAAGTACACTTCGGGGCTTGGCAACGACGTCAATTGTAGGCATTGCTTTTTTAGTAACGCTTATTCCAATAAAAATAAGACAGTACAAGGTTCAACCTTTCTTTTTCTCAATTATACAGCAGATGATGCACGAAGACTCGCCTGCAGAAATATCCATAGATCATTCGGAGTAAATGTGTATCAACAGCAGCACTTATCGCAAATTTTGTTACATCTTCGGTGCTATTTGGGGATGTGCTCTCACTGGAGAACTCATTAATCAAATAAGTATGATTCAAAGTACTGTGACAACAAATGATATTATTCTTTATGGCAATATTATTATTTTTTTTCTTGTTGGCAGCTTGTTAATCATTAGGTAGTGGCTCTCAATCTTGTAACTAAAAAAGTAGAACAAAGACTCATCGTATGGCACAGAAGTAACAATCACGCTGATTATATATATGTTTAATTCGATTTGTTTATTTATGTAACAAAATAAAGTATCTACAAGCTAAGGAATACAATAGCAATGACTAAAGCTACTAGAGATAATATTGATTTTTTTGATCTCCTTGCAGCGTATATGAATACATAAGGTATGCCGTTTAGTTAAAGAGCCATAGTATTCTCCAGCCTTAGAAGTTTGAATACAATCCTTTTCGCATCGATAGTAAGTATCGCCTGCTTCTCTATACAATTTTATATAGAACAAGTTGTTTGATACGAGATGTGTTGATGAGATAAGCGTAATCATGTCAAAGCAAGTATAGGGCATGTTAAAAAAGTAGAAATCTCTACTATTGATATTGTAAGTACCATGCGAGTTCACAAGATTTAGACCATTGATAACAAGTTGATTTAAACTCGGGAGTTGAACAGAAAAATGGTATAGGATTCTTTCGTAATAGGAACAATTGTCAAGTTCTAGTGTTTTGATTGAATTATTCAGTTTTGTTTGGTAACCAATACGAATGACATTTGCATTTACAAGTTTTAGCTTCTTGAGTCGAACGCAATTGTCGAAAATAAAACGAAGATAGTTTTTGAATACCTTGCGTTTATGCTCATCATGATCATTTGAGTTAGCTGTTTTTCGAGGAGCAGTGCATTGTATAGTCAATTCGTTAAGTTGTGGAGCAATCTCTGAAAGAAAGTGCGATATAAAGTGTGTAATACAATAGCTTTTCATCAACAATGCTTTGTTTGGTGGCGCGTCTTTTTCGTAAATAATGTTTGAGATTTTGTATTTGATAATTTCGGTGCAATTCTCGGATGTTACTTGGAGAGACAAATCCCCATCTACAATCGCATTCATCAACTGACAGGTAAGATAGACTATGTTAGATATGTTGATATTCTGGATACAGAATCTCTTAGTGCCACTTAAAAAGGCTGAGAATTGTTTTAGTATCTTCAAACCTAAGACTGGTGTTGGATACTTCTCCTCGTCAATCAAGTTTTTGTATAAAGCGAGATCTGTCTTCAATTCAAGTTGATTGACATTTGGAAACTTGTTCATGATATAGACGAGTTCTTTCTCTGTATAATCTGATATATCCATGCTAAGATATGTTACATTAAGGGCTGGTGTTATTGCAGTTGTTGTCATTTTATCGTCGTCATTCTTCTTTAACATCATAGTAGATTCCCGTTCGGGACAAAGAAGGATTTCCACACTTTTGAGTTGCTTAAGAACTGCGTCTAATGTGCTATCTAATTTATGCAGAGTGTACGTACTATGGTGAATGATCTTCAATTGTTCAAGTTGAGTAAATTCACTCAAGTGATCGACCAAGAAATTGTATCGTTGAGAGCTCGGTTGAAGATAAAGAGGATACAAATAATCGCACACCAAAAGATTTTTCAATGAACTGCGTATACCAAGAGCAAGACTATTGTAGCACTCGAGTTCGTATTCATTTGAAGGATAGGAGATGAATCCCAAGTTGCTCAAGTGTCTTTTGTCCCATTCATGCTTGAGCCACATCCAAAAAGACAAGCATGTTTCTGATAATTCGATTGCTTCGAGGCAAGGAGTAAAAAGTGTTAGGTTTGTAAGCATAAATTTAGCATGCAAACGAGCAAAATCCAAAAAGGTAATATTCATGGATAATCGTCTGAGGTGCTTGCCAGGCACAAAATGCGAGTATTTGAGTGACCAAACAAACCTAACCATCTGATCAAAAGTGTTTATTTGAACGTTGGTATACATGGTCTTTTGGGCTATTTCTGACCATTTTTGGCACACAAGTTGACATTGTTTTAGGTCCCTGAGAGACAGATATTCAAAAGTGATTTCGAGCACTTCTTTTGATAGTTCAGTCCAAAGTAACATGAACAAGCTGCTTAAAAGAAAGTAAAGAATTCTGTTTCTCATTTTTTTTATTGCTGTTGTTCTTATCAATTTATCAAAAACACAGTTCTTATTCATGCTTTATTGTTTAAATTACAGCTTTTTTTCTACATGTTCTTTTTGCTTTTTAACTTGCTCAAAAATGACTTTTACAATACGTGAAGTTCTTTTATCAGGACCAGAGCCGCCTGTATAGCCATTAGTAACATAACCAAGACCAATCTTGTATTTTCTGTTGTAAATAAATACAGAACCACCAGAACCGACACCACCTTCGAAATTGTTTTCTTCATCTGAAATATCGAAATGAATCTTGTTGGGGAGGACCATAAACCCACCTTTTAGGTTGTAAAAAGAGAAATGAGGAAGGATTGTGTCAGTTTCGGAAGCAATATAGCTTGTTGCTTCTTTAAATGTCTTTTCCGACATCAAATCAGGTTCTCCTTCAACAATGGCTTTACCTTCGTTAGCCATCATGGCTGCCAACTTGGCAATCTATAGTCGCACAAACGTTAAGTCTCTCGTATCTCTCTAAAGACTATACATACAGATTCTGCATTGGTATGACCAGAATAAGAAGGAGCCTCAATTGCTCGATGAACAGGATCTCGGTTGTTTATGACTCCGCGTGTTTGATCAATAGTAGGATTTATAACTGTCTTTGATACCAAGCTGTTCTTGTCAAACAGACCCTGAAGAAATGTACTGTCTGCAAATGGATTCAAATAAGTCTTGAACAAAGGAAGGAATTGGCGTAACGTCGATTGTTCATAGAAAGGCGATATGCGATTGATATCCAAGCCTTCTGTTACGTCGGGTTTCATGTACCATTCAGAGCCATATGTGTCCTTGAATGTATGTGCAAGGTCATCTAAGGTTTTCCCACCTGTAACACGGCGTACAATCTCGTTTTGATACCATCCTTGAGTGATGGCATGGTAAGCATGTTTGGGCTCACCATCAAAATTGTGGGATTGACTGGCCAAGATATTAGCAAAAACAACAGGATCTGTGACATTGACAAGTGAAAGGGGTTGATCCAAGGCTCCAACACCTGCTGTGTGACGCATCTTTCGAAACTTAATGAATAAAGAAAAGCAAACCTAACTTACTAGATCTGAAACAGTAACATTTTCTTTGTTGCCCTGAGCAAATTCAGGCCAATAAGTTGAGATCTTTTCATCGTAAGACAAAAGTCCTTGATCTACCAGTTGCGCAATAAGTATTGCATCCTATACAGAAACACTTAATACTTTGAAATTCACACCACAAAGCAAAGCTTACTAATGCCTTTGTACTCGAGAACACCATTTGTAGTGTATTGTTGGTATATTCAATCTTCTTTTCCAAGTCTTGCCAACCTGCTTGGATATTAATCACAGGATGGCCATCTACATATACAGAAAGGCCTGCTCCAACTTCGAGTCCTCGTTTGAAATTGTCAATAAAGATGTCATAAGCCTCTTTGTATGGCTCCTCTGCAAAACCATGAATAGGGAAGTCAGTAGGACATCCATAATTGATCAAGAAACAGGCTGTGCTTAAATAAGGGCCCTTATTGGCATACTGATATGATACGTAAGAGAGCAATGGTATGACTAAACTAGCAGCTTGTAGTAACGTTGGCATGATGCATTAGAGAAAAAGAAATAGAAATAAAGAGAGGATTGATCTTTATTTTGATATAAATACACGCGACAAATCAAAACAACAATCACTTGCCGCAGTAATTGTAAAAATGCTTAGTAATACTATCGATCGGAAGAACCCAACTGACTCGAACGTTCAGCGAACATGTTTTAGGCTATTTCTTTTTGTCGCACTATAAATTTCAAACGAATGTTGATATTTGAGTTTACAAGTATGGTGACTTACAGGGACATCACTACGCTGCTAATCATCAATATGAATGAATAATTTTTCACACTCCTTGTTACAAGCAATGTTTGTTAATGCATAATGTAAGATATTTAGAACAGCAATGAATTTCTAGATAAATTAGCTGCTATACTCTTTTTGAAAAAGCTTACAATGTCCTGCAAAATTCAAACAAAGATACAAAGTTCGTTTGAGCCATAGAAAAAAGAATTACGTGATTTTTATACTTCTAGTAAAAGAGCCAATGCTATCAGAAGGAATAAACTGTAGAATACTTGTGTGCACCTAAAGATCTATAATCAAGAAAAGAAGTTTGTACAAAAACAATGTAATAACTGCTCATGATAGCGTATGATTGGTATTTATTGTGTCATTTTGAATAGGTCCTAAGAAGTTAAAAGCTTGTTTATTTGTTGAAGATCGAGGTCTTGGTATTGGCTCAAGGATAAAAGGGCATAGAAGGTATGGAGGAAAATGGAAGCAGAGACTACTCGGAAGTACAAGTATTGTATGCATCACAAACGAGCATAATACGTCCCAGACTTGTCTTTTGTTTCCAGAAATTAGTCCACCCAGTTAACAGAACCGAAAAGGCAATAAGAACAGTGAAAGGTGCTTTCTATTGCTTGAATAAGGACTATGTTTCCGTAAAGAACAAGAAGGCAACTATGTCTCGTGACCGATTGTCAGCTCTCTGGCGATTGATATTGTTGGTCTCTCTATGTTGTTCGGTAGAACGCTCCCGGCATTTTCTCATAAACTCAGTCAATACTACACTGAAGATGATTTCAAACAATTCCTAAATTGAAGAGTGTGTAAGGTTGATGATGGTTCTGCTACTATCAATATGGATGGTAAGTAGTAACATGTCTCTAAATTCAAACTTCTCTAATGGTCTTATAGTTAGTGGTATTCTCTGAGTGACTGCGGATATTTTTTGAGTATTTACCTTTTTTGTTAGACAAGGTCTTCTATCAAGATTCAACTTAATATTGAGCGATAAGAAACTGTATGCGTTAATACGCGTCCTGGCTTGATGACGCGTTTATGCCCATATCTGATTTGCTAAAAACGGAGCAATCATGCATTGCCATACAAAATAAAGATCATTTTAAACTCTTTATCTTTCTAAAAATATCATTTGTAATTTATACATTAGTTTATTTGCAATTAGTGGATGTATTGCTATCAACATATGTTTATCATTTTTTTTCTAAAATTTTACTTTGCAATGATGCACATAATGATATCAGAATCCTTGATTATAAAAAAAAATAATAAGAATGCAAACTTATCGGGATCACCGATGTAAATCATAATTTAGCCGATCTGATTGGATTTATAAAAGCAAGTCTCCCTTCTTGATTCTCCGCATAAGAGAGCCATTCAAATAAAAGCAGAAAAAAAAGGTGACTGCATTCACTGAATAAGTGCAATGTAGCTATTGTTGCTACAGCAAATGAAGTAGTAATGTTTTACTTGCTATTGTTACCATTTTAGCTGTTAAACACACAAAATAGAAAAAGACAGAGTGGCTTGTTCTAGTTACACACGGTATCGGAGATCAAGATCAAAAGGGGTTCTTCTAGGTATAAAAGTTCCAATGTACATTCAATGTTTTCAACTAGAAAGATTATTTTTTTCTTTTCTTTTCTTTGAAAACCAAAAATGTTCAATACAACAAATGACATCATTGATAATGCTACCAATATCTTGATTGAAGAAGCAGCAAGCTTGAATGATGCTGCGCAGCGATTAAAAAACAATGCAGACACAAGAGATGGTTTTGAGCGAGCCATTTATCTAATGACCAAATCCTTAGACGCAGGTGGAAAAATTGTAGTTACTGGTGTAGGAAAGTCAGGCAAAATTGGAGAGAAAATAGTAGCCACCATGCTCTCAACTGGTATTTGCGCAACATTTTTACATCCTGTTGAAGCTTTACATGGAGACCTCGGTACAGTTCAGCCTAATGATGTTGTACTCGCCTTATCATTCTCGGGAAACACAGAAGAATTATTGATGCTCATGCCTAGCTTAAAACATCGTTCTGTTCCTGTTATTGGTCTGGGTGGTAATCCAAAGAGTAAGCTGGCTAAAGAGAGTGTGGCATGGATTGATGGATACGTCAAGCGTGAAGCAGGAGGAGATATACCAGCACCTACTTCTTCTACCACATTGACATTGGCTTTGGGTGATGCTTTGGCTTTGACACTGGCAAAATTAAGGTCGTTTACAACAGACGGATTTGCTCTTAATCACCCAGGCGGCTCCCTTGGTAGAAGATTGCTACTCAAAGTAAAGGATATCGTAATTGATGCTCAAAAAGTGGCTACTGTCAGCAAGAATACATCGCTTGATGTTGTGATTATGGAAATGACAAAGCATCCCCGAGGATCTGGTGTGATTGTGTTGGAAGATGATAGGATGGAAGCAACATTTGATGATAACCAAGGCTATCTTTTCCCTTCACCACCCATTTCAGAGACATCTTCCCTAGACGAATTTGACGAGGCATTTGTTAACAAGGCAAGCAAGATAGCAGGCGTGATTACACACGGTGATATCCATCGGGTTCTTAAGTCTTCAACACGGGAAGGAATTTTTCAAATTCGCGCAGTAGATATCATGACAGCAAATCCTGTGGTGTTTGATGAAGATGGTTTAGCCTCTAAGGCCGTCAAATTAATGGAAGAGAAGAACATTCCTCTTTTGCCTGTGATAAGCAATGATAAGAGTTGGACTGGTGTTATCACACTCAAAGACCTTCAGGAGCTCTTTTAAACTATTATTTTATTTATTTAAACCTTGTATTTTTATTATTACCATCCCCCTCCGCTTTTCTTTTCATATATATATATATACATACATTGTCTTCCTTTTTTTTTAATTTGTTAATAAAGAAAAATAGCTTCAATTGCTCTAAAAACCCTTATGTCCGCCTTTACTATTTAAACGATTGTTTCACAGTAAAAAGTCAGTTTTTTTCGAGAACAAGATAGACGGATGTCGCGGCTACAAGTACCGATATAGAAAAATAAATTTATCCAATGGCTCTATTTCTTTTTTTTTCTTTTTTTTATGATATTGCTACTTGATATTTGCACTGTTAAAAAGAAACTAATTCTCGAGTATTTCTTACAAACTCAAGAAACGGCAGATAGGTCTTATACATTTTAGTTCTTATTTGCCTGTGTTCTTAATCACGACAGAAGCTTCCACAAAGACATCATTTTATTGTGTTACCGTCCCCTTGTGTCTTGACTGCCAGGTCACTTAAATTAAATGCGGGCCATAGCCAAACTAGAAATAAACGTCATTAAGTAATTTATATAGCCTAACAATAGCGCAATATGAGACTCTTACTTAACAATAATAAGTCTTTCGGATCACCAAAGTGATCACTGTATACTTTTTGTGTTCCCTATCAAACTTTCTTGACTACAAGAAAATTCCTTCTCAATGCAATTCATACGTCTACTTTCTGTCAAACTTTAATCAACATAAATCAACCCTTTTTTTTTGACCCTTTGTTTATGTATCAATAAATTAAAATAAATAGATCTATAGAAATTGCTTATAAGCAGCAGCAGCAGCAGCAGCAGCAGCCATTTGCATTGTCTCTTTTTTCTTTTTACTTGAGCCACAAGGTCTTCCTCTTTTCTTTCTCTCTGCATCGACACAGGTGTCTGCTTTGTTTAGTCGAACACATCTGGCACAAGGCCTCTGTACATCACAAGCAACATGCGATTGCTTACATGATACACATGCTTTTCGAACATAGACTTGGTTTGTCTGTCCTCGGTCAGTTGAAGAAGATAGAGACGATGTTGATGAAGTAGAAGTAGAAAGTGATGGCATAGGTGGTCCATTCATATAGGCAGCAACAGCAGCAGCATGATGATGGTCGTATGGAATAGGATAGTTTATACTGTTTGTAGACGAATCTAAAGGTAAATTCTCTCCTTGTTGATGAGCATGGAATGCCATCATAGGATAAGTGCTCAAGGAAGGATAATTTGATGTCTAATAAAAAATGAGTGTTCCGTTGCATAAGAGTGGACTTTAAATCTTTACCTGCAATGGGGGATAAGTGGTAGGTGGAGTTGTGTTGGAAGAAGACGAGCAAGAAGACGCATAGTCGTGTGATTGTTGCATGGCTGTTTGGTAACGCAGCATTTCAAAGGACTCTTGTTGCTGAAGATGTCTTTGTTGTTGTTGTTGAAAAAAGTCAAGGTAAGCTGTGTTGAGATCAATGGAGGGATGTGTCATTGTTGCAAAGGCATTAGCATCAAACATGAGTTGTGAAGCATAATCATAAGTATTTGGCTCAGGAAAAGTATGTTTATCATTAGTTGCTGTGTCTTGATGGGACTCGTACATTTTTATTAAGTGAAAGGTAAAAAGAAAGAAGACACTATTAAAAGGGTTTTCGAAAAAAATACCTGTTGAATCTATTTGTGTGTATGTATGTGTGTCTAAATAGGTCTATATGTCATAAATAGAGTTCGCATATATTTGCTTGGTTTAGGAATATTTATTTCCGTGTTGATTATGACACTATGTTTTTATGCGGAACAAGATATGTGCATTTATCTTTGTATTATGATACAAGAAATAAAGGGTTTTTTGAATGCAATGGCACCGGAAAAGTTCCTCACAGCATGAAGTACACAAAACTGCATCTCGAGAGTTTCTCCGAGTAGATTCTTCCAGTTGTGATCCTAAGCAAAGAGCTATTGTTTTGATTGTAAAGCTGACTTGTGCTGACACATCTTAACAAACATACATGTTTCGATTCTAGCGTATTTGTTTAAAAGGCTAGCTTTTTAATAATAATAAAGTTGACCACTCAATGAAGGACATTGAATACTATGTACCTTTTTTTTATGTATATATATGCGTGTATGTGTGTGTGTATGTATATATATATGTCAACCTTAACTTTACTCCTTGAAACAATCTTTCTTCATCCGTACCACGTGACCTATATATTTTCTTTCTGTCTCTCATCAGTTTTAAGGCACGCAGCATGATTTTTTTCTTTCCCTTTTTTCTTCATTTTTTTTTATGTTTATCCTACTATCACTATTATGTTTGTGTTCATGGACACAGGCACTTTATTTTCAAATACCTTTTCAAAGCCAAAAACAAAGTTCACTTAAGCTGAAAAGCATATACCACCACGCTTCTGTTCATGGTCCTATTCCTCACTTGTTTCGAAAAATAGATATTGACCCAGAAATATCTATCGATCAACAAGATGAATATGTGCTTCATAGTAAATATTCAGCCTATACTAGACCAGCTTCCACAGATATTAAGCAACTATTCTCTTTACGAGACCAAGGTCAACTTGCTCGTTGGTCTCAACCTACTCATTATTTTGAATCAACGATTGATCTCGTACCTGATGTGACAGATAGACAAACAGTGACTTCACTAGCCATGATGACGAATAATGCATATCTAGATATCAATTTAAACAATACAGAGTGGTATGATATTGGGGCACCATGGCAATTGGTAAGTGATATAGATATGCTATGCTATAACTGATATACTTTAAGAATGATTCTTTTGGCTGGGAGTCAGATGGTTTAAGAGGTCATATCTATTCTACTGATGATGAATCTCTTGTTGTGGTCAGTATTAAAGGGACCAGTGCTGGTTTATGGACTGGTGGTCCTACAGGTGAAAAAGATAAAATCAATGTAAGCATTTGCCAAAAAAAAAAACAAAAAAAAAAAAGGAATATTAAACAAGTTTAGGACAATATGCTATTCTCCTGCTGTTGTGCCAGAATTAGCCGTGCTTGGACGCCTGTTTGTGATTGTTATGAAGGGAATGAATACCAATGCGAAAACAGTTGCTTACAAAAAAAGATTCAAAAGTCTGAATTCTATTATGATAGTGCCCTTGTAAGTTGAAGAACGAAATAATAACATCACTCAAATATCTAGAACATTATTCAAGAAATTCAAGACAAGTACAAAAACAGTACTGTATGGATCACAGGTCATTCTTTAGGTGGTGCTGTTGCTAGCATGGTAGGACAAACATTTGGTATTCCGACAGTGACATTTGAAATCCCAGGTGATAAACTCCCTTCTACTCGACTTCATTTACCTCATTCACCTGGTGTTGATTTGCCTATATGGCATTTTGGACATACAGCAGATCCTATTTTTGTAGGCGTATGCACTGTAAGTAGACAAGACGCTAGAGTTTATTTCTGATACGCTTGAATTAGGGTCCTGCAAGTAGTTGCTGGTATGGTGGTTATGCTATGGAAACACGATGTCATACAGGAAAAGTGTGTGTATGGGACACAGTGAATGAACAAGGCTGGCGTGTTGATATTCGTTCTCATCGTGTACGAGATGTGATTGAGAACATCCTTTTAAAACCAGACGAATTTCCTTTACCTAAATGTGTAGAAGAAAAAAACTGTGAAGACTGTGGATTATGGCAATATTATGATAAAAGAGATCATCCTAATACAGACACTTTGATAACTACCACAACCACGACGAAACAACAACCTCCTACAGATCCCTGGTTTGCGTAACAAATAAAACACGTCCATTTTAAGTCTAGTTTTGGTTGAGATTGCATAAATCATTATGCGAGAAAAACTATCGCTTCCTTTTTTTTTGGAGTTTCATAACAATGACTAAACCTATCAATGACTTTGATTTAAATGTATTAGACGAAGCTATGCTTCAACCTGAAAAATCAGAATATGTAGACCATTTTGGCTTTACTATTCAAGTCAAGACAGAGAACGATACTGATTCCAGTGAAGATGAATCAGAACATGAAACAGAGTTTGAAGACGCGCAATCACTACCTTCTTCAACCAAAGAAGAAGAAGAAGAACAAGAAGAAAACAAAAGGCAGCCACAAACTATGGATGACTGGCAAATGGTTTCTAGTACAGAGAAATCTGGTGTATCTTCTTCTGTATCTTCTCCTATACCACATACAACAAGCTATTATGATCTCTTGCTATCTAAATTCACTAGAACAGCTTCTTCTAACCCTTCAAAACAAGTACAGCTAAAGCAAGAAACAAGTAATAATCTAGAAAGACTTAAAGAACAATCAAATAATAATGAGACAGATTGGGGTAAGTATATAAATCATTTGAAATATGTCTTCTCTAATGTATTTGTTAGAGTTCTGGGCTTCTGTTATCTCTGATTTTGAACGTATTAACCGTGCAGAGCATGCTAAACTACAAGAACAATTGAGTGTTGGTATTCCGAGTTCTTTACGAGGCATGTTATGGCGTATCTTTTCGAATTCTGAAGCCAATAGTGATTTGATTGAAAATGAATACCGTGTCTTGCTAGAAAAGACAAGTTCACATGAAAAACTGATTCGAAGGGATCTATCGAGGACATTTCCAACCCTGCCTTATTTTAAAGAAAAAGACGGAGAAGGACAAGAAATGCTGTTTAATGTGATTAAGGCATACAGCTTATTTGATAGTCAAGTAGGATACTGTCAAGGCTTACATTTTGTTGTTGGATGCCTCTTATTACATGCAAGTAGTTGTGCAGTTTTGGTATACATAGTCTTATTTTACAATCATTAGATGCCAGATGAAGCAGCATTTTGTGTACTGATCAAACTCATGAGCCAGTATCATCTTCGAGGACATTTTACACCTCAGATGGAAACACTTCATGAACGCATGTTTCAATTCAACCAGCTTTTATCTATTCATTTACCACAAGTACATCGCCATTTAGATGCACAAGGTGTCTTGCCGACCATGTATGCTTCTCAGTGGTTCATGACTCTTTTTGCCTACCGATGTCCCTTAGAATTAGTATTTCGAGTATTTGATCTTGTGTTTGTAGAAGGGTCAGATATCATGTTAAACTTTGCGCTGGCATTGATGAAGAAGAATCAATCTACAATCCTCAGTTTAGAATTCGAATCTTTATTGGATTTCTTCTCAGGACAGATATTTGAGGTCTACAAAGTAAGTAGTATGAATGCAAGTGATTTTCTCATTACTATATTGTAGGATATGGTATATGAATTCGTTCAAGATGCCTATAGCTTTGATATCTCTTCAAAGCAACTAGCCAAGTTCTCCAAACAATACCAACAAGAAGCAGCTAAAGAAGCAAAACTTCGATCTATACAGGACGCCATCAAGAAAGAAAACCTCGTTTTACATGGCCAAGTTAAAAAGCTCCGGCATGCTTATAAGACACTTGAATTTGAGCACCAGGACGTATCTCAGCAAGTGATTGAATCCAAAGTAGCCATGGCGAGCCTTGATATAGAGAACCAGCAATTAAAGCATGAACTAGCCATCATGAAAGCAGAAATGGTCAAGATGACATCCGTCATGAATGAGGAACGTCAAGCGCAGTTTGATGCTCTTGCTCAGAAAAATGCAGAGCTTGTGGATGCTAATGCAGCATTAGAAGATCGATTACAAGAAATAGAATCTATCCTGATTGAAATGAAATTGAAATATGCAGAAAGCGAAAACGATTATGAACTAATGAAACAAAAACTTCATGAAGCACAAAAGTTGAGCATGCTCCACGACTAATAGACCTATTTATTACGCATTTCTCTTTTTTAAAAGAAAGCTTATTTTGCTAGAAAGATATCCTTCTTTTTGACAAATCTCTCCTATTTTTGGAAGAATAAATAGTTTTTTTTATGCAAAATAGCGCATGTAGCTATGTTTGTTCAATGCTTTGCTTTGGTGTTGGTCAGATATGAGATTGCACTGAAACTTGTGTAATCAAAAGCTATACATAACAGCTGATTAGCTGAAGAGAAGGTATGCTACTGATTCAAGACTGTCTCCTTTTGGTTCTGCTTTGGTTTGTTGGGTGAGCTTTAGGATGACCAAGGCTTTTCTCTAGTCAGGTTGGTTTCTTAGGTATCTGCAAGACGCTTGATCAAGTGGTATAGGGCTTCCAAGACCTTTTCTTCAAGCTCTGCCTCTCTTTGGCGTTTGGAAGATATTCATTCAAGACTTGGTAGGTTTTCGTAGTCTAGGTTTACTTTTTTGAGTTCGTTTGTTTCTGTATGAGAGTTTGATTCATTCTTGTTCAAACAAGAAGAGGATTCGAAAAGGCTTGATTGCCCTGATCAAATCCACAATACATTTATGTTGAGTATGGTCCTCTTCTTTATTGCTATCTTTGCATAACAAAAGCGATACATGTAACCCACTTGCATAAAAGATATACCCACTTAAATCTTTTACCTTACTGCCATCCTTTATTTTCAGTATGAATTGATCAGAGTACGTTTTAGTTGGGAAAGTATGATGATGTCCTCAATAAGCGTTGTTATTCATGTTCAAAGCTGCTCCCTTTGGTCTCAAAGCGTCATATAGCACTGTAAGTATTACTCGTCTATACTTTGCGCATAGAATGATATAAGATCAATCAGTCATTTGCTATTCGATATTACCAGAAAAAAGGCCATTTTTCTATCAATTACAGTGTATCACGAACTTTGAATGCAGATTTGAAGGCAATGCTCAAATCAAGCCACCTTTTTGGTCTTAGTAGACTCACTTTCTTTTCTTTTGAAGTACTTGGAGATGGCCTTACCTGATTTTTTTTTATTCAAAATATGCTTTTTTAGTTACACAGCACAGAGGGATGTAACGTGGATAGACTGGAAAAAAAAGGAGCGCATTGGCTGGAATAGACCTACATTGGGTCATTCTAAAAAATTCTTGATCGAGTTTTTTTTTGTTTTTTTTTTTTTTTTTTTTTTTTTTTTTTTTTTTTTTTTTTTTTTTTTTTTTTTTTTGCATTTTATTTTATAATTTTGAAGTAAAAAATAAAAATTTAATTAAAAAATTTAGATTTTATGTCTCCATCTGATCTCACTCAAGCAAAGAAAAAGAAAAAGAAAAGGAAAATTGGCTTTCACTTGGAATTAGTTCTTTAGAATTGTTTTTTTCTTGTCAACACAAATGATAAACTTGTGTATCTGCATAAGTTTCGTCAGATTTATTGATTTTACATGAAAAGCAATTTTGATGATACGGCTTAATTTAGTCAATTCATAAGAATAACTAAATCAAACTAGACTAAGACTAAAACTCCCTTTAAAAAAACAAGGATAAAAAACGCACAGAGAAAAAAGTGTTGATCTAATGATGTTTGTGGATGTATGTTTGCAATCAAAGAAGGAAGAAAAATAGCTGATTGGTTGTCGGAAAGAGCAAAGCATTCGCAGCACCATGATTTATGGAAAACATCTATGACAGAAGGAAATGTACAGAAGCTTATTTGACACATGCTGTGAGTTAGTTGAACATAGTATATATATTAAAGTACTGGATAACATGTGTATGAAAGAGATATGCGCCACAGTAACACAACTTAGGGCTATCTCCAGGCAGTCAAGCCAGTCGCCAGTAAATTAGACGGGTGCGCTTGAGATTGGTTCTAGGAAATTAAAGAAACAAGTGTTGTTGACACCAATACACTACTGCACAAGCAACGGAAGAAAAACGCATTCAATAGAAGACTTATTTCACCAATGAAAAAAAATGTAATTGATTACGTTGTATTGATAGAGAATAGCATATCAGAACTCTTTGATGAGTTTAATGGATACACCAGACCCCCCCCATTATCTTCAGAACGTTTAACTAATTTAAACCACTAATTTTTTTTTTTTGTAAGGGAGACTTGCTCCGATTTATTTAAAGTCCTTTGGACGTCAAAAGAGTGGAAGAGAAGACTGTGGTATTATAAGAACTAGACTAAGGAAAGGGAAATGAGCCTGTGGTAGAAGAAATTGAGAAAAGAATAAGAGTTTAAGAGAGCTTGATAGATACTTGAAATGGAGAGAACATCATGAGTAGTGAGAGAGGAACTGGAAAGGAAAGCGGAGGAGAGAATTTACGGTTCATAATCAAGGCGGGATTCATCATGCAGCTTATTTGCTAAGCGGAAAACTGTCTTGGTTATAGTTTTGGAGAGGAATGGGTTTTCAGAAAAACAGATTGCCAGTGAGCTTGCTAGAGGGCTAGAGCAGTGCATGCAAAGATTTGGAAGGTACTTAAGGAAGGAAGATGGAGGAGAGAAACACGAGGGATAACAACCCGAAGGGGGAGGACTTGACGTAGGAGATTGACCGAAGGTGCACGGATGTTGGGATTGATGTACTTGGAGAAGACATGAGACCAAACAGCATACTTGGTAGGGCAGAGGAAATAAAAGTGATCAAGGGTATCAATGGAAGTAATGAGATTTGAAGGACAGTGGATACAAAAGCTATTAGGAACTGTATGGGGCATAAGACGATGTAGGTGAAAACGGTTGTTGACTTTGTTGTGAAGCATCCTGTAGAGGACATTGCGAGCAGGGAGAGGGATCTTGAGAGACCAAAAGCGTTTCCAGTTAGGCGATAGGCGGGGATCAGGCGGTATAGGAGGGGAGGAGCTATGGTCTAATTTACGATAAGAATGAGTGGAAGATGTAATGGGGAATTGAGAGTATGTAAGGGTTGAAATGAATGTCTGTAAATCAGTGGGACTAATATGAGAGGTTGAAGGAAGAATAGAAAAGGAAGAAATACGAGGAGCAGGAGAAAAGAGTGACAGGACAAAGGGATTGAGGAAGAGCTTTTTTTGACGAAAGTGTAGTAAAGCACGGTAGGTGGCCGATTCAAAACGAGGGACTTCTTGCCGAGAGCGAAACCGAAGGCATTCACTAGAAGAATCAAAAACAAAAATGTGATTACCTGTTAAGTCTAGCATACTGGGACTGTGTTTGAAGTATTCATTTTTAGAAATAGGAGGGTTGGATGGAGGTGGAGAAGGATAGATAGAATGTAGAAGTTCAGGAAGTGGAAGGCGAAGGCAAACGTGAAGGGGGACATGACAATTGGAGAAGTTGTGGGGTAGATAATCTATAGCTAAGAAAATACGGTTGAAGTAAGGAATGTCAATAGAAAGCTTTTTTCGTATAAAGGGGAATAACAAAGGCCAGTGGTAAGTAGGGTATTGTGGGGAACAAAGGAAGAAAGAGAGGGTAAATTGGAGATAAGGAAGCGAAGGTAAAGAAATAGCAAAAGAGTGAGGAACTAATAAAGGGTAGACCCATCGCCATTGAAGAGCTCTCTGTTGTAGATGAGGATCAATGACGCTAAGTCCACCTTGAGAACGAGGTAAAATGAGTGTTGAGAAAGGAATGGTACCAAAGCGGCTGCTGCCTTTATTATGGATTAGGACTACTTGTGCGACTCGTCAACAGTGAGGCGTGTATGGCCAACACCAACGTAGATCAAAAATATAGAAATCAATAGACCACTAAAATTTGTGATGCTTACACAAAAATTAAGCTAAAGCCATAAAAGATTCACAGTAATAGCTGTAGGTGTCAGGAACTACTCATGAATGCAATGGATTCACAAAAATTGTTTAAACGTCGCTCGCATTTATGCCGATGTGCAAGTATGCCAGTTGTGTACTCAAAAAAAAATTTTCTAAAAAAAAATAAAACTCACTTTTGATATACATCGAAGATGCTTTCTATAGTCATAAAAAATAAAAGAAAAGTAGAAATTCTTAATTTTTCTGTTTCAAATTAATAGAAGAAGCCGACCTTTCAATTTTCTAGTTTTAAATAAATAGACGAGTCTACCGGATGATGATTCTACTGTTTTAGTTTAAAAGACAAATTGCTACCTGGTAGATTCGTTTTTAATTCAAAACAGAAAAATTGAAAGACAAGGTTTTTTTTATTAATTTGAAACAGAAAATTTAAAAATTTTATTTTAAAGTAGCGGTTTTAATTTTAAAAAAGTGTTTTTTATTATTTTCAAAAAAAAAATTTTGAGTACACAATTGGCATACTTGTAATTTCGGTATACCTGTTGATATTTTTATTATTTTTGAAAATGTTTTTTTTCTTTATCTTTTTTTGTAAGCGTATCACACGGATCATGAAGGCCTGAGATCTACGAGTATTTTCATACTTTTTTTATTGCTCTAGCTAACTTTTTCGTAGAGTTATTGCAATCTTTGGGAAGAGGCTTTGAACACTAAAATTTATGCTTGGACCAGAAAAATAGAATAAGAAAGGTATGGCTCAGCATCTAAGCTTACTCAGCCAACGGGCGACACTGCTCTCAAAGCTGTTAGTTCTTCCTTTTTCTATGAAATCGGGCTCGAGAGTCAACTACACCCTTCCCTTAAATAAATTTTAGCAAATTCTAGTCAAGTAAGTAGCAGTTAGAAACCTTATTTGGAAAGCAACTGTCAGCCATCTGTAACGTCTTCACCTCCCAAATGACAACACCAGTAATCTGAACTCTTTCTTAAATGCTTTTGATCATCAGATTCTTGAACAGGTTCAATCTTACAGCAGAATGATTGCTACAACCATAGCAATCAAAACAACCATAATAGCGGCCATAGCGATCATACACCACAGAGTAAGCGATTACATTTTTCTTCCGTCCCTTACGCTGTAGCGATAAAAAAAAACCTACGTAAAAGCTCGTAAGCCTCAGGCATACGTGATCAGTATGAAGGACTTGCAAAAAAAAAATAATAAAAAAAAAATATTCTCAAAATTAATAAAAATATCAACAGTTATGCCGAAATTACAAGTATGCCATTTGCATACTCAAAAAATTTTTTTTTGAAAAATAATAAAAACCACTATTGTAAATTAAATCAAGAGTATTTTCTGCAATGACAAAAAATAAAAAGAAGTAAATTTTCCAATTTTTCTGCTTAAAATTTTAAAAGAAGCTTGTTCTTCAATTTTTCTGTTCTAAAATAAAAAACGAATCTACCGAATAATAATCTTACTGTTTTAGTTTAAAGAAGAGATTACTGGTTGGTAGATTCGTTTTTTATTTTAGAACAGAAAAATTGAAGAACAAGCTTCTTTTAAAATTTTAAGCAGAAAAATTGGAAAATTTACTTCTTTTTTATTTTTTGTCATTGCAGAAAATACTCTTGATTTAATTTACAATAGTGGTTTTTATTATTTTTCAAAAAAAAATTTTTTGAGTATGCAAATGGCATACTTGTAATTTCGGCATAACTGTTGATATTTTTATTAATTTTGAGAATATTTTTTTTTTATTATTTTTTTTTTTGCAAGTCCTTCATACTGATCACGTATGCCTGAGGCTTACGAGCTTTTACGTAGGTTTTTTTTTATCGCTACAGCGTAAGGGACGGAAGAAAAATGTAATCGCTTACTCTGTGGTGTATGATCGCTATGGCCGCTATTATGGTTGTTTTGATTGCTATGGTTGTAGCAATCATTCTGCTGTAAGATTGAACCTGTTCAAGAATCTGATGATCAAAAGCATTTAAGAAAGAGTTCAGATTACTGGTGTTGTCATTTGGGAGGTGAAGACGTTACAGATGGCTGACAGTTGCTTTCCAAATAAGGTTTCTAACTGCTACTTACTTGACTAGAATTTGCTAAAATTTATTTAAGGGAAGGGTGTAGTTGACTCTCGAGCCCGATTTCATAGAAAAAGGAAGAACTAACAGCTTTGAGAGCAGTGTCGCCCGTTGGCTGAGTAAGCTTAGATGCTGAGCCATACCTTTCTTATTCTATTTTTCTGGTCCAAGCATAAATTTTAGTGTTCAAAGCCTCTTCCCAAAGATTGCAATAACTCTACGAAAAAGTTAGCTAGAGCAATAAAAAAAGTATGAAAATACTCGTAGATCTCAGGCCTTCATGATCCGTGTGATACGCTTACAAAAAAAGATAAAGAAAAAAAACATTTTCAAAAATAATAAAAATATCAACAGGTATACCGAAATTACAAGTATGCCAATTGTGTACTCAAAATTTTTTTTTTGAAAATAATAAAAAACACTTTTTTAAAATTAAAACCGCTACTTTAAAATAAAATTTTTAAATTTTCTGTTTCAAATTAATAAAAAAAACCTTGTCTTTCAATTTTTCTGTTTTGAATTAAAAACGAATCTACCAGGTAGCAATTTGTCTTTTAAACTAAAACAGTAGAATCATCATCCGGTAGACTCGTCTATTTATTTAAAACTAGAAAATTGAAAGGTCGGCTTCTTCTATTAATTTGAAACAGAAAAATTAAGAATTTCTACTTTTCTTTTATTTTTTATGACTATAGAAAGCATCTTCGATGTATATCAAAAGTGAGTTTTATTTTTTTTTAGAAAATTTTTTTTTGAGTACACAACTGGCATACTTGCACATCGGCATAAATGCGAGCGACGTTTAAACAATTTTTGTGAATCCATTGCATTCATGAGTAGTTCCTGACACCTACAGCTATTACTGTGAATCTTTTATGGCTTTAGCTTAATTTTTGTGTAAGCATCACAAATTTTAGTGGTCTATTGATTTCTATATTTTTGATCTACGTTGGTGTTGGCCATACACGCCTCACTGTTGACGAGTCGCACAAGTAGTCCTAATCCATAATAAAGGCAGCAGCCGCTTTGGTACCATTCCTTTCTCAACACTCATTTTACCTCGTTCTCAAGGTGGACTTAGCGTCATTGATCCTCATCTACAACAGAGAGCTCTTCAATGGCGATGGGTCTACCCTTTATTAGTTCCTCACTCTTTTGCTATTTCTTTACCTTCGCTTCCTTATCTCCAATTTACCCTCTCTTTCTTCCTTTGTTCCCCACAATACCCTACTTACCACTGGCCTTTGTTATTCCCCTTTATACGAAAAAAGCTTTCTATTGACATTCCTTACTTCAACCGTATTTTCTTAGCTATAGATTATCTACCCCACAACTTCTCCAATTGTCATGTCCCCCTTCACGTTTGCCTTCGCCTTCCACTTCCTGAACTTCTACATTCTATCTATCCTTCTCCACCTCCATCCAACCCTCCTATTTCTAAAAATGAATACTTCAAACACAGTCCCAGTATGCTAGACTTAACAGGTAATCACATTTTTGTTTTTGATTCTTCTAGTGAATGCCTTCGGTTTCGCTCTCGGCAAGAAGTCCCTCGTTTTGAATCGGCCACCTACCGTGCTTTACTACACTTTCGTCAAAAAAAGCTCTTCCTCAATCCCTTTGTCCTGTCACTCTTTTCTCCTGCTCCTCGTATTTCTTCCTTTTCTATTCTTCCTTCAACCTCTCATATTAGTCCCACTGATTTACAGACATTCATTTCAACCCTTACATACTCTCAATTCCCCATTACATCTTCCACTCATTCTTATCGTAAATTAGACCATAGCTCCTCCCCTCCTATACCGCCTGATCCCCGCCTATCGCCTAACTGGAAACGCTTTTGGTCTCTCAAGATCCCTCTCCCTGCTCGCAATGTCCTCTACAGGATGCTTCACAACAAAGTCAACAACCGTTTTCACCTACATCGTCTTATGCCCCATACAGTTCCTAATAGCTTTTGTATCCACTGTCCTTCAAATCTCATTACTTCCATTGATACCCTTGATCACTTTTATTTCCTCTGCCCTACCAAGTATGCTGTTTGGTCTCATGTCTTCTCCAAGTACATCAATCCCAACATCCGTGCACCTTCGGTCAATCTCCTACGTCAAGTCCTCCCCCTTCGGGTTGTTATCCCTCGTGTTTCTCTCCTCCATCTTCCTTCCTTAAGTACCTTCCAAATCTTTGCATGCACTGCTCTAGCCCTCTAGCAAGCTCACTGGCAATCTGTTTTTCTGAAAACCCATTCCTCTCCAAAACTATAACCAAGACAGTTTTCCGCTTAGCAAATAAGCTGCATGATGAATCCCGCCTTGATTATGAACCGTAAATTCTCTCCTCCGCTTTCCTTTCCAGTTCCTCTCTCACTACTCATGATGTTCTCTCCATTTCAAGTATCTATCAAGCTCTCTTAAACTCTTATTCTTTTCTCAATTTCTTCTACCACAGGCTCATTTCCCTTTCCTTAGTCTAGTTCTTATAATACCACAGTCTTCTCTTCCACTCTTTTGACGTCCAAAGGACTTTAAATAAATCGGAGCAAGTCTCCCTTACAAAAAAAAAAAATTAGTGGTTTAAATTAGTTAAACGTTCTGAAGATAATGGGGGGGGTCTGGTGTATCCATTAAACTCATCAAAGAGTTCTGATATGCTATTCTCTATCAATACAACGTAATCAATTACATTTTTTTTTCATTGGTGAAATAAGTCTTCTATTGAATGCGTTTTTCTTCCGTTGCTTGTGCAGTAGTGTATTGGTGTCAACAACACTTGTTTCTTTAATTTCCTAGAACCAATCTCAAGCGCACCCGTCTAATTTACTGGCGACTGGCTTGACTGCCTGGAGATAGCCCTAAGTTGTGTTACTGTGGCGCATATCTCTTTCATACACATGTTATCCAGTACTTTAATATATATACTATGTTCAACTAACTCACAGCATGTGTCAAATAAGCTTCTGTACATTTCCTTCTGTCATAGATGTTTTCCATAAATCATGGTGCTGCGAATGCTTTGCTCTTTCCGACAACCAATCAGCTATTTTTCTTCCTTCTTTGATTGCAAACATACATCCACAAACATCATTAGATCAACACTTTTTTCTCTGTGCGTTTTTTATCCTTGTTTTTTTAAAGGGAGTTTTAGTCTTAGTCTAGTTTGATTTAGTTATTCTTATGAATTGACTAAATTAAGCCGTATCATCAAAATTGCTTTTCATGTAAAATCAATAAATCTGACGAAACTTATGCAGATACACAAGTTTATCATTTGTGTTGACAAGAAAAAAACAATTCTAAAGAACTAATTCCAAGTGAAAGCCAATTTTCCTTTTCTTTTTCTTTTTCTTTGCTTGAGTGAGATCAGATGGAGACATAAAATCTAAATTTTTTAATTAAATTTTTATTTTTTACTTCAAAATTATAAAATAAAATGCAAAAAAAAAAAAAAAAAAAAAAAAAAAAAAAAAAAAAAAAAAAAAAAAAAAACAAAAAAAAACTCGATCAAGAATTTTTTAGAATGACCCAATGTAGGTCTATTCCAGCCAATGCGCTCCTTTTTTTTCCAGTCTATCCACGTTACATCCCTCTGTGCTGTGTAACTAAAAAAGCATATTTTGAATAAAAAAAAATCAGGTAAGGCCATCTCCAAGTACTTCAAAAGAAAAGAAAGTGAGTCTACTAAGACCAAAAAGGTGGCTTGATTTGAGCATTGCCTTCAAATCTGCATTCAAAGTTCGTGATACACTGTAATTGATAGAAAAATGGCCTTTTTTCTGGTAATATCGAATAGCAAATAAACCCTAACTTTTACATCAAGATATACTATAGTATATGCCACTATTGACGATAAAGAGGGCAGCTTTGGACATAGCTTACAGTTTTTTTTTGTATCAAGTGGACATAGTTTACAATAGATGTCTTGTAAGAGGAGGATTGGCCTTTTCAAACGTCGACTTTTTTTTTTCTCGCAGAGGGCCTACTACGCTTCCACTCTCAATTTACTGGATTTCTGAAAACATCATTCACTTTTTTGAAAAGATTGCCTGCTGATACTAAGCTAAATTGCCCATAAAAAAAGACTAGTTTGGCCGGATGTTTGAAATTGATTTATGCCGATAAATTTGAAATAAATAGTATATTTCTCTGTGTACAATGGTATATTTTTCTTTTTGATTACTAATTATTGTCCAAATCTCAAGACACATCGACGCGTGCTGTCTTGAGTTGCATCAATCATATCATCCAAATTCACCAGAGTTTTTTTGTATCTTTTTTCAATTATATCGGGTTGCTTAGATTTTTTGCAAAGGCTCCAAAAAACGTCATTGATCCCAAGAAGTTTTTTGATATTGATCATACTGAAGAGAGAAGGTAAATCATCCAGGGATTGAGGAAAGCGTAAGTGAGCAATTTCAGTAAAGGTATATATGCCCTTGATAGTTAATTGTTGGAGGTAAAAAGTGATGTTGAAGCCATGGATTTGGAAGGCGAGAGCACCATCAAGCTTGTTGATATCAATTGCATTTTTAGTGAAAATGGCCAAACGGAGGGTATCCAAACACAATAATTTGGTACAAGAACCTTGCTGGGCTTTAGCCTCACCATAACCAACACTACTTCCAAATGACAACTGTAGTTTTTCACTAATCACCGCATCAGGTCGAGATTTCCCTTTTTCCATGGGAATAACATTCGTCCAGCGAAGGTGAATAAGTCGGTCGGGATCGCTGATGAGGCAAGACAATAGGGGATCAAAGTAGGTGTTCCACAATTCAGTTTCACTAACTTCCTTGTAGTTGCTTAAAGGTTTTTTTGGGAGTTTCTGAATCCTAAATTCGAAGCACCACCAAAAAGTCAGTAAAATCATAATTTTTATAAAAATCATCTAACTCACAAATTGATAATACCAGAAAGAAGACGGTTTTGGCCATAGCTCATCTGAGAAGCAAGAACTGTAAACTCCATAATCGTTTGCTGTCTTGTTTTGTTTGCCAAGCTGAGATCTGTGAGAGTTTTGCTGATTGCCACAAAATGGTTTGAGGGGAAATCAAGATCATGATTAATTGTTTTTCGTTCAAAGAAATCCGTCAGTTGTTGGAGTGTATCCAAAGAAAAAACCTTTTCTGCAATCTCGCTATGTTGATCTTTGCAAAGAAAGAAGATATGCGTTAAAGATGCGAGTTCATGCACATAGGATTCCAATGGCAGGGTCTTATGTTTCATGAGGATTTCACTAACGGTAGCCTGATATTTGCGGAATAAATGACTAATGTTAATATCTTCAAAAATCCATGGATTATCGTCTGTATCTGCTTCATTAACAAAGTCAATCATGATACTGATTAAATAATTCTTCATTTCAGGCAACATGGTACTAGAGAGACTTGTTGACTCATTGGGAGAAGAGGAATCACCAGGGACTTCGGGAGCAGAAGAATCACCAGAAACATCAGGAGGAAAGGAATTGCTAGAGACAACAGGAGAAGAGGAATTAACAGCAAGCGCTTCACTGCTTGCAGCATTGGCTTTTAGAGATTTGAGTCGCTGCTCAATCGCTATATTAATAATCTCACTAGAACCCAAGCCAGTTTTGAGTAGTATGTTTGAATCTGAACGTGTAGACCAGAACTGTATATAGTCTGCACTCAACGTCCATCTCTTGTAGTCATCGCGAATCTTCTTATCGCGATTACTTTTTGACTTGAAATATTCAGTAATGATGCTCCCAAATCGTTGTTGGGCCTGGTTTCTATCAAGACAACCCCATTGCTCAATGTAGTCTCTGAATGACAAGCGGTCAGAACGATCAAGGCACCACTGGGCATCTTCTGGGATCTTTTTTTTATCCTGTAGCACTTTTGCTTTCTTCTTAGGTGGCATTTTGTAGGATGTTATCAGCCTTTATAAAAGTAAAAACCGGACAACACAATAAATCAAATTGTAAAAGCGTTTTATACAGGAGTATCAAAATGCTTAAAATAAAAATGAATGAAAAAGCAATGAAAATCAATGGAAGTCAAAGAAAAATCAATTATCGTTTACGATAATATTACAGAGCATTTAATTTCACAGAGCAAAATAGAAAAAAAAGACTCAAAGAGCTAGTATGTAAAGCATCATGCATTTTAGAAATCACATAGTAAAGTATCGAAGATAAAGTACCAAAAGTAAATTTTATATGAAGTGTCACCCTTCAATTCATCATGTAAGGCTCTACCTTGTAAAGCATCATATAAAGTATTGCTGTAAGCATATCTAAATTATCTAAAAAGCATATGAAACATCGTCTTGTAAAACCCTCTTATAAAGAACTGCCCTATTGTAGCAGAAAAGAGTATAAAATGCTTCAACTGACTAAGCTCCGCGTGACCAGCATTTTCAATGTTGCCACTATTTTTTTTCTTTTGCTTTTCTTGGCTAGCCGTTTGTTCTAATACCATTTATAGAGCTGTTGCAACAATATCTGCAATCAGTTTAGGGCTAGTCAAATGAAAATGAGACACTCGCCTTGATTTTAGACAAGATGATATTTTTAGAACACAAGAAATACTTTTTATCTTTGAAGACCTGAAAAGGTAAAATGTAAAAAAAAAAAGCGTGTTCATCTGGAAAGCAGTGTGGACTTGCCGATGGTTAGTAGCCTGAGAAGACTTGCTGGAGGAAACTCGGGTAAGATTGGAGGCGAATTCCATGGGTCACTGGTGTTTGATTGGTTCTTGGATGTACATACATTGGGTTTCTTCTGCACATATGTGGGAGTTGCAGGGAGATCAGTAGTCAGAGAAGATTTTGCTGGAAGAAGCTCTTGTTTTTTCGGGTAAAGTTGGAGACAAACTTCTCAATGTTACCAATGTTATGACGATCTGAGTTCATCGTGCATTGGGCTTGCTCTACACAGGGAGTTGCCGATGGTTAGTAGCCTGAGAAGACTTGCTGGAGGAAACTCGGGTAAGATTGGAGGCGAATTCCATGGGTCACTGGTGTTTGATTGGTTCTTGGATGTACATACATTGGGTTTCTTCTGCACATATGTGGGAGTTGCAGGGAGATCAGTAGTCAGAGAAGATTTTGCTGGAAGAAGCTCTTGTTTTTTCGGGTAAAGTTGGAGACAAACTTCTCAATGTTACCAATGTTATGACGATCTGAGTTCATCGTGCATTTGGGTTTCTTCCTAGCCACAGTTGAACATCCATCTATTATTAGGCTTATTACTAATAATACTTTTTTCTCACTACATCATGTATGGTTCAACTTCCATCGTAATCTTATTCAAAAATATCTCCTAAAACCCAATTCGATGACCGCTCAATACGACATGAAAACTGAAGTACCTATAAAGTCGAATAATGTGCACTAGTGGAACTTATATTGGCATCATGGCAATGCCAATCTTTGCCCTCTATTCACTATATCGTTGGTTCTGTAATTATCGAATGAGGAGACATACCTCTATGACTCCGTTTTATTCGTCTGTGCTCAGCCTTATCAGACAGTTCTAGAAAGTTTTAAAGGATAGAGTCAGAAGAAGCAAGTTGACTGATGTAGAAACCTTCACCTTAAGGGTTTTCGAAGGAAGTAAAGATACCCCAGTTAAACATTTGCAGAGTTTTATTCAGCATTCCTTAAATTGCTTTCCTAAATGCGTAACTAAAGAACCTTTGTGACTAATTTGACCAGAAATTGGTCAAACTATTTGCAAAATCTGGTCAATTTGTTCTTGCAAAAGCAGTCAAATTAATTTCAAACATCCGGCCAAACTAGTCTTTTTTTATGGGCAATTTAGCTTAGTATCAGCAGGCAATCTTTTCAAAAAAGTGAATGATGTTTTCAGAAATCCAGTAAATTGAGAGTGGAAGCGTAGTAGGCCCTCTGCGAGAAAAAAAAAAGTCGACGTTTGAAAAGGCCAATCCTCCTCTTACAAGACATCTATTGTAAACTATGTCCACTTGATACAAAAAAAAACTGTAAGCTATGTCCAAAGCTGCCCTCTTTATCGTCAATAGTGGCATATACTATAGTATATCTTGATGTAAAAGTTAGGGTTTATTTGCTATTCGATATTACCAGAAAAAAGGCCATTTTTCTATCAATTACAGTGTATCACGAACTTTGAATGCAGATTTGAAGGCAATGCTCAAATCAAGCCACCTTTTTGGTCTTAGTAGACTCACTTTCTTTTCTTTTGAAGTACTTGGAGATGGCCTTACCTGATTTTTTTTTATTCAAAATATGCTTTTTTAGTTACACAGCACAGAGGGATGTAACGTGGATAGACTGGAAAAAAAAGGAGCGCATTGGCTGGAATAGACCTACATTGGGTCATTCTAAAAAATTCTTGATCGAGTTTTTTTTTGTTTGTTTTTTTTTTTCATCTTCACGGACCTCCGTGGATCCTCCATGGTCAAAAACATAAATATCACCCAAGCGCCAAACCAATGATACCATTTGATTGATGGGCTCGAAAGAGCATGTTTTAAATAAGAAAACGGGTTGTTTTGATAGTCTGGTTGTCGAGCAATGACGGATCAAAGATTGGCTTGTTTAAGCAGTGTTTTGAGCATTTTTAAATGATTTTGCTCTAGATGATATATAAAATGTATTATAAATGAAGTTACAAAAGATAATATGTATTACTTATAGTTCCAAAAAAAAAAAAAAAAAAAAAAAATAGAGAAATAGAAAAGTGTGCACTTTATAATGTAAATGTGGAGGCAAACAAACAAATGACATACCAAAGGGCTATATTGCGAAGATTGAAATGGAAGGCAACTCCAGTTCTTCTTCCCGTCGCATCAGAATCGGGCTTTTGCTGAAAACTGCGTAAAGATGCAGTTATTCGGCTTTGCTGTAGTAACAAAAGTTGCAGGAATTTGCTTTCTGAGTCTGTTGATATAAAGATCACAGCAGCTTTGCTGTCAAAACATTGAGTAAAGATTCAAAAATGTTTATGAGGCTTTTCGCTTCTATCTCATTGTTTTCATAGGACAATTGGCAAGCAAACATATCCACCAAAGACCACAGCCTCTAAAGTACGTTTCGAGTATTCAAGCTTGTTGTTCGCTCTATTTTTCGTCTTATTGTATCAAATAGAAGCTCAAAGAGTTGTTGGCTTGGTGATTTTCATCAACAGTACCCTTTGGTCGAAGGGCATATTTTGACCATTTTGGACATGTCACTTTTGGTCCAGATTAATTCCAAAGGTACCATGGATGTTAGCAAACACAGTTTGTAGGTATTTAGAGCATATACAGGCTTTGCGCTATTTCTGTGTGTTGATGCACTTCTATTTATTTGTCTGTTCCTTTTAACGAATGCCATCTCGTTGTTGGCTAAATGAATATACCAAGACGATTTGTGTATTTACTCATGAGGCACAATGTCCTTTTCATCATTTGATAAAACCAATGACACCTTAAAGCTGAAAGAAATTAATTCTCTGTGTATAAATTATGAGCATATCGTTTGAAATCAACGAGTCCTTTTGCACTTTACTCTCTATTTTATATAAAAAAAAGAACGTCAGACTTGGTATTAAAAATAAGCCCTCATAACATATCCTATTTTACATATGAATTGAATATACTTAGCATAAAGTTATTTTATTGATAAATAAAAAAAAAGGAGCACTTTGTTTGGTTCTCAAAGACAAGCTTTGATACTAACAGGATCAACCACGAGAAGGTAAAAGTGCATCTGATCCCAAAAGGAATGAAGTTATGATTGCTTTGTAGGGTAAACTAATGTCCTTGCATGACTTTACCACGACCCAGAGAATGCTTTGCGTAGTGTTGAATCACCAACAGCCAACTTACAGGAAGACACTCCCCAACTTAGGCACCAGAAAACTCGATTCAATTGCTTTTGATCTTGATTGCAGTGGACCCAGTAACCACAACCAACATCGTTTGGCATCACCCAAACGCACCAAGAAACAACCAAATCGATGCCGCCTTGCAAGTGTACTGCGCCATAAAAGAGACAGAAAAGAGAGAATTGATTTTTTTGATTCACTTTGTAGAATGAACAAGACAACGCCAGACTTTAGGCTTCAATATCATGACTAACCAGTGTTTTTAAAAAAAAAAGAAAACCAAGTCGGATCCGCCCATAACACCAATTAGCCACAAACAGCCCAAAGTACAGAGAAGTCAGGATATCACACCATGCCCCTATACCGACATTTCAAAGACTAGTGTTTCATAGCTTTTGGCCATTCCCTAATGGAAATGTCTACGCAGCAAACCAAAGATAGCCATCAGGTAGTGAACCATGACCCACGACTT